>NC_088419.1:14415857-14778357 GCF_034236695.1 Oncorhynchus nerka | reverse complement strand
CTTTGCTGGTGACACTTAACCAGCATGGCTACCACAGTATTCTGTCGCGATACAACATCCCATCTGGTTTGCACTTAGTGGGACTATAACTTGTTTTCAACAGGACAATGACCCAACAAACCTCCAGGCTGTGTAAGGGCTATTTGACCAAGAAGGAGAGTGATGGAGTGCTGCATCAGATGATCTGTCCTCCACAATCACCCAACCTCAACCAAATTGAATTGGTTTGGAATGAGTTGGACTGCAGAGTGAAGGAAAAGCAGCCAACAAGTGCTCATTATATGTGGGAACTCCTTCAAGAGTGTTGGAAAAGAATTCCAGGTGAAGCTGGTTGAGAGAATGCCAAGAGTGTGCAAAGCTGTCATCAAGGCAAAGGGTGGCTACTTTGAAGAATCTCAAATATAAAATATATTTAGATTTGTTTAACACTTTTTTGGTTACTACATGATTCCATATGTTATTTAATAGTTTTGATGTCTTCAGTATTATTCTGTGTCCAAACTTTTGGCTGGTACTGTATGTGTGTGTACATGTAGAGTTAAAGTCGGAAGTTTACATACACTTAGGTTGGAGTCATTAAAACTCGTTTTTCAACCACTCCACAAATTTCTTGTTAAATAAAATAAAATAAAATTTGATTTGTCACATACACATGGTTAGCAGATGTTAATGCGAGTGTAGTGAAATGCTTTCCGACCATGCAGTAATATCTAACAAGTAATCTAACAATTTCACAACAACTACCTTATACACACAAGTGTAAAGGAATGAATAAGATGAACAAACTATAGCTTTGGCAAGTAGGTTAGGACATCTACTTTATGCATGACACAAGTAATTTTCCCAACAATTGTTTACAGACAGATTATTTCACTTATAATTCACAATTCGAGTGGGTCAGAAGTTTACATACACTAACTTGACTGTGCTTTTAAACAGCTTGGAAAATTCCAGAAAATTATGTAATGGCTTTAGAAGCTTCTGATAGGCTAATTAAAACAATTTGAGTCAATTGGAGGTGTACCTGTGGATGTACTTCAAGGCCTACCTTCAAACTAATTGCCTCTTTGCTTGACATCATGGGAAAATCAAAAGAAATCAGCCAAGACCTCAGAAAAAAAGTCAGGTTCATCCTTGGGAGCAATTTCCAAATGCCTGAAGGTACCACCTTCATCTGAACAAACAATAGAATGCAAGTATAAACACCATGGGACCACACAGCCATCATACCACTCAGGAAGGAGAGGCGTTCTGTCTCCTAGAGATGAACATACTTTGGTGTGAAAAGTGCATATCAATCCCAGAACAACAGCAAAGGACCTTGTGAAGATGCTGGAGGACACAGGTACAAAAGTATCTATATCCACAGTAAAACAAGTCCTGGGCACATCGCGCACCACTCCCCAGCATTCTTCTTGCCAATGTCCAGTCTCTTGACAACAAGGTTGATGAAATCCGAGCAAGGGTAGCATTCCAGAGGGACATCAGAGACTGCAATGTTCTCTGCTTCACGGAAACATGGCTTACTGGGAAGACGCTATCCGATGCGGTGCAGCCAACGGGTTTCTCCACGCATCGCGCGGACAGAAACAAACATCTTTCTGGTAAGAAGAGCGGCGGGGGCGTATGCCTCATGACTAACGAGACATGGTGTGATGAAGGAAACATACAGGAACTCAAATCCTTCTGTTCACCTGATTTAGAATTCCTCACAATCAAATGTAGACCGCATTATCTTCCAAGAGAATTCTCTTCGATTATAATCACAGCCGTATATATCCCCCCCAAGCAGACACATCGATGGCTCTGAACGAACTTTATTTAACTCTTTGCAAACTGGAAACCATTTATCCGGAGGCTGCATTCATTGTAGCTGGGGATTTTAACAAAGCTAATCTGAAAACAAGACTCCCTAAATTTTATCAGCATATCGATTGCGCAACCAGGGGTGGTAAAACCTTGGATCATTGTTACTCTAACTTCCGCGACGCATATAAGGCCCTGCCCCGCCCCCTTTCGGAAAAGCTGACCACGACTCCATTTTGTTGATCCCTGCCTACAGGCAGAAACTTAAACAAGAGGCTCCCACGCTGAGGTCTGTCCAACGCTGGTCAGACCAAGCTGACTCCACACTCCAAGACTGCTTCCATCACGTGGACTGGGACATGTTTCGTATTGCGTCAGATGAAAATATTGACGAATACGCTGATTCGGTGTGCGAGTTCATTAGAACGTGCGCCGAAGATGTCGTTCCCATAGCAACGATAAAAACATTCCCAAACCAGAAACCGTGGATTGATGGCAGCATTCGCGTGAAACTGAAAGCGCGAACCACTGCTTTTAATCAGGGCAAGGTGTCTGGTAACATGTCCGAATATAAACAATGCAGCTATTCCCTCCGCAAGGCTATTAAACAAGCTAGCGTCAGTACAGAGACAAAGTGGAATCTCAATTCAATGGCTCAGACACAAGAGGCATGTGGCAGGGTCTACAGTCAATCACGGACTACAAGAAGAAACCCAGCCCAGTCACGGACCAGGATGTCTTGCTCCCAGGCAGACTAAATAACTTTTTGCCCGCTTTGAGGACAATACAGTGCCACTGACACGGCCTGCAACGAAAACATGCGGTCTCTCCTTCACTGCAGCCGAGGTGAGTAAGACATTTAAACGTGTTAACCCTCGCAAGGCTGCAGGCCCAGACGGCATCCCCAGCCGCGCCCTCAGAGCATGCGCAGACCAGCTGGCCGGTGTGTTTACGGACATATTCAATCAATCCCTATACCAGTCTGCTGTTCCCACATGCTTCAAGAGGGCCACCATTGTTCCTGTTCCCAAGAAAGCTAAGGTAACTGAGCTAAACGACTACCGCCCCGTAGCACTCACTTCCGTCATCATGAAGTGCTTTGAGAGACTAGTCAAGGACCATATCACCTCCACCCTACCTGACACCCTAGACCCACTCCAATTTGCTTACCGCCCAAATAGGTCCACAGACGATGCAATCTCAACCACACTGCACACTTCCCTAACCCACCTGGACAAGAGGAATACCTATGTGAGAATGCTGTTCATCGACTACAGCTCGGCATTCAACACCATAGTACCCTCCAAGCTCGTCATCAAGCTCGAGACCCTGGGTCTCGACCCCGCCCTGTGCAACTGTGTACTGGACTTCCTGACGGGCCGCCCCCAGGTGGTGAGGGTAGGCAACAACATCTCCTCCCCGCTGATCCTCAACACGGGGGCCCCACAAGGGTGCGTTCTGAGCCCTCTCCTGTACTCCCTGTTCACCCACGACTGCGTGGCCACGCACGCCTCCAACTCAATCATCAAGTTTGCGGACGACACAACAGTGGTAGGCTTGATTACCAACAACGACGAGACGGCCTACAGGGAGGAGGTGAGGGCCCTCGGAGTGTGGTGTCAGGAAAATAACCTCACACTCAACGTCAACAAAACTAAGGAGATGATTGTGGACTTCAGGAAACAGCAGAGGGAACACCCCCCTATCCACATCGATGGAACAGTAGTGGAGAGGGTAGCAAGTTTTAAGTTCCTCGGCATACACATCACAGACAAACTGAATTGGTCCACTCACACTGACAGCGTCGTGAAGAAGGCGCAGCAGCGCCTCTTCAACCTCAGGAGGCTGAAGAAATTCGGCTTGTCACCAAAAGCACTCACAAACTTCTACAGATGCACAATCGAGAGCATCCTGGCGGGCTGTATCACCGCCTGGTACGGCAACTGCTCCGCCCTCAACCGTAAGGCTCTCCAGAGGGTAGTGAGGTCTGCACAACGCATCACCGGGGGCAAACTACCTGCCCTCCAGGACACCTACACCACCCGATGTTACAGGAAGGCCATAAAGATCATCAAGGACATCAACCACCCGAACCACTGCCTGTTCAGCCCGCTATCATCCAGAAGGCGAGGTCAGTACAGGTGCATCAAAGCTGGGACTGAGAGACTGAAAAACAGCTTCTATCTTAAGGCTATCAGACTGTTAAACAGCCACCATTGAGTGGCTGCTGCCAACACACTGTCATTGACACTGACCCAACTCCAGCCACTTTAATAATGGGAATTGATGGGAAATGATGTAAATATATCACTAGCCACTTTAAACAATGCTACCTTATATAATGTTACTTACCCTACATTATTCATCTAATATGCATACGTATATACTGTACTCTACATCATCGACTGCATCCTTATGTAATACATGTATCACTAGCCACTTTAACTATGCCACTTTGTTTACTTTGTCTACATACTCATCTCATATGTATATACTGTACTCGATACCATCTACTGTATGCTGCTCTGTACCATCACTCACTCATATATCCTTATGTACATATTCTTTATCCCCTTACACTGTGTATAAGACAGTAGTTTTAGAATTGTTAGTTAGATTACTTGTTGGTTATCACTGCATTGTCGGAACTAGAAGCACAAGCATTTCGCTACACTCGCATTAACATCTGCTAACCATGTGTATGTGACAAATAACATTTGATTTGATTTGATTTGATTTATATCGACATAACCTGAAAGGCTATGGAAGAAGCCACTGCTCCAAAACCGCCATAAAAAAGCCAGACTGCAGTTTGCAATTGCACATGGGGACAAAGATCATACTTTTTCCTCTGGTCTGATGAAACAAAAATAGAACTGTTTGACCATAATGACCATCGTTATGTTTGGAGGAAAAAGGGGGAGGCTTGCAAGCCGAATAAAACCATCCCAACCGTGAAGCACGGGGGTGGCAGCATCATGTTGTGGGGGTGCTTTGCTGCAGGAGTGACTGGTGCACTTCACAAAATTGATGGCATCATGAGGAGGAAAATTATGTGGATATATTGAAGCAACATCTCAAAACATCAGTCAGGAAGTTAAAGCTTGGTCGCAAATGGGTCTTTCAAATGGACAATGACCACAAGCATACTTCCAAAGTTGTGGCAAAATGGCTTAAGGACAACAAAGTCAAGGTATTGGAGTGACCATCACAAAGCCCTGACTTACTTATTGTGGGAAGCGTGTGGAAGGCTACCCGAAATATTTGACCCATGTTAAACAATTTAAAGGCAATGCTACCAAATACTAATTGAGTGTATGTAAACTTCTGACCCACTGGGAATGTGATGAAAGAAACAAAAGCTGAAATAAATCATTCTCTCTACTATTATTCTGACATTTCACATTCTTAAAATAAAGTGGTGATCCTAACTGACCTAACACAGGGACTTGTTACTGTACATGTATGCCTTGTGTGCAACCACTCACCTGAGAGCACAGTGTCAGAGGTTATGCCCGACGTCTCATCAGGGGGAGCACTGTCTCCAACCACGTTTGGGTCATGGGCCCCGGGCGATGGGGGGTAAAACACTGGTACTCTGGGGCTGGGCACCTGCTGCAGCAAATTCTTTGGGACTGGAGAGAGAGAGTGGGAAGGAAGGAGAGAGGGAGAGAAATGTGTCATTTCTCCTCATGTACACAGAGAAAGAGAGAGACAGAGAGAGAGACAGAGAGAGCGAGGAGAGGGAAAGAGAGAGGGGGGATTGGAAGGAGGGTGAGAGGAAAAACAACCTTCCTCTGACCCTGCAGTGGACCATTCCCCAAAGTTACGCTCCTCGCCTGTCTAACCTCCCCCTCCCTTCCACCTCACAACGTCCTGTGAGTCAGGGAAAACCGCAGTCATGACCCAGACATACAAACATGTACCCACAATGAACAGGGTCAAACATGAACCCACAATGAACAGGGTCAAACATGAACCCACAATGAACAGGGTCAAACATGAACCCACAATGAACAGGATCAAACATGAACCCACAATGAACAGGGTCAAACATGAACCCACAATGAACAGGGTCAAACATGTACCCACAATGAACAGGGTCAAACATGTACCCACAATGAACAGGGTCAAACATGAACCCACAATGAACAGGATCAAACATGAACCCACAATGAACAGGGTCAAACATGAACCCACAATGAACAGGGTCAAACATGAACCCACAATGAACAGGATCAAACATGAACCCACAATGAACAGGGTCAAACATGAACCCACAATGAACAGGATCAAACATGAACCCACAATGAACAGGATCAAACATGAACCCACAATGAACAGGGTCAAACATGAACCCACAATGAACAGGGTCACTGCTTCTTTTTCACAGAATTCAGCAGAACAAGCACGACTTATGCACACAGTCATCATTTGGGGAGAAAAAAGGGAATATTAGTTGGAAAGCACTTGGTGTATAAATACAGCGAACAAATGTACTGAGACAATATTCAGCTGTGGTCCAAGAACGAGCCAATAAAAGTCCTGGGCCAGACTTCACAAGCCCTGTCAGCAGTATAATAAAAACATTAGGAACACCTGTACTTTCAATGACAGACTGACCAGGTGAATCCAGGTGAAAGCTATGATCCCTTATTGATGTCACCTGTTATATCCACTTCAATCAGTGAAGATGAAGAGGAGACAGGTTAACTTCTTGGTGACAGGGGGACAGTATTGAGTAGCTTGGATGAATAAGGTGCCCAGAGTAAACTGACTGCTATATTCTGTCCCAGATGCTAATATATGCATATTAGTATTATTGGATAGAAAACACTCTGAAGTTTCTAAAACTTTTTGAATGATGTCTGTGAGTATAACAGAACTCATATGGCAGGTGAAAACCTGAGAAAAATCCAACCAGGAAGTGGGAAATCTGAGGTTTGTAGTTTTTCAACTCTTTGCCATTCCAATATAGTGTAAATAGGGTCATATTGCACTTCCTAAGGCTTCCACTAGATGTCAACAGTCTTTAGAACTTTGTTTCAAGCTTCTACTATGCAGGGGGAGAGAATGAGAGGGGATTGAGCCAGGTGTCTGGCAGAGTGCCACAGGCTCGTGAGGCGCGGTCACGAGAGAGTTAGCTCTCGTTCCATTGCTTTTCTACAGACAATGGAATTCTCCGGTTGGAACATTATCGAAGATTTATGCAAAAAAATATCCTACAGATTGATTCTATACTTAGTTTGACAAGTTTCTACGACCTGTAATATAACTTTTTGAACTTTTCATCCGACGTTCGGCTGGACCTGAGTCTCCTTGTTTAAACTTGTTTGGAATCAACTAGAGGTCGACCGATTAATCGGAATGGCCGATTAATTAGGGCCGATTTCAAGTTTTCATAACAATCGGAAATCTGTATTTTTGGGCGCCGATTTTTTTATACCTTTATTTAACCAGGCAAGTCAGTTAAGAACACATTCTTATTTTCAATGACAGCCTAGGAACGGTGGGTTAACTGCCTCGTTCAGGGGCAGAACGACAGATGTTCACCTTGTCAGCTTGGGGGATTCAATCTTGCAACCTTACAGTCAACTACTCCAACGCAATAACGACCTGCCTCTCTCTCGTTGCACTCCACAAGGAGACTGCCTGTTACGTGAATGCAGTAAGCCAAGGTAAGTTGCTTGCTAGCATTAAACTTATCTTATAAAAAACAATCAATCATAACCACTAGTTAACTACACATGGTTGATGATATTACTAGATATTATTTAGCGTGTCCTGCGTTGCATATAATCTGACTGAGCATACAAGTATCTAAGTATCTGACTGAGTGGTGGTAGGCAGAAGCAGGCGCATAAACATTCATTCAAACAGCACTTTTGTGCGTTTTGCCAGCAGCTTTTCATTGTGGTAGAGAGCGAGAAAACAAGTGAGGGGGGAGAGAGAGAGAGAGAGAGTGAAAGAGTGAGAGAGGGGAGGGAGATAGAAAGAGAGTAAGAGACAGAGAAAGATACAGAGAGAGAGCGAGAGAGGGGGGTAGAGAGAGATAGAGAGGAGAGAGAGATAGAGAGAGAGAGCGAGAGAGAGAGAGAGGGGAGAGGGTGGGTAGAGAGAGAGAGAGAGGAGAGAGAGAGGGGGTAGAGAGAGAGAGAGAGAGATAGAGAGAGAGAGAGGGAGAGAGGGTGGGTAGAGAGAGAGAGAAGAGAGAGAGAGAGAGAGAGAGAGAGAGGGGGATAGAGAGAGAGAGAGAGAGAATGAGAGAGAGGGGGAGAGAGAGAGGGGTAGAGAGAGAGAGAGAGAGAGAGAGAGAGGGGGAGAGAGAGAGGGGGTAGAGAGAGAGAGAGAGAGAGAGAGAGAGAGAGAGAGAGAGGGGGATCATAATGGGTACTGGAGACGACTCAGGAGTATAACAGTGGACTGTGTTTTTTCCCACTGGACTAGGACAGCAGTGTGGGTGTGTTTTAAAAAGAGAGGGGGAGAAAAATAGCGGGGGAGAGGGAAAGAGAGAAAGAGAGAGGGGGTGTGTATATGTATTAGAGGTTGACCGATTAATCGGAATAGCCGATTAATTAGGGCCGATTTCAAGGTTTCATAGCAATCAAAGTCAAGGTGTCTTGATATATATATATATATTTTTTTTATCAGCCGATTAATCGGCGTTGAAAAATCATAATCGGTCAACCTCTAGTCTTCTGTATTAAAGAGAAAGAGAGGGAGGGAGAAAACTAGAGAGTGAGAAGTGTGTGTGTGTAACAGAACAGAATGATGACAAGGATGTTCTCAGAGCCAGGGGAGTAGAATGTTATAGTAACACACTAGGGCATTCGGAAAGTATTCAGACACCTTGACTTTTTCCACAATTTGTTACGTTACAACCTTATTCTAAAATTGATAAAATAGTTTTTTTCCCTCATCTATCTACACAGAATACCCCATAATGACAAAGCAAAAACAGGTTTTTAGACATTTTTGCTATTCTATAAAACTTAAAATAAACTGAAATTTCACATTTACATAAGTATTCAGACCCTTTATTCAGTACTTTGTTGAAGCACCTTTGACAGCGATTACAGCCTCGAGGCTTCTTGGGTATGACGCTACAAACGTGGCACACCTGTATTTGGGGAGTTTCTCCCATTCTTCTCTGCAGATCCTCTCAAGCTCTGTCAGGTTGGATGGGGAGCGTTGCTGCACAGCTATTTTCGGGTCCCTCCAAAGATGTTTGATTGGGTTAAAGTCTCGATCCTGACTAGTCTCCCAGTCCCTGCTGCTGAAAAACCTCCCCACAGCATGATGCTGCCACCACCATGCTTCACCGTATGGATGGTGCCTGGTTTCCTGCAGACATGATGCTTGTGTGTGTGTGTCTGCATATGTCTGAGGGTATGAAGCACATCAGTCCTCCTCATCGTGTGTCTACATACATAAACAAACACAGGTTTTCAGACAGGGTCATTTAAGAACCAGGGGTCCAGTGATGAATTCCTCTATGGGGTTCTCTGGGCCCGTTTTAGGTGAATTCCTCTCTGGGGTTCTCTGGGCCCGTTTTAGGTGAATTCCTCTCTGGGGTTCTCTGGGCCCGTTTTAGGTGAATTCCTCTCTGGGGTTCTCTGGGCCCGTTTTAGGTGAATTCCTCTCTGGGGTTCTCTGGGCCCGTTTTAGGTGAATTCCTCTCTGGGCTTCTCTGGGCCCGTTTTAGGTGAATTCCTCTCTGGGGTTCTCTGGGCCCGTTTTAGGTGAATTCCTCTCTGGGGTTCTCTGGGCCCGTTTTAGGTGCTGGAATGTGTTTCAGCTGTGATCAGGGACGTGTCAAGTTAAACCTAGTCTTAGGAGTTGGCTAAACAGGGAGACTGGTGAAAGCACTTGACTTTAAGACACCTATAGAGTATAATACCCATAATACCCATAAAACCTAGCGATCAAACAGGGAAATGGTTACAATCGTTTTTTCCACCATTCATTTTACCCATAGGGGATATTAGAAACACTTAAAATAAGGGCTGTGTTTCTTATAGTCTCACCCTGGCGTGGCGTTTTGATAACCGTGTAAATCTCTCTAGGACAAGGTGGGTATTTATGGGTATTATGACACCTCCACTGTGGGGCTTTATAGCAGTGTTTCTCCTACGATATAGGCAATGTGGGCCCCTGTAGCCTCCCGCCTGAAACAGTTTGGCTTCAAAAGGCTACAACTGGTGCTTTGAGAGCCTTTGATCCTCACCTGGAAATCAAATGAGGTGAAAGACCGACCTCTAGTAATATGGTCTAGTCTAGCCTTGGACTCATAACCAGTGGTAGTAGGGTGCATTCCAGGATAGAGCCCGAGGAAACACACACACACTCTGCTGCAGTGTGCCCCCCTGCCCTGGATTGAACAGTAAAGCGTTGAATTTACCAAATGCTATAATGGACCTCTGGTTGGGAGCACACACACACACACACACACACACACACACACACACACACACACACACACACACACACACACACACACACACACACACACACACACACACACACACACACACACACACACGGCATAGACTCCTCCTACTCCCAGTCCACTACGATCATCACTCCTGTTTCATGATCCCAGCTGTTTAAGCCATTCACTACACTACAGTTCTGAAACACACTCACAGTTACTGTCATTAAGACTCAGACAGACACCAAAAATCTGACCCGTTGACAGTGTGAAGACATAATAAAGAGCCTGAAAATGACACCATTATAGAGTCCAGTAAACCCCTATACAGAATACACACAGCAGTACAAACAGCCATCAAAAGACCCCCACCTCACTCACACACACACACACACACACACACACACACACACACACACACACACACACACACACACACACACACACACACACACACGGCATAGACTCCTCCTACTCCCAGTCCACTACGATCATCACTCCTGTTTCATGATCCCAGCTGTTTAAGCCATTCACTACACTACAGTTCTGAAACACACTCACAGTTACTGTCATTAAGACTCAGACAGACACCAAAAATCTGACCCGTTGACAGTGTGAAGACATAATAAAGAGCCTGAAAATGACACCATTATAGAGTCCAGTAAACCCCTATACAGAATACACACAGCAGTACAAACAGCCATCAAAAGACCCCCACCTCACTCACTCACACACACACACACACACACACACACACACACACACACACACACACACACACACACACACACACACACACACACACACACACACACACACACACACACACACACACACACACACACACACACACAGAGGGAGAAATAACCAAAACCTCATTCTAACCTACACTCTTAGAACTATAGGTCTCACTAAATATCTAATCCTATTTCTACAGGTGTGGTGAGCTTGAAAATAAAAGAGAGCCGCACACTCTAGGAACTCAGATGCAAAAATGTAATTTCCAACCACCAGGTGTGGTGAGACCGTATCAAACAGTATGGTGTGGTGAGACCGTATCAAACAGTATGGTGTGGTGAGACTGTATCAAACACAACAGTATGGTGTGGTGAGACCGTATCAAACAGTATGGTGTGGTGAGACCGTATCAAACAGTATGGTGTGGTGAGACCGTATCAAACAGTATGGTGTGGTGAGACTGTATCAAACACAACAGTATGGTGTGGTGAGACCGTATCAAACAGTATGGTGTGGTGAGACCGTATCAAACAGTATGGTGTGGTGAGACCGTATCAAACACAACAGTATGGTGTGGTGAGACCGTATCAAACACAACAGTATGGTGTGGTGAGACCGTACCAAACACAACAGTATGGTGTGGTGAGACCGTATCAAACACAACAGTATGGTGTGGTGAGACCGTATCAAACAGTATGGTGTGGTGAGACCGTATCAAACACAACAGTATGGTGTGGTGAGACCGTATCAAACAGTATGGTGTGGTGAGACCATATCAAACACAACAGTATGGTGTGGTGAGACCATATCAAACACAACAGTATGGTGTGGTGAGACCGTATCAAACACAACAGTATGGTGTGGTGAGACCGTATCAAACACAACAGTATGGTGTGGTGAGACCGTATCAAACACAACAGTATGGTGTGGTGAGACCGTATCAAACACAACAGTATGGTGTGGTGAGACCGTATCAAACACAACAGTATGGTGTGGTGAGACCGTATCAAACACAACAGTATGGTGTGGTGAGACCGTACCAAACACAACAGTATGGTGTGGTGAGACCGTATCAAACACAACAGTATGGTGTGGTGAGACGGTATCAAACACAACAGTATGGTGTGGTGAGACCGTATCAAACACAACAGTATGGTGTGGTGAGACCGTATCAAACACAACAGTATGGTGTGGTGAGACAGTATCAAACACAACAGTATGGTGTGGTGAGACCGTATCAAACAAACAGTATGGTGTGGTGAGACCGTATCAAACACAACAGTATGGTGTGGTGAGACCGTATCAAACACAACAGTATGGTGTGGTGAGACCGTATCAAACACAACAGTATGGTGTGGTGAGACCGTATCAAACACAACAGTATGGTGTGGTGAGACGGTATCAAACACAACAGTATGGTGTGGTGAGACCGTATCAAACACAACAGTATGGTGTGGTGAGACCGTATCAAACACAACAGTATGGTGTGGTGAGACCGTACCAAACACAACAGTATGGTGTGGTGAGACGTATCAAACACAACAAATCAAACACAACAGTATGGTGTGGTGAGACCGTACCAAACACAACAGTATGGTGTGGTGAGACCGTATCAAACACAACAGTATGGTGTGGTGAGACCGTATCAAACACAACAGTATGGTGTGGTGAGACCGTATCAAACACAACAGTATGGTGTGGTGAGACCGTATCAAACACAACAGTATGGTGTGGTGAGACCGTATCAAACACAACAGTAGTATCAAACACAACAGTATGGTGTGGTGAGACCGTATCAAACACAACAGTATGGTGTGGTGAGACTGTATCAAACAGTATGGTGTGGTGAGACCGTATCAAACACAACAGTATGGTGTGGTGAGACCGTATCAAACAGTATGGTGTGGTGAGACCGTATCAAACAGTATGGTGTGGTGAGACTGTATCAAACACAACAGTATGGTGTGGTGAGACCGTATCAAACAGTATGGTGTGGTGAGACCGTATCAAACAGTATGGTGTGGTGAGACCGTATCAAACACAACAGTATGGTGTGGTGAGACCGTATCAAACAGTATGGTGTGGTGAGACCGTATCAAACACAACAGTATGGTGTGGTGAGACCGTATCAAACAGTATGGTGTGGTGAGACCATATCAAACACAACAGTATGGTGTGGTGAGACCATATCAAACACAACAGTATGGTGTGGTGAGACCGTATCAAACACAACAGTATGGTGTGGTGAGACCGTATCAAACACAACAGTATGGTGTGGTGAGACCGTATCAAACACAACAGTATGGTGTGGTGAGACCGTATCAAACACAACAGTATGGTGTGGTGAGACCGTATCAAACACAACAGTATGGTGTGGTGAGACCGTATCAAACACAACAGTATGGTGTGGTGAGACCGTATCAAACACAACAGTATGGTGTGGTGAGACCGTATCAAACACAACAGTATGGTGTGGTGAGACCGTACCAAACACAACAGTATGGTGTGGTGAGACCGTATCAAACACAACAGTATGGTGTGGTGAGACGGTATCAAACACAACAGTATGGTGTGGTGAGACCGTATCAAACACAACAGTATGGTGTGGTGAGACCGTATCAAACACAACAGTATGGTGTGGTGAGACCGTACCAAACACAACAGTATGGTGTGGTGAGACCGTATCAAACACAACAGTATGGTGTGGTGAGACCGTATCAAACAGTATGGTGTGGTGAGACCGTATCAAACACAACAGTATGGTGTGGTGAGACCGTATCAAACACAACAGTATGGTGTGGTGAGACCGTATCAAACACAACAGTATGGTGTGGTGAGACCGTATCAAACACAACAGTATGGTGTGGTGAGACGTATCAAACACAACAGTATGGTGTGGTGAGACCGTATCAAACACAACAGTATGGTGTGGTGAGACCGTATCAAACACAACAGTATGGTGTGGTGAGACCGTATCAAACACAACAGTATGGTGTGGTGAGACCGTATCAAACACAACAGTATGGTGTGGTGAGACCGTATCAAACACAACAGTATGGTGTGGTGAGACCGTATCAAACACAACAGTATGGTGTGGTGAGACCGTATCAAACACAACAGTATGGTGTGGTGAGACCGTATCAAACACAACAGTATGGTGTGGTGAGACCGTATCAAACACAACAGTATGGTGTGGTGAGACCGTATCAAACACAACAGTATGGTGTGGTGAAACCGTATCAAACACAACAGTAGTATCAAACACAACAGTATGGTGTGGTGAGACCGTATCAAACACAACAGTATGGTGTGGTGAGACCGTATCAAACAGTATGGTGTGGTGAGACTGTATCAAACAGTATGGTGTGGTGAGACCGTATCAAACAGTATGGTGTGGTGAGACCGTATCAAACAGTATGGTGTGGTGAGACCGTATCAAACAGTATGGTGTGGTGAGACTGTATCAAACACAACAGTATGGTGTGGTGAGACCGTATCAAACACAACAGTATGGTGTGGTGAGACCGTATCAAACACAACAGTATGGTGTGGTGAGACCGTATCAAACACAACAGTATGGTGTGGTGAGACCGTATCAAACACAACAGTATGGTGTGGTGAGACGGTATCAAACACAACAGTATGGTGTGGTGAGACCGTATCAAACACAACAGTATGGTGTGGTGAGACCGTATCAAACACAACAGTATGGTGTGGTGAGACCGTACCAAACCCAACAGTATGGTGTGGTGAGACCGTATCAAACACAACAGTATGGTGTGGTGAGACCGTATCAAACACAACAGTATGGTGTGGTGAGACCGTATCAAACACAACAGTATGGTGTGGTGAGACTGTATCAAACACAACAGTATGGTGTGGTGAGACCGTATCAAACACAACAGTATGGTGTGGTGAGACCGTATCAAACAGTATGGTGTGGTGAGACCGTATCAAACACAACAGTATGGTGTGGTGAGACCGTATCAAACACAACAGTATGGTGTGGTGAGACCGTATCAAACACAACAGTATGGTGTGGTGAGACCGTACCAAACAGTATGGTGTGGTGAGACCGTATCAAACAGTATGGTGTGGTGAGACCGTATCAAACACAACAGTATGGTGTGGTGAGACCGTATCAAACACAACAGTATGGTGTGGTGAGACCGTATCAAACACAACAGTATGGTGTGGTGAGACCGTATCAAACACAACAGTATGGTGTGGTGAGACCGTATCAAACACAACAGTATGGTGTGGTGAGACCGTATCAAACACAACAGTATGGTGTGGTGAGACCGTATCAAACACAACAGTATGGTGTGGTGAGACTGTATCAAACACAACAGTATGGTGTGGTGAGACCGTATCAAACACAACAGTATGGTGTGGTGAGACAGTATCAAACAGTAAACACAACAGTATGGTGTGGTGAGACCGTATCAAACACAACAGTATGGTGTGGTGAGACCGTATCAAACACAACAGTATGGTGTGGTGAGACCGTATCAAACACAACAGTATGGTGTGGTGAGACCGTATCAAACACAACAGTATGGTGTGGTGAGACCGTATCAAACACAACAGTATGGTGTGGTGAGACCGTATCAAACACAACAGTATGGTGTGGTGAGACTGTATCAAACACAACAGTATGGTGTGGTGAGACCGTATCAAACACAACAGTATGGTGTGGTGAGACTGTATCAAACACAACAGTATGGTGTGGTGAGACAGTATCAAACACAACAGTATGGTGTGGTGAGACAGTATCAAACACAACAGTATGGTGTGGTGAGACAGTATCAAACACAACAGTATGGTGTGGTGAGACCGTATCAAACACAACAGTATGGTGTGGTGAGACCGTATCAAACACAACAGTATGGTGTGGTGAGACCGTATCAAACACAACAGTATGGTGTGGTGAGACCATATCAAACACAACAGTATGGTGTGGTGAGACAGTATCAAACACAACAGTATGGTGTGGTGAGACCGTATCAAACACAACAGTATGGTGTGGTGAGACCGTATCAAACACAACAGTATGGTGTGGTGAGACAGTATCAAACAGTATGGTGTGGTGATACCGTATCAAACACAACAGTATGGTGTGGTGAGACAGTATCAAACAGTATGGTGTGGTGAGACCGTATCAAACACAACGGTATGGTGTGGTGAGACCGTATCAAACACAACAGTATGGTGTGGTGAGACCATATCAAACAGTATGGTGTGGTGAGACCGTATCAAACACAACAGTATGGTGTGGTGAGACCGTATCAAACAGTATGGTGTGGTGAGACCATATCAAACACAACAGTATGGTGTGGTGAGACCGTATCAAACACAACAGTATGGTGTGGTGAGACCGTATCAAACACAACAGTATGGTGTGGTGAGACCGTACCACAACGTATCAAACACAACAGTATGGTGTGGTGAGACCGTATCAAACACAACAGTATGGTGTGGTGAGACCGTATCAAACACAACAGTATGGTGTGGTGAGACCGTATCAAACACAACAGTATGGTGTGGTGAGACCGTATCAAACACAACAGTATGGTGTGGTGAGACCGTATCAAACACAACAGTATGGTGTGGTGAGACCGTATCAAACACAACAGTATGGTGTGGTGGGACCATATCAAACACAACAGTATGGTGTGGTGAGACTGTATCAAACACAACAGTATGGTGTGGTGAGACCGTATCAAACACAACAGTATGGTGTGGTGAGACTGTATCAAACACAACAGTATGGTGTGGTGAGACCGTATCAAACACAACAGTATGGTGTGGTGAGACCGTATCAAACAGTATGGTGTGGTGAGACTGTATCAAACAGTATGGTGTGGTGAGACCGTATCAAACACAACAGTATGGTGTGGTGAGACCGTATCAAACACAACAGTATGGTGTGGTGAGACCGTATCAAACACAACAGTATGGTGTGGTGAGACCGTATCAAACACAACAGTATGGTGTGGTGAGACCGTATCAAATACAACAGTATGGTGTGGTGAGACCATATCAAACACAACAGTATGGTGTGGTGAGACAGTATCAAACACAACAGTATGGTGTGGTGAGACCGTATCAAACACAACAGTATGGTGTGGTGAGACCGTATCAAACACAACAGTATGGTGTGGTGAGACAGTATCAAACAGTATGGTGTGGTGAGACCGTATCAAACACAACAGTATGGTGTGGTGAGACAGTATCAAACAGTATGGTGTGGTGAGACCGTATCAAACACAACAGTATGGTGTGGTGAGACCGTATCAAACACAACAGTATGGTGTGGTGAGACCATATCAAACAGTATGGTGTGGTGAGACTGTATCAAACACAACAGTATGGTGTGGTGAGACCGTATCAAACAGTATGGTGTGGTGAGACTGTATCAAACACAACAGTATGGTGTGGTGAGACCATATCAAACACAACAGTATGGTGTGGTGAGACCGTATCAAACACAACAGTATGGTGTGGTGAGACCGTATCAAACACAACAGTATGGTGTGGTGAGACCGTATCAAACACAACAGTATGGTGTGGTGAGACCGTATCAAACACAACAGTATGGTGTGGTGAGACCGTATCAAACACAACAGTATGGTGTGGTGAGACCGTATCAAACACAACAGTATGGTGTGGTGAGACCGTATCAAACACAACAGTATGGTGTGGTGAGACCGTATCAAACACAACAGTATGGTGTGGTGAGACCGTATCAAACACAACAGTATGGTGTGGTGAGACCGTATCAAACACAACAGTATGGTGTGGTGAGACCGTATCAAACACAACAGTATGGTGTGGTGAGACCGTATCAAACACAACAGTATGGTGTGGTGAGACCGTATCAAACACAACAGTATGGTGTGGTGAGACCGTATCAAACACAACAGTATGGTGTGGTGAGACCGTATCAAACACAACAGTATGGTGTGGTGAGACCGTATCAAACACAACAGTATGGTGTGGTGAGACGGTATCAAACACAACAGTATGGTGTGGTGAGACCGTATCAAACACAACAGTATGGTGTGGTGAGACCGTATCAAACACAACAGTATGGTGTGGTGAGACCGTATCAAACACAACAGTATGGTGTGGTGAGACCGTATCAAACACAACAGTATGGTGTGGTGAGACAGTATCAAACAGTATGGTGTGGTGAGACCGTATCAAACACAACAGTATGGTGTGGTGAGACAGTATCAAACAGTATGGTGTGGTGAGACCGTATCAAACACAACAGTATGGTGTGGTGAGACCGTATCAAACACAACAGTATGGTGTGGTGAGACCATATCAAACAGTATGGTGTGGTGAGACTGTATCAAACACAACAGTATGGTGTGGTGAGACCGTCAATCAAACAGTATGGTGTGGTGAGACTGTATCAAACACAACAGTATGGTGTGGTGAGACCATATCAAACACAACAGTATGGTGTGGTGAGACCGTATCAAACACAACAGTATGGTGTGGTGAGACCGTATCAAACACAACAGTATGGTGTGGTGAGACCGTATCAAACACAACAGTATGGTGTGGTGAGACCGTATCAAACACAACAGTATGGTGTGGTGAGACCGTATCAAACACAACAGTATGGTGTGGTGAGACCGTATCAAACACAACAGTATGGTGTGGTGAGACCGTATCAAACACAACAGTATGGTGTGGTGAGACCGTATCAAACACAACAGTATGGTGTGGTGAGACCGTACCAAACACAACAGTATGGTGTGGTGAGACCGTATCAAACACAACAGTATGGTGTGGTGAGACGGTATCAAACACAACAGTATGGTGTGGTGAGACCGTATCAAACACAACAGTATGGTGTGGTGAGACCGTATCAAACACAACAGTATGGTGTGGTGAGACCGTACCAAACACAACAGTATGGTGTGGTGAGACAGTATCAAACACAACAGTATGGTGTGGTGAGACCGTATCAAACAGTATGGTGTGGTGAGACCGTATCAAACACAACAGTATGGTGTGGTGAGACCGTATCAAACACAACAGTATGGTGTGGTGAGACCGTACCAAACACAACAGTATGGTGTGGTGAGACCGTATCAAACACAACAGTATGGTGTGGTGAGACCGTATCAAACACAACAGTATGGTGTGGTGGGACCATATCAAACACAACAGTATGGTGTGGTGAGACTGTATCAAACACAACAGTATGGTGTGGTGAGACCGTATCAAACAGTATGGTGTGGTGAGACCATATCAAACACAACAGTATGGTGTGGTGAGACCATATCAAACAGTATGGTGTGGTGAGACCGTATCAAACACAACAGTATGGTGTGGTGAGACCGTATCAAACAGTATGGTGTGGTGAGACCATATCAAACACAACAGTATGGTGTGGTGAGACCGTATCAAACACAACAGTATGGTGTGGTGAGACCGTATCAAACACAACAGTATGGTGTGGTGAGACCGTATCAAACACAACAGTATGGTGTGGTGAGACCGTATCAAACACAACAGTATGGTGTGGTGAGACCGTATCAAACACAACAGTATGGTGTGGTGAGACCGTATCAAACACAACAGTATGGTGTGGTGAGACCGTATCAAACACAACAGTATGGTGTGGTGAGACCGTATCAAACACAACAGTATGGTGTGGTGAGACCGTATCAAACACAACAGTATGGTGTGGTGGGACCATATCAAACACAACAGTATGGTGTGGTGAGACTGTATCAAACACAACAGTATGGTGTGGTGAGACCGTATCAAACACAACAGTATGGTGTGGTGAGACTGTATCAAACACAACAGTATGGTGTGGTGAGACCGTATCAAACACAACAGTATGGTGTGGTGAGACCGTATCAAACAGTATGGTGTGGTGAGACTGTATCAAACAAACAGTATGGTGTGGTGAGACCGTATCAAACACAACAGTATGGTGTGGTGAGACCGTATCAAACACAACAGTATGGTGTGGTGAGACCGTATCAAACACAACAGTATGGTGTGGTGAGACCGTATCAAACACAACAGTATGGTGTGGTGAGACCGTATCAAATACAACAGTATGGTGTGGTGAGACCATATCAAACACAACAGTATGGTGTGGTGAGACAGTATCAAACACAACAGTATGGTGTGGTGAGACCGTATCAAACACAACAGTATGGTGTGGTGAGACCGTATCAAACACAACAGTATGGTGTGGTGAGACAGTATCAAACAAACAGTATGGTGTGGTGAGACCGTATCAAACACAACAGTATGGTGTGGTGAGACAGTATCAAACAGTATGGTGTGGTGAGACCGTATCAAACACAACAGTATGGTGTGGTGAGACCGTATCAAACACAACAGTATGGTGTGGTGAGACCATATCAAACAGTATGGTGTGGTGAGACCTGTATCAAACACAACAGTATGGTGTGGTGAGACCGTATCAAACAGTATGGTGTGGTGAGACTGTATCAAACACAACAGTATGGTGTGGTGAGACCATATCAAACACAACAGTATGGTGTGGTGAGACCGTATCAAACACAACAGTATGGTGTGGTGAGACCGTATCAAACACAACAGTATGGTGTGGTGAGACCGTATCAAACACAACAGTATGGTGTGGTGAGACCGTATCAAACACAACAGTATGGTGTGGTGAGACCGTATCAAACACAACAGTATGGTGTGGTGAGACCGTATCAAACACAACAGTATGGTGTGGTGAGACCGTATCAAACACAACAGTATGGTGTGGTGAGACCGTATCAAACACAACAGTATGGTGTGGTGAGACCGTATCAAACACAACAGTATGGTGTGGTGAGACCGTATCAAACACAACAGTATGGTGTGGTGAGACGGTATCAAACACAACAGTATGGTGTGGTGAGACCGTATCAAACACAACAGTATGGTGTGGTGAGACCGTATCAAACACAACAGTATGGTGTGGTGAGACCGTATCAAACACAACAGTATGGTGTGGTGAGACCGTACCAAACACAACAGTATGGTGTGGTGAGACCGTATCAAACACAACAGTATGGTGTGGTGAGACGGTATCAAACACAACAGTATGGTGTGGTGAGACCGTATCAAACACAACAGTATGGTGTGGTGAGACCGTATCAAACACAACAGTATGGTGTGGTGAGACCGTATCAAACACAACAGTATGGTGTGGTGAGACCGTATCAAACACAACAGTATGGTGTGGTGAGACAGTATCAAACAGTATGGTGTGGTGAGACCGTATCAAACACAACAGTATGGTGTGGTGAGACAGTATCAAACAGTATGGTGTGGTGAGACCGTATCAAACACAACAGTATGGTGTGGTGAGACCGTATCAAACACAACAGTATGGTGTGGTGAGACCATATCAAACAGTATGGTGTGGTGAGACTGTATCAAACACAACAGTATGGTGTGGTGAGACCGTATCAAACAGTATGGTGTGGTGAGACTGTATCAAACACAACAGTATGGTGTGGTGAGACCATATCAAACACAACAGTATGGTGTGGTGAGACCGTATCAAACACAACAGTATGGTGTGGTGAGACCGTATCAAACACAACAGTATGGTGTGGTGAGACCGTATCAAACACAACAGTATGGTGTGGTGAGACCGTATCAAACACAACAGTATGGTGTGGTGAGACCGTATCAAACACAACAGTATGGTGTGGTGAGACCGTATCAAACACAACAGTATGGTGTGGTGAGACCGTATCAAACACAACAGTATGGTGTGGTGAGACCGTATCAAACACAACAGTATGGTGTGGTGAGACCGTACCAAACACAACAGTATGGTGTGGTGAGACCGTATCAAACACAACAGTATGGTGTGGTGAGACGGTATCAAACACAACAGTATGGTGTGGTGAGACCGTATCAAACACAACAGTATGGTGTGGTGAGACCGTATCAAACACAACAGTATGGTGTGGTGAGACCGTATCAAACACAACAGTATGGTGTGGTGAGACAGTATCAAACACAACAGTATGGTGTGGTGAGACCGTATCAAACAGTATGGTGTGGTGAGACCGTATCAAACACAACAGTATGGTGTGGTGAGACCGTATCAAACACAACAGTATGGTGTGGTGAGACCGTATCAAACACAACAGTATGGTGTGGTGAGACCGTATCAAACACAACAGTATGGTGTGGTGAGACGGTATCAAACACAACAGTATGGTGTGGTGAGACCGTATCAAACACAACAGTATGGTGTGGTGAGACCGTATCAAACACAACAGTATGGTGTGGTGAGACCGTATCAAACACAACAGTATGGTGTGGTGAGACCGTACCAAACACAACAGTATGGTGTGGTGAGACCGTATCAAACACAACAGTATGGTGTGGTGAGACCGTATCAAACACAACAGTATGGTGTGGTGAGACCGTATCAAACACAACAGTATGGTGTGGTGAGACCGTATCAAACACAACAGTATGGTGTGGTGAAACCGTATCAAACACAACAGTAGTATCAAACACAACAGTATGGTGTGGTGAGACCGTATCAAACACAACAGTATGGTGTGGTGAGACCGTATCAAACAGTATGGTGTGGTGAGACTGTATCAAACAGTATGGTGTGGTGAGACCGTATCAAACAGTATGGTGTGGTGAGACCGTATCAAACACAACAGTATGGTGTGGTGAGACCGTATCAAACACAACAGTATGGTGTGGTGAGACTGTATCAAACACAACAGTATGGTGTGGTGAGACCGTATCAAACACAACAGTATGGTGTGGTGAGACCGTATCAAACACAACAGTATGGTGTGGTGAGACCGTATCAAACACAACAGTATGGTGTGGTGAGACTGTATCAAACACAACAGTATGGTGTGGTGAGACCGTATCAAACACAACAGTATGGTGTGGTGAGACCGTATCAAACAGTATGGTGTGGTGAGACCGTATCAAACACAACAGTATGGTGTGGTGAGACCGTATCAAACACAACAGTATGGTGTGGTGAGACCGTATCAAACACAACAGTATGGTGTGGTGAGACCGTATCAAACACAACAGTATGGTGTGGTGAGACCGTATCAAACACAACAGTATGGTGTGGTGAGACTGTATCAAACACAACAGTATGGTGTGGTGAGACCGTATCAAACACAACAGTATGGTGTGGTGAGACCGTATCAAACAGTATGGTGTGGTGAGACCGTATCAAACACAACAGTATGGTGTGGTGAGACCGTATCAAACACAACAGTATGGTGTGGTGAGACCGTATCAAACACAACAGTATGGTGTGGTGAGACCGTACCAAACAGTATGGTGTGGTGAGACCGTATCAAACACAACAGTATGGTGTGGTGAGACCGTATCAAACAGTATGGTGTGGTGAGACCGTATCAAACACAACAGTATGGTGTGGTGAGACCGTATCAAACACAACAGTATGGTGTGGTGAGACCGTATCAAACACAACAGTATGGTGTGGTGAGACCGTATCAAACACAACAGTATGGTGTGGTGAGACCGTATCAAACACAACAGTATGGTGTGGTGAGACTGTATCAAACACAACAGTATGGTGTGGTGAGACCGTATCAAACACAACAGTATGGTGTGGTGAGACCGTATCAAACACAACAGTATGGTGTGGTGAGACCGTATCAAACACAACAGTATGGTGTGGTGAGACAGTATCAAACACAACAGTATGGTGTGGTGAGACCGTATCAAACACAACAGTATGGTGTGGTGAGACCGTATCAAACACAACAGTATGGTGTGGTGAGACCGTATCAAACACAACAGTATGGTGTGGTGAGACAGTATCAAACACAACAGTATGGTGTGGTGAGACCGTATCAAACACAACAGTATGGTGTGGTGAGACCGTATCAAACACAACAGTATGGTGTGGTGAGACAGTATCAAACAGTATGGTGTGGTGAGACCGTATCAAACACAACAGTATGGTGTGGTGAGACAGTATCAAACAGTATGGTGTGGTGAGACCGTATCAAACACAACAGTATGGTGTGGTGAGACCGTATCAAACACAACAGTATGGTGTGGTGAGACCATATCAAACACAACAGTATGGTGTGGTGAGACCGTATCAAACACAACAGTATGGTGTGGTGAGACCGTATCAAACAGTATGGTGTGGTGAGACCATATCAAACACAACAGTATGGTGTGGTGAGACCGTATCAAACACAACAGTATGGTGTGGTGAGACCGTATCAAACACAACAGTATGGTGTGGTGAGACCGTATCAAACACAACAGTATGGTGTGGTGAGACCGTATCAAACACAACAGTATGGTGTGGTGAGACCGTATCAAACACAACAGTATGGTGTGGTGAGACCGTATCAAACACAACAGTATGGTGTGGTGAGACCGTATCAAACACAACAGTATGGTGTGGTGAGACCGTATCAAACACAACAGTATGGTGTGGTGGGACCATATCAAACACAACAGTATGGTGTGGTGAGACTGTATCAAACACAACAGTATGGTGTGGTGAGACCGTATCAAACACAACAGTATGGTGTGGTGAGACTGTATCAAACACAACAGTATGGTGTGGTGAGACCGTATCAAACACAACAGTATGGTGTGGTGAGACCGTATCAAACAGTATGGTGTGGTGAGACTGTATCAAACAGTATGGTGTGGTGAGACCGTATCAAACACAACAGTATGGTGTGGTGAGACCGTATCAAACACAACAGTATGGTGTGGTGAGACCGTATCAAACACAACAGTATGGTGTGGTGAGACCGTATCAAACACAACAGTATGGTGTGGTGAGACCGTATCAAATACAACAGTATGGTGTGGTGAGACCATATCAAACACAACAGTATGGTGTGGTGAGACAGTATCAAACACAACAGTATGGTGTGGTGAGACCGTATCAAACACAACAGTATGGTGTGGTGAGACAGTATCAAACAGTATGGTGTGGTGAGACCGTATCAAACACAACAGTATGGTGTGGTGAGACAGTATCAAACACAACAGTATGGTGTGGTGAGACCGTATCAAACACAACAGTATGGTGTGGTGAGACCGTATCAAACACAACAGTATGGTGTGGTGAGACCATATCAAACAGTATGGTGTGGTGAGACTGTATCAAACACAACAGTATGGTGTGGTGAGACCGTATCAAACAGTATGGTGTGGTGAGACTGTATCAAACACAACAGTATGGTGTGGTGAGACCGTATCAAACACAACAGTATGGTGTGGTGAGACCGTATCAAACACAACAGTATGGTGTGGTGAGACCATATCAAACAACATATGGTGTGGTGAGACTGTATCAAACACAACAGTATGGTGTGGTGAGACCGTATCAAACACAACAGTATGGTGTGGTGAGACCGTATCAAACACAACAGTATGGTGTGGTGAGACAGTATCAAACAGTATGGTGTGGTGAGACCGTATCAAACACAACAGTATGGTGTGGTGAGACAGTATCAAACAGTATGGTGTGGTGAGACCGTATCAAACACAACAGTATGGTGTGGTGAGACCGTATCAAACACAACAGTATGGTGTGGTGAGACCATATCAAACAGTATGGTGTGGTGAGACTGTATCAAACACAACAGTATGGTGTGGTGAGACCGTATCAAACAGTATGGTGTGGTGAGACTGTATCAAACACAACAGTATGGTGTGGTGAGACCGTATCAAACACAACAGTATGGTGTGGTGAGACCGTATCAAACACAACAGTATGGTGTGGTGAGACCATATCAAACAGTATGGTGTGGTGAGACTGTATCAAACACAACAGTATGGTGTGGTGAGACCATATCAAACAGTATGGTGTGGTGAGACCGTATCAAACACAACAGTATGGTGTGGTGAGACCGTATCAAACACAACAGTATGGTGTGGTGAGACCATATCAAACAGTATGGTGTGGTGAGACTGTATCAAACACAACAGTATGGTGTGGTGAGACCGTATCAAACACAACAGTATGGTGTGGTGAGACCGTATCAAACACAACAGTATGGTGTGGTGAGACAGTATCAAACAGTATGGTGTGGTGAGACCGTATCAAACACAACAGTATGGTGTGGTGAGACAGTATCAAACAGTATGGTGTGGTGAGACCGTATCAAACACAACAGTATGGTGTGGTGAGACCGTATCAAACACAACAGTATGGTGTGGTGAGACCATATCAAACAGTATGGTGTGGTGAGACTGTATCAAACACAACAGTATGGTGTGGTGAGACCGTATCAAACAGTATGGTGTGGTGAGACTGTATCAAACACAACAGTATGGTGTGGTGAGACCGTATCAAACACAACAGTATGGTGTGGTGAGACCGTATCAAACACAACAGTATGGTGTGGTGAGACCATATCAAACAGTATGGTGTGGTGAGACTGTATCAAACACAACAGTATGGTGTGGTGAGACCATATCAAACAGTATGGTGTGGTGAGACCGTATCAAACACAACAGTATGGTGTGGTGAGACCGTATCAAACACAACAGTATGGTGTGGTGAGACCGTATCAAACACAACAGTATGGTGTGGTGAGACCGTATCAAACACAACAGCAGCAGTACGGTGTGGTGAGACCATATCGGTACCCTATTCCTACTCCGTATATAGTAGATAACTTATAGGGAACCAGTGTCATCACTCACCATGACCTTTGACCCCTACCCAAACCAAGTGACATATCCAAACAGTGGCTTGGCGGTGTGTGTGTCTGTGTGTCTGTCTATTTCCTTTATTGGACTGGTGTTGGAGACAAAGGAGTGGAGGCTACTGTAACTGAGTCAGCCCATTGGCTCTCATTATCTGATGTGTCTGTTCCCTCGCTGGCTGGGTCAACATGAATGCACCTAAAATGCCATGTCATTATAGTGCGCCTCGCCCTAAACTCACTCCCTCGTATCAGGCTTTTATATATGAGCTCATCACACGAGGCTAAGTTGGCCGCTCTGTAAATCGCTTGGTATCAAAAGTTCAAAACGTCTGCTACATGACCGTAGTACTATTCTTTTTTAGAAATGTTTCCCATTGGGTGAGAGCTCATGATGATGGTAAAACTAGGCTTTTCATTGGCTGAGAGCACTGAATAGAATTAGTCTTTACATGGCCGTGGACTCTGAATTAGTCTTTACATGGCCGTGGACTCTGAATTAGCCTTTACATGGCCGTGGACTCTGAATTAGCCTTTACATGGCCGTGGACTCTGAATTAGCCTTTACATGGCCGTGGACTCTGAATTAGCCTTTACATGGCCGTGGACTCTGAATTAGCCTTTACATGGCCGTGGACTCTTTACATGGCCGTGGACTCTGAATTAGCCTTTACATGGCCGTGGACTCTGAATTAGCCTTTACATGGCCGTGGACTCTGAATTACTCTTTACTTTATGGCCGTGGACTCTGAATTAGCCTTTACATGGCCGTGGACTCTGAATTAGCCTTTACATGGCCGTGGACTCTGAATTAGCCTTTACATGGCCGTGGACTCTGAATTAGTCTTTACATGGCCGTGGACTCTGAATTAGCCTTTACATGGCCGTGGACTCTGAATTAGTCTTTACATGGCCGTGGACTCTGAATTAGCCTTTACATGGCCGTGGACTCTGAATTAGCCTTTACATGGCCGTGGACTCTGAATTAGCCTTTACATGGCCGTGTACTCTGAATTAGCCTCTACATGGCCGTGGACTCTGAATTAGCCTCTACATGGCCGTGGACTCTGAATTGGCCTCTACATGGCCGTGGACTCTGAAGCCTTTATGGCCGTGTACTCTGAATTAGCCTCTACATGGCCGTGGACTCTGAATTAGCCTTTACATGGCCGTGGACTCTGAATTGGCCTCCATGGCCGTGGACTCATGGCCGTGGACTCTGAATTAGCCTTTACATGGCCGTGGACTCTGAATTGGCCTCTACATGGCCGTGGACTCTGAATTAGTCTTTACATGGCCGTGGTCTCTCTATTGAGACTAAATGAGAGCCAGCTAAAACATGAATGAGTAAACTCAACCCTATTCGACTCCATTGGCCCATTTTACCTAGGGATTAACAGAGAGGTATTCCGTTATCTTTAGTTAGAGCAGCTGTGACATGGATGAGAAATAGCATACAAGGGACTTGAATAAGTGGGAGCCAACAGCTGAGACATGAACAAAAGTCAACTTGGCTGTATTGGCCAATTGTGATTAATAGAGTAGACGAAGCAGCACGTCCAGATGATATTAGAAGATTGTTCTCTGGAGTCTGTTCTTTGTTTTACTACTCTAAAATTGTTCCAGTTTTCTGTTCTAGTCCATTACTGGTGGAAATAAACAGATCAAAACCTGATAACTAGACTATCATCTTTTTCTGCTTGTCACAATGCCACAGACAGTTAGTCATTCTCTCTCTTTATCTCTGCATCACAGTCTCTCTCTCATCTCTCTTTATCTCTGCATCACAGTCTCTCTCTCATCTCTCTTATTATCTGCATCACAGCATCTGCATCACAGTCTCTTTATCTCTGCATCATCTCTCTCTTTATCTCTCATCAGTCTCTCTCTCTCTCTCTCTTTATCTCTTATCTCTGCATCACAGTCTCTCTCTCATCTCTCTTTATCTCTTTATCTCTGTCTCTCTCTCATCTCTGCATCACAGTCTCTCTCTCATCTCTCTCTTTATCTCTGCATCACAGTCTCTCTCTCATCTCTCTCTTTATCTCTGCATCACAGTCTCTCTCTCATCTCTCTCTTTATCTCTGCATCACAGTCTCTCTCTCATCTCTCTCTTTATCTCTGCATCACAGTCTCTCTCTCATCTCTCTTTATCTCTGCATCTCTTTATGCACAGTCTCTCTCTCTTTCTTTATCTCTTTATCTCTGCATCACAGTCTCTCTCTCTCTCTCTCTTTATCTCTGCATCACAGTCTCTCTCTCATCTCTCCCTTTATCTCTGCATCACAGTCTCTCTCTCATCATCTCTTTATCTCTGCATCACAGTCTCTCTCTCATCTCTCTTTATCTCTGCATCACAGTCTCTCTCTCATCTCTTTGCATCATCTCTTTATCTGCAGTCTCTCTCTCATCTCTCTTTATCTCGGCATCACAGTCTCTCTCATCTCTCTTTATCTCTGCATTACAGTCTCTCTCTCATCTCTCTTTATCTCTGCATCACAGTCTCTCTCTCATCTCTCCCTTTATCTCTGCATCACAGTCTCTCTCTCATCTCTCTTTATCTCTGCATCACAGTCTCTCTCTCATCTCTCTTTATCTCTGCATCACAGTCTCTCTCTCATCTCTGCATCACAGTCTCTCTCTCATCTCTCTTTATCTCGGCATCACAGTCTCTCTCATCTCTCTTTATCTCTGCATTACAGTCTCTCTCTCATCTCTCTTTATCTCTGCATCACAGTCTCTCTCTCATCTCTGCATCACAGTCTCTCTCTCATCTCTCTCTTTATCTCTGCATCACAGTCTCTCTCTCATCTCTGCATCACAGTCTCTCATCTCTCTCTTTATCTCTGCATCACAGTCTCTCTCTCATCTCTCTTTATCTCTGCATCAGTCTCTCTCATCTCTCTTTATCTCTGCATCACAGTCTCTCTCTCATCTCTCTTTATCTCTGCATCACAGTCTCTCTCTCATCTCTCTTTATCTATGCATCACAGTCTCTCTCTCATCTCTGCATCACAGTCTCTCTCTCTCATCTCTCTTTATCTCGGCATCACAGTCTCTCTCATCTCTCTTTATCTCTGCATTACATTCTCTCTAATCATCTCTATTGTATCTCTGCATTACAGTCTCTCTAATCATCTCTATTGTACCTCTGCATCACAGTCTCTCTCTCATCTCTCATCACAGTCTCTCTCTTTATCTCTGCATCACCGTCTCTCTCTCATCTCTCTCTTTATCTCTGCATCACAGTCTCTCTCTCATCTCTCTCTTTATCTCTGCATCACCGTCTCTCTCTCATCTCTCTTTATCTCTGCATCACAGTCTCTCTCTCATCTCTCTTTTATCTCTGCATCACAGTCTCTCTCTCATCTCTCTTTATCTCTGCATCACAGTCTCTCTCTCATCTCTCTCTTTATCTCTGCATCACAGTCTCTCTCTCATCTCTGCATCACAGTCTCTCTCTCATCTCTCTTTATCTCGGCATCACAGTCTCTCTCATCTCTCTTTATCTCTGCATTACAGTCTCTCTAATCATCTCTATTGTATCTCTGCATTACAGTCTCTCTAATCATCTCTATTGTACCTCTGCATCACAGTCTCTCTCTCATCTCTGCATCACAGTCTCTCTCTTTATCTCTGCATCACAGTCTCTCTCTCATCTCTCTCTTTATCTCTGCATCACAGTCTCTCTCTCATCTCTCTCTTTATCTCTGCATCACCGTCTCTCTCTCATCTCTCTTTATCTCTGCATCACAGTCTCTCTCTCATCTCTCTTTATCTCTGCATCGCAGTCTCTCTCTCATCTCTCTCTTATCTCTGCATCACAGTCTCTCTACTCATCTCTATTGTACCTCTGCATCACAGTCTCTCTCTTTATCTCTGCATCACCGTCTCTCTCTCATCTCTCTCTTTATCTCTGCATCACAGTCTCTCTCTCATCTCTCTTTATCTCTGCATCACAGTCTCTCTCTCATCTCTCTCTTTATCTCTGCATCACAGTCTCTCTCTCATCTCTCTTTATCTCTGCATCACAGTCTCTCTCTCATCTCTCTTTATCTCTCTTTATCTCTGCATCACAGTCTCTCTCTCATCTCTCTTTATCTCTGCATCACAGTCTCTCTCTCAGTCTCTCTCATCTCTCTTTATCTCTGCATCACAGTCTGCATTCAGTCTCTCATCATCTCTTTATCTCTGCATCACAGTCTCTCTCTCATCTCTCTTTATCTCTGCATCACAGTCTCTCTCTCATCTCTCTTTATCTCTGCATCACAGTCTCTCTCTCATCTCTCTTTATCTCTGCATCACAGTCTCTCTCTCATCTCTCTTTATCTCTGCATCACAGTCTCTCTCTCATCTCTCTTTATCTCTGCATCACAGTCTTTATCTCTCATCACATCATCTCTTTATCTCTGCATCACAGTCTCTCTCTCATCTCTCTTTATCTCTCTCATCTCTCTTTATCTCTGCATCACAGTCTCTCTCTCATCTCTCTTTATCTCTGCATCACAGTCTCTCTCTCATCTCTCTCTTTATCTCTGCATCACAGTCTCTCTCTCTTTATCTCTGCATCACAGTCTCTCTCTCATCTCTCTTTATCTCTGCATCACAGTCTCTCTCTCATCTCTCTTTATCTCTGCATCACAGTCTCTCTCTCATCTCTCTTTATCTCTGCATCACAGTCTCTCTCTCATCTCTCTCTTTATCTCTGCATCACAGTCTCTCTCTCATCTCTCTTTTATATCTGCATAACAGCCTCTCATCTCTGGGTGGCATCCGGTGCATACAAACAAAACAAGGAAAACTAATTTCAAAATAACTTTGTGGCAATCAGTTGTGACGTTTCGAACCAAACTCAGCCAGAACTCAGACAAAGACAATAATCCCTCCCCCCGAGCCTGGGAACAGCTCTTCCTGATCTAATGACCAAGGTTTCCTGCAGACTAGACTCTGCAGATAGACATGCTTTATCAACCGTTGCCCTATGTAATCATGGCTTCACTAAAGTTTGTATCTTCTAGTCCTGCCTGGTATGAGGAAAAACACATTGAGACATGACAAGGGGAAAAGTGCATAAGACTTTCTAGGCCTCTTCATAATAACAGGTTCACAAGTCACATCTCTAGACCTAGCTACAGTCTGATCTCAGTCACATCTCTAGACCTAGCTACAGTCTGATCTCAGTCACATCTCTAGACCTAGCTACAGTCTGATCTCAGTCACATCTCTAGACCTAGCTACAGTCTGATCTCAGTCACATCTCTAGACCTAGCTACAGTCTGATCTCAGTCACATCTCTAGACCTAGCTACAGTCTGATCTCAGTCACATCTCTAGACCTAGCTACAGTCTGATCTCAGTCACATCTCTAGACCTAGCTACAGTCTGATCTCAGTCACATCTCTAGACCTAGCTACAGTCTGATCTCAGTCACATCTCTAGACCTAGCTACAGTCTGATCTCAGTCACATCTCTAGACCTAGCTACAGTCTGATCTCAGTCACATCTCTAGACCTAGCTACAGTCTGATCTCAGTCACATCTCTAGACCTAGCTACAGTCTGATCTCAGTCACATCTCTAGACCTAGCTACAGTCTGATCTCAGTCACATCTCTAGACCTAGCTACAGTCTGATCTCAGTCACATCTCTAGACCTAGCTACAGTCTGATCTCAGTCACATCTCTAGACCTAGCTACAGTCTGATCTCAGTCACATCTCTAGACCTAGCTACAGTCTGATCTCAGTCACATCTCTAGACCTAGCTACAGTCTGATCTCAGTCACATTTCTACCCCCAGGTATGAACTTTAGGGGTATATTCATTAGTGCACTGAAGACGTTTTGCAACAAAACAAATTTGTTTCTTATTGGACAAGTTCAGGTAGACCCCTCCTTATTTCAGTCCATTTGCTTCTATTTGGTTCTTAGTGAAGACATCCCAGGTGTATATCTGAGGTTTACACCCCAGGTTTACACTCCAGGTGTATATCTGAGGTTTACACCCCAGGTGTATATCTGAGGTTTACACCCCAGGTTTATATCTGAGGTTAACACCCCAGGTGTATATCTAAGGTTAACACCCCAGGTGTATATCTGAGGTTAACACCCCAGGTGTATATCTGAGGTTTACACTCCAGGTGTATATCTGAGGTTAACACCCCAGGTGTATATCTGAGGTTTACACCCCAGGTGTATATCTGAGGTTAACACCCCAGGTGTATATCTGAGGTTAACACCCCAGGTGTATATCTGAGGTTAACACCCCAGGTGTATATCTGAGGTTAACACCCCAGGTGTATATCTGAGGTTAACACCCCAGGTGTATATCTGAGGTTTACACCCCAGGTGTATATCTGAGGTTTACACCCCAGGTGTATATCTGAGGTTAACACCCCAGGTGTATATCTGAGGTTAACACCCCAGGTTTATATCTGAAGTTTACACCCCAGGTGTATATCTGAGGTTTACACCCCGGGTGTATATCTGAGGTTTACACCCCAGGTTTATATCTGAGGTTTACACCCCAGGTATACTTTAGGATAACAGGAGACTGCTGGTACACTGCTTATTATCTCTCTCATCCACCTCTGGGTGTCTGTCTCCTGTCATTAGAAGAGCTAGCTAGATAAACATTGTCCATTTTACTGGCAATGTGGGTGTTTGTGTGTGTGCCCCCTGCTCTCGGATGTGTGTGTTGTACCCCACTAAGGCCATGACACACTACACTCCACAGCTTGTGCTGGCATTATGAGTTGGTTTACATCTCCAGGTAGAATTACAGAGCCCAGGGTCTATCATCACCTCTGATGACAACATCCAGGCCTTTATTTAGTCCTCAACTGTAACAGAGGATCAAACTTCCCTGTTACTCTACCGCCCCCCGTTCCTCTACCTACCGTCCTCTCTGTTACTCTGCTGTCCACCCCGTTACTCTGCCGTCCACCCCGTTACTCTACCGTCCTCCCCGTTACTCTATCGTCCTCCCTTTTACTCTACCCTCCTCCCCGTTACTCTACCCTCCTCCCCGTTACTCTATCGTCCTCCCCGTTACTCTATCGTCCTCCCCGTTACTCTACCGTCCTCCCCGTTACTCTACCGTCCTCCCTGTTACTCCACCGTCCTCCCTGTTACTCTACCGTGTCCTCCATGTTACTCTACCGTCCTCCCTGTTATAGACGTCTGTGGGCGGAGCACTGCGCTAAGACAAGCTACACTAACAGCTGGTTCTGATTAAGGACAGGGACTGCACCGGAGTCAAGATCCATCACATAATTTCCTCTCCTCTTCTATCCATCCTTCACTTGGCTTGGGTTTCTTGGCACTCTGGACTACGTGAATACAAAAACACATATATGAGCATGCATGCACGCACGCACGCACACACGCACACACATGCACGCACACACACACGCACACACACAGACACACGTGTGCGCACAGGCAGTGCTGTATGCTCTACCCTACCGCCACGCACACACACGCACGCACACGCACGCACGCACACGCACAGGCACTCGCGCACAGGCAGTGCTGTATGCGCTACCCTACCGCCACACACACACGTCAGCCACTGTGCCTCCAGGGAACACTCTAATGCAATAGCAATAAATAATTATTATAATTTTAGAAAGCCGAACCATAGGATCAGCCTGTGTGTGTGTATACTGTATGTGCCCATTCCTTGACATGTGTACTTGCTCATTGAAGAGGTTGGCAGAGCAGGCACAGCTGGGGAGGTCACACACAGTCTCAAACCTCAGCCACTGTGCCTCAGAGAGAGACAGTCAGGGAACACTCTAATGCAATAGGCAATAAATAATTATTATAATTTTAGAAAGCCGAACCATAGGATCAGCCTGTGTGTGTGTATACTGTATGTGCCCATTCCTTGACATGTGTACTTGCTCATTGAAGAGGTTGGCAGAGCAGGCACAGCTGGGGAGGTCTACTTGCAACACGACAGTCTCAAACCTCAGTCTCAGAGAAAGAGCGAGAGAGAGTCTGAAAGAAAGAGAGAGAGTCCGAAAGAAAGAGAGAGTCCGAAAGAAAGAGAGTCAGAAAGAGAGAGTCAGAAAGAGAAGAGAAGAGAGTCAGAGAGAGACAGTCAGAAAGAGAGAGAGAGAAAGACAGAAAGAGAGAGTCAGAAAGAAAGAGAGAGTCAGAAAAAGAGAGAGAGACAGAAAGAGAGAGAGTCAGAAAGAGAGAGAGAGGCAGAAAGAGAAAGAGAGGGAGAGAGAGAATGAGAGGCAGAAAGAGAGAGAGGCAGAAAGAGAAAGAGAGAGAGAGAGAGAGAGAGGCAGAAAGAGAAAGAGGCAGAGAGAGCAGAAAAAGCAGAAAGAAGAGAGAGAAAGAGAAGAGTGTCAAGAGAGAGGCAGTCAGAAAAGAGAGATATTCAGAAAGAGAGATATTCAGAAAGAGAGAGAGAGGCAGAAAGAGTGAGAGAGGCAGAAAGAGTGAGAGAGGCAGAAAGAGAGAGAGAGGCAGAAAGAGAGAGAGGCAGAAAGAGTGAGAGAGGCAGAAAGAGTGAGAGATGCAGAAAGAGAGTGTCAGAAAGAGAGATATTCAGAAAGAGAGATATTCAGAAAGAGAGAGAGAGGCAGAAAAGAGAGAGAGGCAGAAAGAGTGAGTGGCAGAAAGAGTGAGAGAGGCAGAAAGAGAGAGAGAGTCAGAAAGAGAGTGTCAGAAAGAGAGAGAGAGTCAGAAAGAGAGAGAGGCAGAAAGAGAGAGAGAGGCAGAAAGGCAGAGGCAGAAAGAGTGAGAGAGGCAGAAAGAGAGAGGCAGAAAGAGAGAGAGGCAGAAATAGTGAGAGAGAGGTCAGAAAGAGAGAGAGAGGCAGAAAGAGAGAGAGGCAGAAAAAGAGAGAGTCAGAAAGAGAGAGAGAGGCAGAAAGAGAGAGAGAGTATTCAGAAAGAGAGAAAGGCAGAGGCAGAAAGAGAGAGAGAGGCAGAAAAGAGAGAGGCAGAAAAGAGAGGCAGAAAGAGAGTCAGAAAGAGAGAGAGGCAGAAAGAGAGAGAGAGGCAGAAAGAGTGAGAGAGCAGAAAGAGTGAGAGAGGCAGAAAGAGAGAGAGAGTCAGAAAGAGAGTGTCAGAAAGAGAGAGAGAGTCAGAAAGAGAGAGAGGCAGAAAGAGAGAGAGGCAGAAAGAGTGAGAGAGGCAGAAAGAGAGAGAGTCAGAAAGAGAGAGAGAGGCAGAAAGAGAGAGAGGCAGAAAGAGAGAGGCAGAAAGAGAGAGAGGCAGAAAGAGAGAGAGGCAGAAAGAGAGGCAGAAAGAGAGAGAGAGTCAGAAAGAGAGAGTCAGAAAGAGAGAGAGGCAGAAGAGAGGCAGAAAGAGAGAGAGCAGAAAAGAGAGAGAGGCAGAAAGAGAGAGAGGCAGAGAGAGAGAGAGTCAGAGAGAGTGTCAGAAAGAGAGAGGCAGAAAAGAGAGAGAGAGGCAGAAAGAGAGAGGCAGAAAAGAGAGAGGCAGAAGAGAGAGAGAGTCAGAAAGAGAGAGAGGCAGAGAGAGAGGCAGAAAGAGAGAGAGAGGCAGAAAGAGAGAGGAAGAAAGAGAGAGAGGAAGAAAGAGAGAGAGGAAGAAAGAGAGGGGAAGAAAGAGAAAGAGGGAATCAGAAAGAGAGAGAGGCAGAAAGAGAGAGAGACACACCGCACCCTTCCCGACAGAAGGTTTTACGAGGGTCTTTAAAATTAAACACCTGCTGCCAGGCTACCAGTCCCCCCAGACAACAACAACTGATCTAAGAGCAGTTCTGACCGCCGGGATGAGATTATGAAAGAGCCAACCCAGTTTCCCCCACAAACACAGAACAGTGAAACTCCTGTTCCTCTCTTTCTTATGTCTCAATTACCACTGTAACATCTCCATTACACAGGTCAAAATGCATTGGGAAGGCCTCTGCGTCGGCGCAGCTGGGAATGCCTTAAAGAATCCCTGAATCCCAGACCCATGGTATTCCCATTCCCATTCCAGCTGTGCACTAAATCATTCGGAGAGAACAAGGAGGCAATATCCTCACTGATACATTAAACAGAGGGGGAAAGTGGTTGTTGTCCAATGTTGTTTTAAAGGTTTGGAATAGTCCTCTGGATCCATTCTAAACAGGCGTCTGGTTTGAAAATAATCAATCGTCCCTATATGTTTTGGTTCTGTGGGGTTAGGCCTCCGACACAAACCATGCTCGCAATATACCACAGGATCCATGACACCTTGTATACTCACATACTGTACCTAACCCCAGAGAGAGAGAGAACTCCCATATCTACTGGGTGAAATACCACAGTGTGCCATCACAGCAGCAAGATGTGTGACCTGTTGCCACAAGAATAGGGCAACCAGTGAAGAACAAACACCATTGTAAATGCAGCCCTTATTTATTTTCCCTTTTGTACATTAAATATTTGCACATCGTTACAACACTGTATATACACATAATATGGCACTTGAAATGTCTCTATTATTTTCACTTCTTTCGTCCCAAGTCAAGCACTGGGCCTGAGCCATCAGAAGCAAAACGGGAGGCTATTCCACATTGTTGGACTTGGAGGCATGATAAAGTAATGTTATGGTAGCTAGATAAATGTTAAATGTGAGTGAATTGTTTCTCCGCAACTTTTCAGCCACTTTATCAAAAGTTGTTTTAAATCCAGGAACAGGAACAGATATCACTCCTACACTAACTAGATGCTAGTTAGCCTAATGCTACACTAACTAGATGCTAGTTAGCCTAATGCTACACTAACTAGATGTTTTTCTTGTTAGCCTAATGCTACACTAACTAGATGCTAGTTAGCCTAATGCTACACTAACTAGATGCTAGTTAGCCTAATGCTACACTAACTAGATGTTTTTCTTGTTAGCCTAATGCTACACTAACTAGATGCTAGTTAGCCTAATGCTACACTAACTAGATGCTAGTTAGCCTAATGCTACACTAACTAGATGCTTTTCTAGTTAGCCTAATGCTACACTAACTAGATGCTTTTCTAGTTAGCCTAATGCTACACTAACTAGATGCTTTTCTAGTTAGCCTAATGCTACACTAACTAGATGCTTTTCTAGTTAGCCTAATGCTACACTAACTAGACACTTTTCTAGTTAGCCTAATGCTACACTAACTAGACGCTTTTCTAGTTAGCCTAATGCTACACTAACTAGACGCTTTTCTAGTTAGCCTAATGCTACACTAACTAGATGCTTTTCTAGTTAGCCTAATGCTACACTAACTAGATGCTTTTCTAGTTAGCCTAATGCTACACTAACTAGACACTTTTCTAGTTAGCCTAATGCTACACTAACTAGACACTTTTCTAGTTAGCCTAATGCTACACTAACTAGACACTTTTCTAGTTAGCCTAATGCTACACTAACTAGACACTTTTCTAGTTAGCCTAATGCTAAACTAACTAGACGCTTTTCTAGTTAGCCTAATGCTACATTAACTAGATGCTTTTCTAGTTAGCCTAATGCTACACTAACTAGACGTTTTTCCAGTTAGCCTAATGCTACACTAACTAGACGCTTTTCTAGTTAGCCTAATGCTACACTAACTAGACGCTTTTCCAGTTAGCCTAATGCTACACTAACTAGACCCTTTTCTAGTTAGCCTAATGCTACACTAAGTCTATAGTGTTTTAGCTCTTGCTACAAATGGCTGTGCTAATAGTTATTTCAGGAAGCTAGCTTTGGCAACAGCTGGCATTGCTACTCCAACATCAGCACACTGATTCGCTTTGGCTAGCTAGCAATATAACTAACAGCAGGGTACACTGTATATGTGTCCAGACATTGGCTAGCGCTGCTGTGCTAAAAGTAGAGTAGCAACATCTGAGGTCTTTGGCTGGCAGTGCTAGGCTAACAGACAGAAAATACATCTCAAATGTCACCCTATTCTCTGTGGATGAATCCACAGGGCTCTGTTTAAATGTAGCGCACCGTGTCGGGAATAGGGTACCATTTGGGTGCCGTCCAGAAAGGCCTGGACTCACTAAACAAATACACAGCGGAGATCTGGCTTTGGCTTATAGTTGACGGACTCCCTTATACACAGCAACGAAAAACCAGTATGGAGTAGAGGGAGATGAGTGCTCACCGGTGTGGGTCTGGGCTGGAAAACCCTTTCAGGGAGAGTGAGAGGAAGGGACAGGGAAAGGGAGATAGTGAGAGAGTGGGGGGAGAAAAAAAAGAGGGAGGGAGTATGGGGTTATATTTATTACAGTATCTATCTATGACAGAGATGCAGAAGGAATTGGAGAAAGAGAGAGAGACAGACAGAGAAGGGGAGAAAACGAGAAAGAGGGTGGGGAGAGGGTTGAGGGACGCAGAGAGAGACAGACAGACAGACAGACAGACAGACAGAGACAGACAGATAGACAGAAAGACACTCCAAGACAAAATTAGAGGCTCCGTCCCAATACTGTCCATTTTTTAATGACCCGTGGTGGGGGAGAGGCACTGGAAAACATAGTGGTAGACAGAGATAAATACCCACAGGGGAGCGTTTCCCAAACCCGGTCCTCGGTGAGTCCACCAGGTGAGTGCAATTAACAACCAGATAAATACAATTTTAAGTGTAACTGGACTTGAGGTCCAGATTGGAGTATCCCTGTCATAGGTCATCACAGTATCCCTAGGTCATCACAGTATCCCTGTCATAGGTCATCACAGTATCCCTGTCATAGGTCATCACAGTATCCCTGTCATAGGTCATCACAGTATCCCTGTCACAGGTCATCACAGTATCCCTGTCATAGGTCATCACAGTATCCCTAGGTCATCACAGTATCCCTGTCATAGGTCATCACAGTATCCCTGTCATAGGTCATCACAGTATCCCTAGGTCATCACAGTATCCCTGTCATAGGTCATCACAGTATCCCTGTCATAGGTCATCACAGTATCCCTAGGTCATCACAGTGTCCCTGTCATAGGTCATCACAGTATCCCTGTCATAGGTCATCACAGTATCCCTGTCACAGGTCTTCACAGTATCCCTGTCATAGGTCATCACAGTATCCCTAGGTCATCACAGTATCCCTGTCATAGGTCATCACAGTATCCCTGTCATAGGTCATCACAGTATCCCTAGGTCATCACAGTATCCCTGTCATAGGTCATCACAGTATCCCAGTATCCCTGTCATAGGTCATCACAGTATCCCTGTCATAGGTCATCACAGTATCCCTAGGTCATCACAGTATCATAGGTCATCCCTGTCATAGGTCATCACAGTATCCCTAGGTCATCACAGTATCCCTGTCATCCCTAGGTCATAGGTCATCACAGTATCCCTAGGTCATCACAGTATCCATAGGTCATCACAGTATCCCTGTCATAGGTCATCACAGTATCCCTGTCACAGGTCATCACAGTATCCCTGTCATAGGTCATCACAGTATCCCTGTCATAGGTCATCACAGTATCCCTGTCATAGGTCATCACAGTATCCCTAGGTCATCACAGTATCCCTGTCATAGGTCATCACAGTATCCCTGTCATAGGTCATCACAGTATCCCTAGGTCATCACAGTATCCCTGTCATAGGTCATCACAGTATCCCTGTCATAGGTCATCACAGTATCCCTAGGTCTTCACAGTATCCCTGTCATAGGTCATCACAGTATACCTAGGTCATCACAGTATCCCTGTCATAGGTCATCACAGTATCCCTGTCATAGGTCATCACAGTATCCCTGTCATAGGTCATCACAGTATCCCTAGGTCATCACAGTATCCCTAGGTCATCACAGTATCCCTGTCATAGGTCATCACAGTATCCCTAGGTCATCACAGTATCCCTAGGTCATCACAGTATCCCTGTCATAGGTCATCACAGTATCCCTAGGTCATCACAGTCAGTATCTGTCATAGTTCATCACAGTATCCCTGTCATAGGTCATCACAGTATCCCTGTCATAGGTCATCACAGTATCCCTGTCATAGGTCATCACAGTATCCCTGTCATAGGTCATCACAGTATCCCTGTCATAGGTCATCACAGTATCCCTGTCATAGGTCATCACAGTATCCCTGTCATAGGTCATCACAGTATCCCTGTCACAGGTCTATCTGTCAGGTATCCCTGTCATAGGTCATCACAGTATCCCTGTCATAGGTCATCACAGTATCCCTGTCATAGGTCATCACAGTATCCCTGTCATAGGTCATCACAGTATCCCTGTCATAGGTCATCACAGTATCCCTGTCATAGGTCATCACAGTATCCCTGTCACAGGTCTTCACAGTATCCCTGTCATAGGTCATCACAGTATCCCTGTCATAGGTCATCACAGTATCCCTGTCATAGGTCATCACAGTATCCCTAGGTCATCACAGTATCCCTGTCATAGGTCATCACAGTATCCCTGTCATAGGTCATCACAGTATCCCTGTCATAGGTCATCACAGTATCCCTGTCATAGGTCATCACAGTGTCCCTGTCATAGGTCATAGGTCATCAGTGTCCCTGTCATAGGTCATCACAGTATCCCTGTCAGGTCATCAGTATCCCTGTCATAGGTCATCACAGTATCCCTGTCATAGGTCATCACAGTATCCCTGTCATAGGTCATCACAGTATCCCTGTCATAGGTCATCACAGTGTCCCTGTCATAGGTCATCACAGTATCCCTGTCATAGGTCATCACAGTATCCCTAGGTCATCACAGTATCCCTGTCATAGGTCTTCACAGTATCCCTGTCATAGGTCATCACAGTGTCCCTGTCATAGGTCATCACAGTATCCCTGTCATAGGTCATCACAGTGTCCCTGTCATAGGTCATCACAGTATCCCTGTCATAGGTCATCACAGTATCCCTGTCATAGGTCATCACAGTATCCCTAGGTCATCACAGTATCCCTAGGTCATCACAGTATCCCTAGGTCATCACAGTATCCCTGTCATAGGTCATCACAGTATCCCTGTCATAGGTCATCACAGTATCCCTAGGTCATCACAGTATCCCTGTCATAGGTCATCACAGTATCCCTGTCATAGGTCATCACAGTATCCCTGTCATAGGTCATCACAGTATCCCTGTCATAGGACATCACTTGAGTATAAGGCCAGGAGATTTTTTCTGACCAGGTCTATAGTATCACGAAAACCTCCTGGCCTTAACACAAGACATCACAGTATACAGGCAGCACATAGACATTTAATATACCTTCATTCAGACAAAAAATACCTGGATGAGTACATACATATATACCTCCAGACCTATTACGATCATTTCCAATCATGCATTGCATCATCATGGTTTCACTGAGGTCCGGCGATGGCAGCACCCGATTGGATGCTGGGGGAGGGAGTTGCGTTACCAGACAGGAAACAGATGGCCCCGGGCGAAAGGAGGGAAAAAAAGCCAGGCCAAAGAAGGACAGGGAGAAATGCCTCGCTCCCTTCTTCCCTCCCCCTCTCCTTCCAACACATTGGCGTTTGGAGGCTTGGCTCAGTTGGGTTTACTGGCTTTAGATCGGAGTAGCGGAGGCTCGTTGAAGGATCTTTAAATAACACCATACTAACCATAGCCTGGGACGGGCCCCACAGAACTATTTCAGGTCTACAGGAGACACCCTTTGACAGTACAGCACAGTTTTATATCCAACGAGAGTGAAGGAGGAGGAGAGCGAGAGGGTTTAACACTATCTATCACACCACAGGGTTTAACACTATATATCACACCACAGGGTTTAACACTATCTATCACACCACAGGGTTAACACTATCTATCACACCACAGGGTTAACACTATCTATCACACCACAGGGTTTAACACTATCTATCACACCACAGGGTTTAACACTATCTATCACACCACAGGGTTTAACACTATCTATCACACCACAGGGTTTAACACTATCTATCACACCACAGGGTTTAACTACTATCTATCACACCACAGGGTTAACACTATCTATCACACCACAGGGTTAACACTATCTATCACACCACAGGGTTAACACTATCTATCACACCACAGGGTTTAACACTATCTATCACACCACAGGGTTTAACACTATCTATCACACCAAAGGGTTTAACACTATCTATCACACCACAGGGTTTAACACTATCTATCACACCAAAGGGTTTAACACTATCTATCACACCACAGGGTTAACACTATCTATCACACCACAGGGTTTAACACTATCTATCACACCACAGGGTTAACACTATCTATCACACCACAGGGTTTAACACTATCTATCACACCAAAGGGTTTAACACTATCTATCATACCACAGGGTTTAACACTAATATTACACCACAGGGTTTAACACTAATATTACACCACAGGGTTAACACTATCACACCACCGGATTTAACACTAATATTACACCACAGGGTTTAACACTATCTATCACACCACAGGGTTTAACACTATCTATCACACCACAGGGTTAACACTATCTATCACACCACACCACAGGGTTAACACTATCTATCACACCACAGGGTTAACACTATCTATCACACCACACCACAGGGGTTAACACTATCTATCACACCACACCACAGGGTTCACACTAAGGTCAGTTGTTGTGTCTCACGAGAACTCCCAGACTAATACGTCCCAAGTGGTACCCTATTCCGTTTATAGTGGGTTTCCCTTTGGGTCCTGGTCAAAAGTAGAACACTATATAGGGAATAGGGTGCCATTTGGAACAGAGCCGGTATCTTTGTTGGGATCTGCTTCTTCTGACCAATGGTACACACAACTCTTTACTAGGCTGGTCCCACATTTGTTTGTGCCGTCTTGACAACTCCTCTGTCATTAACGTCATTAATTGGTGTGACATATAACACAGTATTTTTAGCCCATAGAAATAGATTGACTGGCAGCCATATTGAGTGTTTCCATGAGTGAACCAGTCAAATGACAGTGATGTGTGGAGGGGTGTGTACCTTCTAGGAATTATATTTATATGGTTGAGCCTATGTAAAGTATGCATTGACGGTATTCCATGGGTGTATTCATTAGAATGCACTGTAGTAAAACATTTTGCAACAGAAAACAAAAGCGAGCATATCTTATGGGATGAGTCCAGGTAGTCCCTCCCAGTTTCAGTCCATATTATTCTATTTGGTGGCTAATGAATACAACCTTGGTGTTCCTCTCTAAACCACCTATCTCTAGCCTACACACACACACACACACACACACACACACACACACACACACACACACACACACACACACACACACACACACACACACACACACACACACACACACACACACACACTACCTCTAGCCTACGCACACACAGAAATACCTACACAACACACTATAACATACATTCCCACATGTAAACATATACATATGCAGTATTTGCTAGAACACAGGGCCTTTCTCTCCTCTCCCTGTGGTGCAGTGGTCTGGTCTAACTAGAACATAGATCAGTGAAGCAAGCCAAAGGGCCAGCTTCATACACACAAACTGGCACACAGACACACAACTACAGAATATACCTGTCCTACACACCAGATCCCAGGACTGGGAGGTGTGAGCAAGCTGCCAAGGAAACACTTCAATGCCTTCATTCCCCAGACTCTATGCCCTTAAAAATACCTCCCCGCCCAGCAAAATGTATTTTCTCTCTCAAACCTCCAAGGTTCAACCCAAACAGGCCCCTTGGAAACAGGCCCCGTGTGTGTGTGTGTGTACCTGTGTGTGCATCTGTGTGTGTGGGTATGTATTTGGGGGTTAAGAAACTAGGGTGGAAACAGAGGTTTTAGAGAGCAAGAAGTTAGGGAGCTAGGTGTTAGGGAGTAGGGGGGACAGAGGGGTTAGGCAGCTAGGTGTTAGGGAGTAGGGGGGACAGAGGGGTTAGGCAGCTAGGTGTTAGGGAGTAGGGGGACAGAGGGGTTAGGCAGCTATGTGTTAGGGAGTAGGGGGACAGAGGGGTTAGGCAGCTAGGTGTTAGGGAGTAGGGGGACAGATGGGTTAGGCAGCTATGTGTTAGGGAGTAGGGTGGACAGAGGGGTTAGGCAGCTAGGTGTTAGGGAGTAGGGGGATAGAGGGGTTCAGGAGCTAGGTGTTAGGGAGTAGGGGGTACAGAGGGGTTAGGCAGCTAGGGGTTAGGGAGTAGGGGGGATAGAGGGGTTCAGGAGCTAGGTGTTAGGGAGTAGGGGAATAGAGGGGTTAGGGAGCTAGGTGTTAGGGAGTAGGGGAATAGAGGGGTTAGGGAGTAGGGGAATAGAGGGGTTAGGGAGCTAGGTGTTAGGGAGTAGGGGGATAGAGGGGTTAGGGAGTAGGGGGAATAGAGGGGTTAGGCAGCTAGGTGTTAGGGAGTAGGGGAATAGAGGGGTTAGGCAGCTAGGAAGCTCTTTGCCACCTTCTCCTCCCTCCTGAATCCTCCTCCCCCTCCCCCTCCTCCCTCTCTGCAGATGACTTCGTCAACCATTTTGAAAAGAAGGTCGACGACATCCGATCCTCGTTTGCTAAGTCAAACGACACCGCTGGTTCTGCTCACACTGCCCTACCCTGTGCTCTGACCTCTTTCTCCCCTCTCTCTCCAGATGAAATCTCGCGTCTTGTGACGGCCGGCCGCCCAACAACCTGCCCGCTTGACCCTATCCCCTCCTCTCTTCTCCAGACCATTTCCGGAGACCTTCTCCCTTACCTCACCTCGCTCATCAACTCATCCCTGACCGCTGGCTACGTCCCTTCCGTCTTCAAGAGAGCGAGAGTTGCACCCTTCTGAAAAAACCTACACTCGATCCCTCCGATGTCAACAACTACAGACCAGTATCCCTTCTTTCTTTTCTCTCCAAAACTCTTGAACGTGCCGTCCTTGGCCAGCTCTCCCGCTATCTCTCTCAGAATGACCTTCTTGATCCAAATCAGTCAGGTTTCAAGACTAGTCATTCAACTGAGACTGCTCTTCTCTGTATCACGGAGGCGCTCCGCACTGCTAAAGCTAACTCTCTCTCCTCTGCTCTCATCCTTCTAGACCTATCGGCTGCCTTCGATACTGTGAACCATCAGATCCTCCTCTCCACCCTCTCCGAGTTGGGCATCTCCCGGCGCGGCCCACGCTTGGATTGCGTCCTACCTGACAGGTCGCTCCTACCAGGTGGCGTGGCGAGAATCTGTCTCCTCACCACGCGCTCTCACCACTGGCGTCCCCCAGGGCTCTGTTCTAGGCCCTCTCCTATTCTCGCTATACACCAAGTCACTTGGCTCTGTCATAACCTCACATGGTCTCTCCTATCATTGCTATGCAGACGACACACAATTAATCTTCTCCTTCCCCCTTCTGATGACCAGGTGGCGAATCGCATCTCTGCATGTCTGGCAGACATATCAGTGTGGATGACGGATCACCACCTCAAGCTGAACCTCGGCAAGACGGAGCTGCTCTTCCTCCCGGGGAAGGACTGCCCGTTCCATGATCTCGCCATCACGGTTGACAACTCGATTGTGTCCTCCTCCCAGAGCACTAAGAACCTTGGCGTGATCCTGGACAACACCCTGTCGTTCTCAACTAACATCAAGGCGGTGGCCCGTTCCTGTAGGTTCATGCTCTACAACATCCGCAGAGTACGACCCTGCCTCACACAGGAAGCGGCGCAGGTCCTAATCCAGGCACTTGTCATCTCCCGTCTGGATTACTGCAACTCGCTGTTGGCTGGGCTCCCTGCCTGTGCCATTAAACCCCTACAACTCATCCAGAATGCCGCAGCCCTTCTGGTGTTCAACCTTCCCAAGTTCTCTCACGTCACCCCGCTCCTCCGCTCCCTCCACTGGCTTCCAGTTGAAGCTCGCATCCGCTACAAGACCATGGTGCTTGCCTACGGAGCTGTGAGGGGAACGGCACCTCAGTACCTCCAGGCTCTGATCAGGCCCTACACCCAAACAAGGGCACTGCGTTCATCCACCTCTGGCCTGCTCGCCTCCCTACCACTGAGGAAGTACAGTTCCCGCTCAGCCCAGTCAAAACTGTTCGCTGCTCTGGCCCCCCAATGGTGGAACAAACTCCCTCACGACGCCAGGACAGCGGAGTCAATCACCACCTTCCGGAGACACCTGAAACCCCACCTCTTTAAGGAATACCTAGGATAGGATAAAGTAATCCTTCTCACCCCTTAAAAGATTTAGATGCACTATTGTAAAGTGGCTGTTCCACTGGATGTCATAAGGTGAACGCACCAATTTGTAAGTCGCTCTGGATAAGAGCGTCTGCTAAATGACTTAAATGTAAATGTAAATGTCTAGGTGTTAGGGAGTAGGGGAATAGAGGGGTTAGGCAGCTAGGTGTTAGGGAGTAGGGGAATAGAGGGGTTAGGCAGCTAGGTGTTAGGGAGTAGGGGAATAGAGGGGTTAGGCAGCTAGGTGTTAGGGAGTAGGGGAATAGAGGGGTTAGGCAGCTAGGTGTTAGGGAGTAGGGGGATAGAGGGGTTAGGGAGCTAGGTGTTAGGGAGTAGGGGGATAGAGGGGTTAGGGAGTAGGGGGGGATAGAGGGGTTAGGCAGCTAGGTGTTAGGGAGTAGGGGGATAGAGGGGTTCAGGAGCTAGGTGTTAGGGAGTAGGGGAATAGAGGGGTTAGGGATCTAGGTGTTAGGGAGTAGGGGAATAGAGGGGTTAGGGAGTAGGGGAATAGAGGGGTTAGGGAGCTAGGTGTTAGGGAGTAGGGGGATAGAGGGGTTAGGGAGTAGGGGAATAGAGGGGTTAGGGAGCTAGGTGTTAGGGAGTAGGGGGATAGAGGGGTTAGGGAGCTAGGTGTTAGGGAGTAGGGGGATAGGGGGTTAGGGAGTAGGGGGATAGAGGGGTTAGGCAGCTAGGTGTTAGGGAGTAGGGGGATAGAGGGGTTAGGCAGCTAGGTGTTAGGGAGTAGGGGGATAGAGGGGTTAGGCAGCTAGGTGTTAGGGAGTAGGGGGGGAGGGGTTAGGGAGGTAGGTGGTAGGGAGTAGAGGGTTAGGGAGCTAGGTGTTAGGGAGTAGGGGGATAGAGGGTTAGGGAGCTAGGTGTTAGGGAGTAGGGGGATAGAGGGTTTAGGGAGCTAGGTGTTAGGGAGTAGGGGGATAGAGGGGTTAGGGAGTAGGGGGATAGGGGTTAGGCAGCTAGGTGGTAGGGAGTAGAGGGGTTAGGGAGCTAGGTGTTAGGGAGTAGGGGGGGGGGTTAGGCAGCTAGGTGTTAGGGAGTAGGGGAGATAGAGGGTTTAGGGAGCTAGGTGTTAGGGAGTAGGGGAATAGAGGGGTTAGGCAGCTAGGTGTTAGGGAGTAGGGGAATAGAGGGGTTAGGGAGCTACGTGGGGGAGTAGGGGGATAGAGGGGTTGGGGAGCTAGGTGTTAGGGAGTAGGGGGATAGAGGGGTTCAGGAGCTAGGTGTTAGGGAGTAGGGGAATAGAGGGGTTAGGGAGCTAGGTGTTAGGGAGTAGGGGAATAGAGGGGTTAGGGAGTAGGGGAATAGGGGTTAGGGAGCTAGGTGTTAGGGAGTAGGGGGATAGAGGGGTTAGGGAGTAGGGGTTAGGGGTTCAGGAGCTAGGTGTTAGGGAGTAGGGGAATAGAGGGGTTAGGGAGCTAGGTGTTAGGGAGTAGGGGAATAGAGGGGTTAGGGAGTAGGGGAATAGAGGGGTTAGGGAGCTAGGTGTTAGGGAGTAGGGGGATAGAGGGGTTCAGGAGCTAGGTGTTAGGGAGTAGGGGAATAGAGGGGTTAGGGAGCTAGGTGTTAGGGAGTAGGGGAATAGGGGGGTTAGGGAGTAGGGAATAGAGGGGTTAGGGAGCTAGGTGTTAGGGAGTAGGGGGATAGAGGGGTTAGGGAGTAGGGGGAATAGAGGGGTTAGGCAGCTAGGTGTTAGGGAGTAGGGGAATAGAGGGGTTAGGCAGCTAGGTGTTAGGGAGTAGGGGAATAGAGGGGTTAGGCAGCTAGGTGTTAGGGAGTAGGGGAATAGAGGGGTTAGGGAGCTAGGCTGTTAGGGAGTAGGGAGGATAGAGGGGTTAGGGAGCTAGGTGTTAGGGAGTAGGGGGATATAGGGGTTAGGGAGTAGGGGGGATAGAGGGGTTAGGCAGCTAGGTGTTAGGGAGTAGGGGGATAGAGGGTTCAGGAGCTAGGTGTTAGGGAGTAGGGGAATAGAGGGGTTAGGCAGCTAGGTGTTAGGGAGTAGGGGGAATAGAGGGGTTAGGCAGCTAGGTGTTAGGGAGTAGGGGAATAGAGGGGTTAGGCAGCTAGGTGTTAGGGAGTAGGGGAATAGAGGGGTTAGGCAGCTAGGTGTTAGGGAGTAGGGGGATAGAGGGGTTAGGGAGTAGGGGGATAGAGGGGTTAGGCAGCTAGGTGTTAGGGAGTAGGGGGATAGAGGGGTTCAGGAGCTAGGTGTTATGGAGTAGGGGAATAGAGGGGTTAGGCAGCTAGGTGTTAGGGAGTAGGGGAATAGAGGGGTTAGGCAGCTAGGTGTTAGGGAGTAGGGGAATAGAGGGGTTAGGCAGCTAGGTGTTAGGGAGTAGGGGAATAGAGGGTTAGGCAGCTAGGTGTTAGGGAGTAGGGAATAGAGGGGTTAGGGAGCTAGGTGTTAGGGAGTAGGGGGATAGAGGGGTTAGGGAGTAGGGGGATAGAGGGGTTAGGCAGCTAGGTGTTAGGGAGTAGGAGGGATAGAGGGGTTAGGCAGCTAGGTGTTAGGGAGTAGGGGGATAGAGGGGTTAGGGAGCTAGGTGTTAGGGAGTAGGGGGGGATAGAGGGGTTAGGGAGTAGGGGGATAGAGGGGTTAGGCAGCTAGGTGTTAGGGAGTAGGGGGATAGAGGGGTTCAGGAGCTAGGTGTTAGGGAGTAGGGAGGGGTTAGGGAGCTAGGTGTTAGGGAGTAGGGGAATAGAGGGGTTAGGGAGTAGGGAATAGAGGGGTTAGGGAGCTAGGTGGAGGGGGATAGAGGGGTTAGGGAGTAGGGGGAATAGAGGGGTTAGGCAGCTAGGTGTTAGGGAGTAGGGGAATAGAGGGGTTAGGGAGATAGGTGTTAGGGAGTAGGGGGATAGAGGGGTTAGGGAGCTAGGTGTTAGGGAGTAGGGGGGGAGGGGTTAGGGAGTAGGGGGATAGAGGGGTTAGGCAGCTAGGTGTTAGGGAGTAGGGGGATAGAGGGGTTCAGGAGCTAGGTGTTAGGGAGTAGGGGGAATAGAGGGGTTAGGCAGCTAGGTGTTAGGGAGTAGGGGAATAGAGGGGTTAGGCAGCTAGGTGTTAGGGAGTAGGGGAATAGAGGGGTTAGGCAGCTAGGTGTTAGGGAGTAGGGGGAGGGGTTAGGCAGCTAGGTGTTAGGGAGTAGGGGGATAGAGGGGTTAGTAGGGGGATAGGGGTTAGGCAGCTAGGTGTTAGGGAGTAGGGGAATAGAGGGGTTAGGCAGCTAGGTGTTAGGGAGTAGGGGAATAGAGGGGTTAGGCAGCTAGGTGTTAGGGAGTAGGGGAATAGAGGGGTTAGGGAGCTAGGTGTTAGGGAGTAGGGGGATAGAGGGGTTAGGGAGTAGGGGGATAGAGGGGTTAGGCAGCTAGGTGTTAGGGAGTAGGGAATAGAAGGGTTAGGCAGCTAGGTGTTAGGGAGTAGGGAATAGAGGGGTTAGGCAGCTAGGTGTTAGGGAGTAGGGGAATAGAGGGGTTAGGCAGCTAGGTGTTAGGGAGTAGGGGAATAGAGGGGTTAGGCAGCTAGGTGTTAGGGAGTAGGGAATAGAGGGGTTAGGGAGCTAGGTGTTAGGGAGTAGGGGGATAGAGGGGTTAGGGAGTAGGGGGGATAGAGGGATTAGGCAGCTAGGTGTTAGGGAGTAGGAGGGATAGAGGGGTTAGGCAGCTAGGTGTTAGGGAGTAGGGGGATAGAGGGGTTAGGCAGCTAGGTGTTAGGGAGTAGGGAATAGAGGGGTTAGGGAGCTAGGTGTTAGGGAGTAGGGGGATAGAGGGGTTAGGGAGCTAGGTGGTAGGGAGTAGAGGGGTTAGGGAACTAGGTGTTAGGGGAGGGGGATAGAGGGGTTAGGGAGCTAGGTGTTAGGGAGTAGGGGGATAGAGGGGTTAGGGAGCTAGGTGTTAGGGAGTAGGGGGATAGAGGGGTTAGGGAGTAGGGGGATAGAGGGGTTAGGCAGCTAGGTGGTAGGGAGTAGGGGTTAGGGAGCTAGGTGTTAGGGGTAGGGGGATAGAGGGGTTAGGCAGCTAGGTGTTAGGGAGTAGGGAGATAGAGGGTTTAGGAGCTAGGTGTTAGGGAGTAGGGGAATAGAGGGGTTAGGGAGCTAGGGGGAATAGGGGTTAGGGAGCTAGGGGGAATAGAGGGGTTAGGGAGTAGGGGGATAGAGGGGTTAGGGAGTAGGGGGATAGAGGGGTTAGGGAGCTATGTGTTAGAGAGCTAGGGGATAGGGTTATATCCTTCCTGTTTGGCCCTGTCCGGGGGTGTCCTCGGATAGTGTCTCCTGACCCCTCCTGTCTCAGTCTCCAGTATTTATGCTGCAGTAGTTTATGTGTCGGGGGGGCTAGGGTCAGTTTGTTATATCTGGAGTACTTCTCCTGTCCTATTCGGTGTCCTGTGTGAATTTAAGTGTGCGTTCTCTAATTCTCTCCTTCTCTCTTTCTTTCTCTCTCTCGGAGGACCTGAGCCCTAGGACCATACCTCAGGACTACCTGACATGATGACTCCTTGCTGTCCCCAGTCCACCTGGCCGTGCTGCTGTTCCAGTTTCAACTGTTCTGCCTTATTATTATTGGACCATGCTGGTCATTTATGGAGTAGGGGGATAGAGGGGTTAGGGAGCTAGGTGTTAGGAGTAGGGCGGGATAGAGGGGTTAGGGAGCTAGGTGTTAGGGAGTAGGGGGATAGAGGGTTAGGGAGCTAGGGAATAGAGGGGGTTAGGCAGCTAGGTGTTAGGGAGTAGGGGAATAGAGGGGTTAGGCAGCTAGGTGTTAGGGAGTAGGGGGAATAGAGGGGTTAGGCAGCTAGGTGTTATGGGTAGGGAATAGAGGGGTTAGGCAGCTAGGTGTTAGGGAGTAGGGAATAGAGGGGTTAGGCAGCTAGGTGTTAGGGAGTAGGGGAATAGAGGGGTTAGGCAGCTAGGTGTTAGGGAGTAGGGGAATAGAGGGGTTAGGCAGCTAGGTGTTAGGGAGTAGGGGAATAGAGGGGTTAGGGAGCTAGGTGTTAGGGAGTAGGGGGATAGAGGGGTTAGGGAGTAGGGGGATAGAGGGGTTAGGCAGCTAGGTGTTAGGGAGTAGGAGGGATAGAGGGGTTAGGCAGCTAGGTGTTAGGGAGTAGGGGGATAGAGGGGTTAGGGAGCTAGGTGTTAGGGAGTAGGGGGGATAGAGGGGTTAGGGGTAGGGGGATAGAGGGGTTAGGGAGTAGGGGGGATAGAGGGGTTAGGCAGCTAGGTGTTAGGGAGTAGGGGGATAGAGGGGTTCAGGAGCTAGGTGTTATGGAGTAGGGGAATAGAGGGGTTAGGCAGCTAGGTGTTAGGGAGTAGGGGGAATAGAGGGGTTAGGCAGCTAGGTGTTAGGGAGTAGGGGAATAGAGGGGTTAGGCAGCTAGGTGTTAGGGAGTAGGGGAATAGAGGGGTTAGGCAGCTAGGTGTTAGGGAGTAGGGGAATAGAGGGGTTAGGGAGCTAGGTGTTAGGGAGTAGGGGGATAGAGGGGGTTAGGGAGTAGGGGGATAGAGGGGTTAGGCAGCTAGGTGTTAGGGAGTAGGAGGGATAGAGGGGTTAGGCAGCTAGGTGTTAGGGAGTAGGGGGATAGAGGGGTTAGGGAGCTAGGTGTTAGGGAGTAGGGGGATAGAGGGGTTAGGGAGTAGGGGGATAGAGGGGTTAGGCAGCTAGGTGTTAGGGAGTAGGGGGATAGAGGGGTTCAGGAGCTAGGTGTTAGGGAGTAGGGGAATAGAGGGGTTAGGGAGCTAGGTGTTAGGGGTAGGGGAATAGAGGGGTTAGGGAGTAGGGGAATAGAGGGGTTAGGGAGCTAGGTGTTAGGGAGTAGGGGGAATAGAGGGGTTAGGGAGTAGGGGAATAGAGGGGTTAGGGAGCTAGGTGTTAGGGAGTAGGGGGATAGAGGGGTTAGGGAGTAGGGGGATAGAGGGGTTAGGGAGTAGGGGGATAGAGGGGTTAGGCAGCTAGGTGTTAGGGAGTAGGGGAATAGAGGGGTTAGGCAGCTAGGTGTTAGGGAGTAGGGGAATAGAGGGGTTAGGCAGCTAGGTGTTAGGGAGTAGGGGAATAGAGGGGTTAGGGAGCTAGGTGTTAGGGAGTAGGGGGATAGAGGGGTTAGGGAGCTAGGTGTTAGGGAGTAGGGGGATAGAGGGGTTAGGGAGAGGGGGGATAGAGGGGTTAGGCAGCTAGGTGTTAGGGAGTAGGGGGATAGAGGGTTCAGGAGCTAGGTGTTAGGGAGTAGGGGAATAGAGGGGTTAGGCAGCTAGGTGTTAGGGAGTAGGGGAATAGAGGGGTTAGGCAGCTAGGTGTTAGGGAGTAGGGAATAGAGGGGTTAGGCAGGTGTTAGGGAGTAGGGGAATAGAGGGGTTAGGCAGCTAGGTGTTAGGGAGTAGGGGGATAGAGGGGTTAGGGAGTAGGGGGATAGAGGGGTTAGGCAGCTAGGTGTTAGGGAGTAGGGGAATAGAGGGGGTTAGGCAGCTAGGTGTTAGGGAGTAGGGGAATAGAGGGGTTAGGCAGCTAGGTGTTAGGGAGTAGGGAATAGAGGGGTTAGGGAGCTAGGTGTTAGGGAGTAGGGGGATAGAGGGGTTAGGGAGTAGGGGGATAGAGGGGTTAGGCAGCTAGGTGTTAGGGGAGTAGGGGGAATAGAAGGGTTAGGCAGCTAGGTGTTAGGGAGTAGGGGAATAGAGGGGTTAGGCAGCTAGGTGTTAGGGAGTAGGGGAATAGAGGGGTTAGGCAGCTAGGTGTTAGGGAGTAGGGTAGAGGGGTTAGGCAGCTAGGTGTTAGGGATAGGGAATAGAGTGGTTAGGGAGCTAGGTGTTAGGGAGTAGGGGGATAGGGGGTTAGGGAGTTAGAGGGATTAGGCAGCTAGGTGTTAGGGATAGGGGGTTAGGCAGCTAGGGTTAGGAGTAGGGGGATAGAGGGGTTAGGGAGCTAGGTGTTAGGGAGTAGGGGAATAGAGGGGTTAGGGAGCTAGGTGTTAGGGAGTAGGGGGATAGAGGGGTTAGGGAGCTAGGTGGTAGGGATAGAGGGTTAGGGAGCTAGGTGTTAGGGAGTAGGGGGATAGAGGGGTTAGGGAGCTAGGTGTTAGGGAGTAGGGGGATAGAGGGGTTAGGGAGCTAGGTGTTAGGGAGTAGGGGGATAGAGGGGTTAGGGAGTAGGTGGTAGGGGCAGTGGCAGGGTTAGGGAGCTAGGTGTTAGGGAGTAGGGGGATAGAGGGTTAGGCAGCTAGGTGTTAGGGAGTAGGGAGATAGAGGGTTTAGGGAGCTAGGTGTTAGGGAGTAGGGGGAATAGAGGGGTTAGGGAGCTAGGGGGAATAGAGGGGTTAGGGAGCTAGGGGGAATAGAGGGGTTAGGGAGTAGGGGGGATAGAGGGGTTAGGGAGTAGGGGGGATAGAGGGGTTAGGGAGCTATGTGTTAGAGAGCTAGGGGGATAGGGTTATATCCTTCCTGTTTGGCCCTGTCCGGGGGTGTCCTCGGATGGGGCCACAGTGTCTCCTGACCCCTCCTGTCTCAGTCTCCAGTATTTATGCTGCAGTAGTTTATGTGTCGGGGGGCTAGGGTCAGTTTGTTATATCTGGAGTACTTCTCCTGTCCTATTCGGTGTCCTGTGTGAATTTAAGTGTGCGTTCTCTAATTCTCTCCTTCTCTCTTTCTTTCTCTCTCTCGGAGGACCTGAGCCCTAGGACCATACCTCAGGACTACCTGACATGATGACTCCTTGCTGTCCCCAGTCCACCTGGCCGTGCTGCTGTTCCAGTTTCAACTGTTCTGCCTTATTATTATTGGACCATGCTGGTCATTTATGGAGTAGGGGGGATAGAGGGGTTAGGGAGCTAGGTGTTAGGGAGTAGGCGGGATAGAGGGGTTAGGGAGCTAGGTGTTAGGGAGTAGGGGGGATAGAGGGGTTAGGGAGCTAGGTGTTAGGGAGTAGGGGAATAGAGGGGTTAGGGAGTAGGGGGGATAGATGGGTTAGGGAGCTAGGTATAAGGGAGCTAGGGGGAATAGAGGGGTTAGGGAGCTAGGTGTTAGGGAGTAGGGGGAATAGAGGGGTTAGGGAGTATGGGGATAGAGGGGTTAGGGAGCTACGTGTTAGGGAGTAGGGGGATAGAGGGGTTAGGGAGCTAGGTATAAGGGAGCTAGGGGGAATAGAGGGGTTAGGGAGCTAGGTGTTAGGGAGTAGGGGGAATAGAGGGGTTAGGGAGCTAGGTGTTAGGGAGTAGGGGAATAGAGGGGTTAGGGAGTAGGGGGAATATAGGGGTTAGGGAGCTAGTGGTTAGGAAGTAGGGGGGATAGATGGGTTAGGGAGTAAGGAGGATAGACGGGTTAGTGGTCACAATTTGCAGACTTGTTTATGTGCTGCTGTGTGTTTTGTTGCCAACCTTACTTTGCTACCTGACAACTTTATGGTTTTAACTTTTTAATTACCGTTCATATTTTTAGTTTTTCCCTCACTCAACTTTTTTTCATTCAACTTTTTCACTCCGGATGTTTTATATCTGAACATGGTTTGTCAGGACTTCCAACAGCCGAAGCTAAGTAGTAACATTAACATGATGCCTTCTAATTGCAGTCGCTGTACTCATAATATACAGGGGAACGATCGCCTTACGGCGAGGATAGCTGTGCTGCAAGCCCAGCTTCAGACGCAATCGTTAGGCAAGGACAACTTCAGTGTAGGAAAGGATGAAACAGTGTCTGTGCCACCAGTAAGTACAGATAGTAACGTTAGTATAAATCCCCTTGCACGATCCCCGCAGCCGGACAACTTTCTCATGGCTTCTGGAGGGAAATGTTGTAGGAATGCTCAACCGGTGTCGCTCATTCAGCTGACAGAAACTTTCAACCGGTTCTCCCCATTAAGCAGCGAGTTGGAGTCAGAGGCCGAGTCTGCTCTTGTCTCTACTCCTCCCGTTACGGGGTCTGAGACACCGAAGCTTCCCACCATTAGCTCTAACAAATTGAAAACCCTAGTCTTTGGCGACTCCATTACACGCAGTATTAGACTTAAAACGAATAATCCAGCGATCATATGCTATTTACCAGGGGCAGGGCTACGAACGTTAAGGTCAATCTGAAGCTGGTGCTGGCTAAAGCTAAAACTGGTGAGTGTAGAGAGTATAGAGCTATTGTTATCCACATCGGCACCAACGATGTTAGGATGAAACAGTCAGAGGTCACCAAGCGCAACATAACTTCAGCGTGTAAATCAGCTAGAAAGATGTGTCGGCATCGAGTAATTGTCTCTGGCCCCCTCCCAGTTAGGGGGTGATGAGCTCTACAGCAGAGTCTCACAACTCAATCGCTGGTTGAAAACTGTTTTCTGCCCCTCCCTAAAGATAGAATTTGTAGATAATTGGCCCTCTTTCTGGGACTCACTCACAAACAGGACCAAGCCTGGACTGTTGAGGAGTGTCAGACTCCATCCTAGCTGGAGGGGTGCTCTCATCTTATCTACCAACATAGACAGGGCTCTAACTCCCATAGTTCCACAATGAGATAGGGTGCAGGCCAGGCAGAAGGCTGTTAGCGAGCCTGCCAGCTTAGTGGAGCCTGCCACTAGCACAGTCAGTGTAGTCAGCTCAGCTATCCCCATTGAGACCGTGTCTGTGCCTCGACCTAGGTTGGGCAAAACTAAACATGGAGGTGTTCGCCTTAGCAATCTCACTAGAATAAAGACCTCCTCCATTCCTGCCATTATTGGAAGAGATCGTGATACCTCACATCTCAAAATAGGGCTACTTAATGTTAGATCCCTCACTTCAAAGGTAGTTATAGTCAATTAACTAATCACCGATCATAATCTTGATGTGATTGGCCTGACTGAAACATGGCTTAAGCCTGATGAATTTACTGTGTTAAATGAGGCCTCACCTCCTGGTTACACTAGTGACCATATCCCCGTGCATCCCACAAAGGCAGAGGTGTTGCTAACATTTACGATAGCAAATTTCAATTTACAAAAAAAACTCAGTCTTTTGAGCTTCTAGTCATGAAATCTATGCAGCCTACTCAATCACTTTTTATAGCTACCGTTTAAAGGCCTCCTGGGCCATATACAGCGTTCCTCACTGAGTTCCCTGAATTCCTATCGGACCTTGTAGTTATAGCAGATAATATTCAAATTTTTTGTGACATTAATATTCACATGGAAAAGCCCACAGACACACTACAAAAGGCTTCGGAGCCATCATCGACTCAGTGGGTTTTGTCCAACATGTCTCCGGACCTACTCACTGCCACAGTCATACTCTGGACCTAGTTTTGTCCCATGGAATAAATGTTGTGGATCTTAATGTTTTTCCTCATAATCCTGGAGTATCGGACCACAATTTTATTACATTTGCAATCGCAACAAATAATCCACTCAGACCCTAACCAAGGAGCATTAAAAGTCGTGCTATAAATTCTCAGACAACCCAAAGATTCCTTGATGCCCTTCCAGAGTCCCTCTGCCTACCCAAGGACGTCAGAGGACAAAAATCAGTTAACCACCTAACTGAGGAACTCAATTTAACCTTGCGCAATACCCTAGATGCAGTTGCACCCCTAAAAACTAAAAACATTTGTCATAAGAAACTAGCTCCCTGGTATACAGAAAATACCAGAGCTCTGAAGCAAGCTTCCAGAAAATTGGAACGGAAATGGCGCCACACCAAACTGGAAGTCTTCCAACTAGCTTGGAAAGACAGTACCGTGCAGTATCGAAGAGCTCTCACTGCTGCTCGATCATCCTATTTTTCCAACTTAATTGAGGAAAATAAGAACAATCCAAAATGTACAGTGGGGCAAAAAAGTATTTAGTCAGCCACCAATTGTGCAAGTTCTCCCACTTAAAAAGATGAGAGAGGCCTGTAATTTTCATCATAGGTACACTTCAACTATGACAGACAGAATTAGAAAAACAATCCAGAAAATCACATTCTAGGATATTTAAAGAATTTATTTACAAATTATGGTGGAAAATAAGTATTTGGTCACCTACAAACAAGCAAGATTTCTGGCTCTCACAGACCTGTAACTTCTTCTTTAAGAGGCTCCTCTGTCCTCCACTCATTACCTGTATTAATGGCACCTGTTTGAACTTGTTATCAGTATAAAAGACACCTGTCCACAACCTCAAACAGTCACACTCCAAACTCCACTATGGCCAAGACCAAAGAGCTGTCAAAGGACACCAGAAACAAAATTGTAGACCTGCACCAGGCTGGGAAGACTGAATCTGCAATAGGTAAGCAGCTTGGTTTGAAGAAATCAACTGTGGGAGCAATTATTAGGAAATGGAAGACATACAAGACCACTGATAATCTCCCTCGATCTGGGGCTCCACGCAAGATCTCACGCCGTGGGGTCAAAATGATCACAAGAACGGTGAGCAAAAATCCCAGAACCACACGGGGGAACCTAGTGAATGACCTGCAGAGAGCTGGGACCAAAGTAACAAAGCCTACCATCAGTAACACACTACGCCGCCAGGGACTCAAATCCTGCAGTGCCAGACGTGTCCCCCTGCTAAAGCCAGTACATGTCCCGGCCTGTCTGAAGTTTGCTAGAGAGCATTTGGATGATCCAGAAGAAGATTGGGAGAATGTCATATGGTCAGATGAAACCAAAATATAACTTTTTGGTAAAAACTCAACTCGTCGTGTTTGGAGGACAAAGAATGCTGAGTTGCATCCAAAGAACACCATACCTACTGTGAAGCATGGGGGTGGAAACATCATGCTTTGGGGTTGTTTTCTGCAAAGGGACCAAAACGACTTATCCGTGTAAAGGAAAGAATGAATGGGGCCATGTATCGTGAGATTCTGATTGAAAACCTCCTTCCATCAGCAAGGGCATTGAAGATGAAACGTGGCTGGGTCTTTCAGCATGACAATGATCCCAAACACACCGCCCGGGCAACGAAGGAGTGGCTTCGTAAGAAGCAATTCAAGGTCCTGGAGTGGCCTAGCCAGTCTCCAGATCTCAACCCCATAGAAAATCTTTGGAGGGAGTTGAAAGTCCGTGTTGGCCAGCAACAGCCCCAAAACATCACTGCTCTAGAGGAGATCTGCATGGAGGAATGGGCCAAAATACCATCAACAATGTGTGAAAACCTTGTGAAGACTCACAGAAAACGTTTGACCTCTGTCATTGCCAACAAAGGGTATATAACAAAGTATTGAGATAAACTTTTGTTATTGACCAAATACTTATTTTCCACCACAATTTGCAAATAAATTCATTAAAAATCCTACAATTTGATGTGAATTGTTTTCTCATTTTTTCTGTCATAGTTGAAGTGTACCTACGATGAAAATTACAGGCCTCTCTCATGTTTTTAAGTGGGAGAACTTGCACAATTGGTGGCTGACTAAATACTTTTTTGCCCCACTGTATTTTTTATTACTGTCGCAAAGCTAACTAAAAAGCAGCGTTCCCCAAGAGAGGATGGCTTTCACTTCAGCAGTAATAAATTCATGAACTTCTTTGAGTAAAGCAAATTACAGACTCCTCTTTAAATCTGCGTATTCCTCCAAAGCTCAGTTGTCCTGAGTCTGCACAACTCTGCCAGGACCTAGGGTCAAGAGAGACACTCAAGTGTTTTAGTACTATATCTCTTGACACAATGATGAAAATAATCATGGACTCTAAACCTTCAAGCTGCATACTGGACCCTATTCCAACTAAACTACTGAAAGAGCTGCTTCCTGTGCTTGGCCCTCCTATGTTGAACATAATAAACTTCTCTATCCAGCGGATGTGTACCAAACTCACTAAACGTGCCAGTAATAAAGTCTCTCTTGAAAAAGCCAAACCTTGACCCAGAAAACATAAAAAACTATCAGCCTATATCGAATCTTCCATTCCTCTCAAAAAAAAAAATGAAAAAACTGTTGTACAGCAACTCCCTGCCATCCTGAAGACAAACAATGTATACGAAATGTTTCAGTCTTGTGACGGTGGTAAATTACCTTTTGATGGCGTCAGACCGAGGCTCTGCATCCTCAAGGTTCCGTTTTAGGACCACTATTGTTTTCACTATATATTTTACCTCTTGGGGATGTCATTCGAAAACATAATGTTAACTTTCACTGCTATGCGGATGACACACAGCTGTACATTTCAATGAAACATGGTGAAGCCCCAAAATTGCCCTCGCTAGAAGCCTGTCTTTCAGACATAAGGAAGTGGATGGCTGCAAACTTTCTACTTTTAAACTCGGACAAAACAGAGATGCTTGATCTAGGTCCCAAGAAACAAAGAGATCTTCCGTTGAATCTGACAATTAATCTTGATGGTTGTACAGTCATCTCAAATAAAATTGTGAAGGACCTCGGCGTTACTCTGGACCCTGATCTCTCTTTTGATGAACATATCAAGACTGTTTCAAGGACAGCTTTTCCATCTACGTAACATTGAAAAATCAGTAACTTTCTGTCCAAAAATGATGCAGAAAAATGAATCCATGCTTTTGTTACTTCTAGGTTAGACTACTGCAATGCTCCACTTTCCGGCTACCTGGATAAAGCACTAAATAAAGCATTACCTGGGCTTGCTCCTACCTATCTTTCCGATTTTGTCCTGCCATACATACTAGAGGTCAACCGATTAATCGGAATGGCCGAGTTTTCATAACAATCGGAAATCGGTATTTTTGGACAACGATTTTGCCGATTTATTTTATTATTATCACTAAGGGGGGGGGTAGGGGTATAACACTGAGGGGGTAGGGGTATAACACTGAGAGGGGGTAGGGTATAACACTGAGGGGGTAGGGGTATAATACTGAGTGGGGGTAGGGGTATAACACTGAGGGGGTAGGGGTATAACACTGAGTGGGTGGTAGGGGTATAACACTGAGTGGGGGTAGGGGTATAACACTGAGTGGGTGGTAGGGTATAACACTGAGTGGGTGGTAGGGGTATAACACTGAGTGGGTGGTAGGGGTATAACACTGAAGGGGGTAGGGGTATAACACTAAGGGGGGTAGGGGTATAACACTAAAGGGGGGGTAGGGGTATAACACTAAGGGGGGTATACCACAAAGGGTGGTAGGGGTATAACACTGAGAGGGGGTAGGGGTGTAACACTGAGAGGGGGTAGGGGTATAACACTGAGCGGGGGTAGGGGTATAACACTGAGAGGGGGGGTAGGGGTATAACACTGAGAGGGGGTAGGGGTATAACACTGAGAGGGGTAGGGGTATAACACTGAGAGGGGGTAGGGGTATAACACTAAGGGGGGGGGTATAACACTGAGGTATAACACTGAGAGGGGGTAGGGGTATAACACTGAGAGGGGGTAGGGGTATAACATTAAGGGGGTAGGGGTATAACACAGAGAGGGGGTAGGGGTATAACACTGAGAGGGGGTAGGGGTATAACACTGAGAGGGGGTAGGGGTATAACACTGAGAGGGGGTAGGGGTATAACACTGAAGGGGGTAGGGGTATAACACTGAGAGGGGGGGTAGGGGTATAACACTAAGGGGGTAGGGGTATAACACTGAGGGGGTAGGGGTATAACACTGAGGGGGGGTATAACACTAAGGGGGCGGTATAACACTGAGAGGGGGTAGGGGTATAACACTGAGAGGGGGGGGGTAGGGGTATAACACTGAGAGAGGGGTAGGGGTATAACACTGAGAGGGGGTAGGGGTATAACACTGAGAGGGGGTAGGTAGGGGTATAACACTGAGAGGGGGTAGGGTATAACACTAAGGGGGTAGGGGTATAACACTGAGAGGGGGTAGGGGTATAACACTAAGGGGTAGGGGTATAACACTGAGAGGGGGTAGGGGTATAACACTGAGAGGGGGTAGGGTTATAACACTGAGAGGGTGGTATAACACTGAGGGTATAACACTGAGAGGGGGTAGGGGTATAACACTGAGAGGGGGTAGGGGTATAACACTGAGAGGGTGGTAGGGGTATAACACTGAGAGGGGGTAGGGGTATAACACTGAGAGGGGGTATGGGTATAACACTGAGAGGGGTAGGGGGTATAACACTGAGAGGGTGGTAGGGGTATAACACTGAGAGGGGGTAGGGGTATAACACAGAGGGGGTAGGGGTATAACACTAGAGGGGGTAGGGGTATAACACTGAGAGGGGGTAGGGGTATAACACTGAGAGGGGGTAGGGGTATAACACTAAGGGGGTAGGGGTATAACACTGAGAGGGGGGTAGGGGTATAACACTGAGGGGGTAGGGTTATAACACTGAGAGGGTGGTAGGGGTATAACACTGAGAGGGGGTAGGGGTATAACACTGAGAGGGGGTAGGTGTATAACACTAAGGGGTATAACACTGAGGGTAGGGGTATAACGCTGAGAGGGGGTAGGGGTATAACACTGAGAGGGGGTAGCGGTATAACACTGAGGGTAGGGGTATAACACAGGGGGTAGGGGTATAACACTGAGAGGGGGTAGGGGTATAACACTGAGAGGGTGGTAGGGGTATAACACTGAGAGGGGGTAGGGGTATAACACAGAGGGGTGTAGGGGTATAACACTAAGGGGGTAGGGGTATAACACTAAGGGGGTAGGGGTATAACACTGAGAGAGGGGTAGGGGTATAACACTGAGAGGGGGTAGGGGTATAACACTAAGGGGGTAGGGTATAACACTGAGAGGGGGTAGGGGTATAACACTGAGAGGGGGTAGGGGTATAACACTAAGGGGGTAGGGGTATAACGCTGAGAGGGGGTAGGGGTATAACACTGAGAGGGGGTAGGGTTATAACACTGAGAGGGGAGGGTATAACACTAAGGGGGTTATAACACTGAGAGGGGGGGTAGCGGTATAACACTGAGAGGGGGTAGGGGTATAACACTGAGAGGGGGGTAGGGGTATAACACTGAGATGGTGGTAGGGGTATAACACTGAGAGGGGGTAGGGGTATAACACAGAGGGGGTAGGGGTATAACACTAAAGGGGGGTAGGGGTATAACACTAAGGGGGTAGGGGTATAACACTGAGAGAGGGGTAGGGGCATAACACTGAGAGGGGGTAGGGGTATACCACTAAGAGGGGGGTAGGGGTATAACACTGAGAGGGGGTAGGGGTATAACACTGAGAGGGGGTAGGGCTATAACACTAAGGGGGTAGGGGTATAACGCTGAGGGGGGTAGGGTTATAACACTGAGAGGAGGGTAGGGTTATAACACTGAGAGGGGGGTGGTACTAGGGGGTATAACACAGAGGGGGTAGGGGTATAACACTAAGGGGTAGGGGTATAACACTGAGAGGGGGTAGGGGTATAACACTAAGGGGGTAGGGGTATAACACTGAGAGGGGGTAGGGTATAACACTAAGGGGGTAGGGTATAACACTGAAGGGGGTAGGGGTATAACACTGAGAGGGGGGTAGGGGGTATAACACTGTAGGGTATAACACTGTGAGGGGAGGTAGGGGTATAACACTGGGGGGGGGGGGGTATAGGGGTACCCCACCTCCATTGTCTGAACTGAAGCAGCTGGTGGCACGCTCCTAGTTCATTCTCAACATAAACACATTCAATTAGAAGGAGAACACCCATGAGGGGTAAACACTAACCATGCACAGAGCAGCAAACATCATCAACCCGAGTTAAGTTTAGTTTGATAAGTGCAACATGGGAATCTATCATGATAGAAGTACATTATAACAACAGTGTATTAAGATCATGCTAACAGGTGGTCACTCACTCTTCCGGCTAGCCAACCATCCATCCATCCAGTCATCCAGACAGCCAGCCATCCATCCAGACAGCCAGCCAGCCAGCCAACCATCCATCCAGTCACCCATCCATCCAGACATCAAGCCAACCATCCAGACAGCCAGCCACCCAGCCAGCCAGCCAGCCAACCATCCATCCATCCAGTCATCCATCCAGACAGCCAGCCATCCATCCAGACAGCCAACCATCCATCCATCCAGACAGCCATCCATCCAGACAGCCAGCCAGCCAGCCAGCCAACCATCCATCCAGACAGCCAACCATCCAGACAGCCAGCCAGTCATCCATCCAGTCATCCATCCAGACAGACAGCCATCCATCCATCCATCCATCCATCCATCCATCCAGTCATCCATCCAGAAAGCCATCCAGACAGCCAACCATCCAGACAGCCAGCCAGTCATCCATCCAGTCATCCAGCCAGCCATTCAGATCCATCCATCCAGGCAGACAGTTAGACACCAGGCCACCACTTCACCACTACCTTAAACACCAGGCAGACAGACAGCTAGACACCATCCAGACAAACAGCTAGACACCAGACAGACAGACAAACAGCTATACACCAGACAGACAGACAGCTAGACATCAGACAGACAAACAGCTAGACACCAGACAGACAGCTAGACATCAGACAGACAGACAGCTAGACATCAGACAGACAAACAGCTAGACATCAGACAGACAGACAACTAGACTTCAGCCAGACAGACAGCTAGACTTCAGACAGACAGACAGACAGCTAGACTTCAGACAGACAGATAGCTAGACTTCAGACAGACAGACAACTAGACTTCAGACAGACAGACAACTAGAGACCAGACAGACAACTAGAGACCAGACAGATAACTAGAGACCAGACAGACAGACAGCTCTGTGGGAATATAGCAAAATGCCAGCTTGGTCCAATAATGGAGCCAGTGGAGCCTGCTCAATATGAGCAGCACCTCATCACTACCCACACTGTCCATCTATGACCAAGGGAGAGACTGTTCCCATGCTCTCACCTCTCTCTAGTCTACCTCTCTGTGTTTCGGTCTCTGTCACAATCCACAATCCAATTTCTCTTCCATTGTCATTCTCTCTCTTTCATTTACTCTCTCTCTCATACACAAACAACTGAAGTTAAGTCCGACCGGCTCGCAAATAAGCACCGCCAACACATGCCATATGCATTATTTTAGGAGGACAGCTGTCTCTTGCTGTTGTTGCTGAATTTCTCTCTTCTGTCCACACAGGCTCACCATGTCTCAGTCTTGGTTCGCTGTCGGAGTCTTAATCCACTCACTTCCAGCCTGTAAATCTCTCACTGCTAGTCTGACACTGAACACTTGTCCCTTCATTTCCCATAGGAATCCTCCCAGAGACGAGTGCTGACGGCTGGCTTCATCACCAGTGAGCTATACTGAGCTCCCAATGAGGAATAACATGAGAGATTCAATACTGAACCTTCAATGAGGAATAACATGTGAGATTCAATACTGAACCTTCAATGAGGAATAAAATGAGAGATTCAATACTGAACCTTCAATGAGGAATAAAATGAGAGATTCAATACGAACCTTCAATGAGGAATAAAATGAGAGATTCAATACTGAACCTTCAATGAGGAATAAAATGAGAGATTCAATACTGAACCTTCAATGATGTGTTAGCTGACAACGTCATGTTCGCTCCTCAATGGGGTAGAAGTCAGGCTGTTGTGATTCTGGATGGCCAGATTGCTAGCAAGAATGACAAGAAACTGCCATGTGGGGAATCATAATTGTCTCGTTTCTTTTTTGTGTGTTTTGACTGATTTCATGTCAATGCTAATATGGCAAAACAAAATTGCTAGCTAGATAACCAACAACTGTAATGATGTCTTTGAGAGACAAATGCTCATTGTGCAAATATATTCATTGTTTTCAAAAAAAATTTAAGACGAAAAATAGTTTACATGTTGTCAACAATCTATGCCAACCTCGTCTGTTTAGCCCCATAGTTGAACACACCTCGGTTTTCTTGCTAAATAATCAACCTGTCTATAACATGACAGATTATATAATGAGCTCCCAGTGAGCAATAACAAACATTATTCCATAAATTATTCCATGAAGCTTCAGTGAGAAGTAACAAGTGAAACAATACTGAGCTCTAAGTGAGCAATAACATGATAGTGAGCTTTAAGTTAGCAATAACATGATACTGAGCTCTAAGTGAGCAATAACATGATACTGAGCCTTCAGTTAGCAATAACATGATACTGAGCCTTCAGTTAGTAATAACATGATACTGAGCCTTCAGTTAGCAATAACATGATACTGAGCCTTCAGTTAGCAATAACATGATACTGAGCTCTAAGGGAGCAATAACATGATACTGAGCTCTAAGTTAGCAATAACATGATACTGAGCCTTCAGTTAGCAATAACATGATACTGAGCTCTAAAGTTAGCAATAACATGATACTGAGCTCTAAGGGAGCAATAACATGATACTGAGCTCTAAGTTAGCAATAACACGATACTGAGCTCTAAGTTAGCAATAACATGATACTGAGCTCTAAGTTAGCAATAACATGATACTGAGCTCTAAGTTAGCAATAACACGATACTGAGCTCTAAGTTAGCAATAACACGATACTGAGCTCTAAGTTAGCAATAACACGATACTGAGCTCTAAGTTAGCAATAACACGATACTGAGCTCTAAGTTAGCAATAACACGATACTGAGCTCTAAGTTAGCAATAACACGATACTGAGCTCTAAGTTAGCAATAACACGATACTGAGCTCTAAGTTAGCAATAACACGATACTGAGCTCTAAGTTAGCAATAACATGATACTGAGCTCTAAATTAGTAATAACACGATACTGAGCTCTAAGTTAGCAATAACATGATACTGAGCTCTAAGTTAGCAATAGCATGCAGAAAATACTCAGTTCTCCTCTTGAGAAAAAGAAGTGAGACAAAAATGTATCTATCAGTACCATCACACTGTCCTGTAGCCTAAATAAACTGTACTGTGGTCTTTATAAACTGTACTGTAGTCTTTATAAACTGTACTGTAGCCTTTATAAACTGTACTGTAGCCTTTATAAACTGTACTGTAGTCTTTATAAACTGTACTGTAGCCTTTATAAACTGTACTGTAGTCTTTATAAACTGTACTGTAGCCTTTATAAACTGTACTGTAGCCTTTATAAACTGTACTGTAGTCTTTATAAACTGTACTGTAGTCTTTATAAACTGTACTGTAGCCTTTATAAACTGTACTGTAGTCTTTATAAACTGTACTGTAGTCTTTATAAACTGTACTGTAGTCTTTATAAACTGTACTGTAGTCTTTATAAACTGTACTGTAGTCTTTATAAACTGTACTGTAGCCTTTATAAACTGTACTGTAGTCTTTATAAACTGTACTGTAGTCTTTATAAACTGTACTGTAGTCTTTATAAACTGTACTGTAGTCTTTATAAACTGTACTGTAGCCTTTATAAACTGTACTGTAGTCCTTATAAACTGTACTGTAGCCTTTATAAACTGTACTGTAGTCTTTATAAACTGTACTGTAGTCTTTATAAACTGTACTGTAGTCTTTATAAACTGTACTGTAGCCCATATGACTGCTATCAGTACCATCACACTGTACTGTAGCCTACAAGAAGTGTGCCATATTCAACTGAAAGAGAACTACAAAATGCAAGTTAATGTAAAACTGAAGCTATGGGCATTATTTAAACCAGCACAGTAACATGCTTCACTGTTCTAGCAACAGAGGGAGAGAAAAACGTGACACTTACACACACATCGTCCGGAGTCCTGGTAGTAACTCTGTCTCTGCTTTCCAGTGAGTGAGTGAGAGTGTGTGTGTGTCTGTCTGTCTTTCCCCCTGCCCTCACCGAGAGCACGTCCAGGGTCTGCCAGAGGCACCGTAAAAACAAGCGCTCACGTGAGTACTACTCCACAGCGGGTCCCAAAATAAATAAAACGCGCATCCAAAAAAAGGAGAGATGGAGAAATAAAAAATAAAGTATTGCGCATTTAAGAAGGTACGCTCATTTGCAATGCAAATACTTTGGACAGAGTTTTCTTTCTCCGTCCGATCCGGAGAGAAAGGGAGAGAAAGAGAGAAGGAGAGAAAAGGAGAGAAAGAGAGAAGGTAAATCAGGGAAGTCTAGAGTAGGCGGAACTCTTCTGTTGGCTTGCTCTTACTACTCTTTCAGTTCGTTTCTTCCTTCCTCCTCTTGTGGGCAGCGAACATTAAACCCCGTGCTTCCAAGCAGTGGAATGTGACAGCGGGAAAGAGCGAGGAGGAAAAACAAAGAGAGAGAGAGAGCATGGGGCATATGGTGTCCACCTACACCAGGGGTGTCAAACTCATTTTGCCCGGTCTTCAACGAGGTCCGGAGGGCAGCACTGAAAACGTTTATTTCCTCACTGTCTCTATCTATCGCGTCTAGCTTTCATTTCAGTGATAATTAGTGAGCTGGACACATTTAATAAACTATATGAATGTAGGTCCATTATAATTGAGAGTTAGCTTCGTACTGCTAAAGCTAACTCTCTCTCCTCTGCTCTCATCCTTCTAGACCTATCGGCTGCCTTCGATACTGTGAACCATCAGATCCTCCTCTCCACCCTCTCCGAGTTGGGCATCTCCGGCGCGGCCCACGCTTGGATTGCGTCCTACCTGACAGGTCGCTCCTACCAGGTGGCGTGGCGAAAATCTGTCTCCTCACCACGTGCTCTCACCACTGGTGTCCCCCAGGGCTCTGTTCTAGGCCCTCTCCTATTCTCGCTATACACCAAGTCACTTGGCTCTGTCATAACCTCACATGGTCTCTCCTATCATTGCTATGCAGACGACACACAATTAATCTTCTCCTTTCCCCCTTCTGACGACCAGGTGGCGAATCGCATCTCTGCATGTCTGGCAGACATATCAGTGTGGATGACGGATCATCACCTCAAGCTGAACCTCGGCAAGACGGAGCTGCTCTTCCTCCCGGGAAGGACTGCCCGTTCCATGATCTCGCCATCACGGTTGACAACTCCATTGTGTCCTCCTCCCAGAGCGCTAAGAACCTTGGCGTGATCCTGGACAACACCCTGTCGTTCTCAAATAACATCAAGGCGGTGGCCCGTTCCTGTAGGTTCATGCTCTACAACATCCGCAGAGTACGACCCTGCCTCACACAGGAAGCGGCGCAGGTCCTAATCCAGGCACTTGTCATCTCCCGTCTGGATTACTGCAACTCGCTGTTGGCTGGGCTCCCTGCCTGTGCCATTAAACCCCTACAGCTCATCCAGAACGCCGCAGCCCGTCTGGTGTTCAACCTTCCCAAGTTCTCTCACGTCACCCCGCTCCTCCGCTCTCTCCACTGGCTTCCAGTTGAAGCTCGCATCCGCTACAAGACCATGGTGCTTGCCTACGGAGCTGTGAGGGGAACGGCACCTCAGTACCTCCAGGCTCTGATCAGGCCCTACACCCAAACAAGGGCACTGCGTTCATCCACCTCTGGCCTGCTCGCCTCCCTACCACTGAGGAAGTACAGTTCCCGCTCAGCCCAGTCAAAACTGTTCGCTGCTCTGGCCCCCCAATGGTGGAACAAACTCCCTCACGACGCCAGGACAGCGGAGTCAATCACCACCTTCCGGAGACACCTGAAACCCCACCTCTTTAAGGAATACCTAGGATAGGATAAAGTAATCCTTCTCACCCCCCTTAAAAGATTTAGATGCACTATTGTAAAGTGGCAGTTCCACTGGATGTCATAAGGTGAACGCACCAATTTGTAAGTCGCTCTGGATAAGAGCGTCTGCTAAATGACTTAAATGTAAATGTAAATAATTTATACACAGTTTACATTCGGTTTTAGTCATTTTAAAGTATATTGAGTTTCTCTCTCGCTCTACCCCTTTTCCCCTCTCCTCTCTCTGCCTCTCTCTCACTCTGCTTGTCTCTCTTTCTCTCTCCCTCTCTGTTTGTCTCTCACTCACTTTGTTTGTCTCTCTTTCTCTCTCTCACTCTGCTTGTCTCTCTGCCTCTCTCTCACTCTGCTTGTCTCTCTTTCTCTCTCCCTCTCTGTTTGTCTTTCACTCTCACTTTGCTTGTCTCTCTTTCTCTCTCTCACTCTGCTTGTCTCTCTGTCTCTCTCCCTCTCTGTTTGTCTCTCACTCTCACTTTGCTTGTCTCTCTTTTTCTCTCTCACTCTGCTTGTCTCTCTTTCTCTCTCCCTCTCTGTTTGTCTCTCACTCTCACTTAGCTTGTCTCTCTCTCTCTCACTCTGCTTGTCTCTCTTTCTCTCTCTCACTTTGCTTGTCTCTCTTTCTCTCTCCCTCTCAGTTTGTCTCTCACTCTCACTTTGCTTGTCTCTCTTTTTCTCTCTCACTCTGCTTGTCTCTCTTTCTCTCTCCCTCTGTTTGTCTCTCACTCTCACTTTGCTTGTCTCTCTTTCTCTCTCTCACTCTGCTTGTCTCTCTTTCTCTCTCCCTCTCTGTTTGTCTCTCACTCTCACTCTGCTTGTCTCTCTTTCTCTCTCTCACTCTGCTTGTCTCTCTTTCTCTCTCTCACTTTGCTTGTCTCTCTTCCTCTCTGTTTGTCTCCCACTCTCACTTTGCTTGTCTCTCTCTCACTCTGCTTGTCTCTCTTTCTCTCTCTCACTTTGCTTGTCTCTCTTCCTCTCTGTTTGTCTCCCACTCTCACTTTGCTTGTCTCTCTCTCACTCTGCTTCTCTCGCTCTCAATTTTAATTCAATTTAAGGGCTTTATTGACATGGGAAACGTATGTTTACATTGCCAAAGCAAGTGAAATAGATAATAAACAAAAGTGAAATAAACAAAAAATGAACAGTAAACATTACACTCACAAAAGTTCCAAAACATATATTATTTGTGGGTCTGTGTAATCAGAGGGAAATATGTGTCTCTAATATGGTCATACATTTGGCAGGAGGTTAGGAAGTGCAGCTCAGTTTCCACCTCTCTCTCTCTCTCTCTCTGTTCCTCAACCACAGAAGGAAAACTGAAAGCAGCTATTGAATGGAAATGATTAGTGTCTGAAGACAAAATGAAAGCACGTCACTTACTCCACTCAGCTACCTGGGAAGAAGGTAAACACAGAATGTTGCTACAAAGGAACACAAAATTAGTAAACCTGCTTAGAGCATTGCAAGAATCATTTCAGTGTGTTAGGCTTCTATTGTATGTCCAGAGTTTCCCCGACTTTCCAGACCAACAAAAGATGCCATTAGCAAACAAATATGGAAAAACCATAGTGCGTGTTCAAATTGTTCAATTTCTAAAGCTTATGAGGAAAAGCTTGGAAAACCCGTAGGAGACCCAGATAGAGAGAGTTAGATAGAGAGAGTTAGATAGAGAGAGGTGGTACACAGAGAGAGAGAGAGAGAGAGAGAGAAAGAAAGAGAGAGGGATAGTAGGAGAGAGAGCGAGAGAGAGAAAGGGGGTACAGAGAGATAGTGGGAGAGAGAGAAGAGAGAGAGAGAGACAGAGAGAGAGGGGGAGATAGTAGGAGACAGAGCGAGAGAGAGAAAGGGGGTACAGAGAGATAGTGGGAGAGAGAGAGAGAGAGAGAGAGAGAGAGAGGGGGGAGAAAGTAGGAGAGAGAGCGAGAGAGAGAAATGGGGTACAGAGAGATAGTGGGAGAGAGAGAGAGAGAGAGAGAGAGAGAGAGAGAGAGAGAGCAAATGTGATGTACAAATGTAAAAATGTACTGAGCAAATGTCAAATTGTCTTTTTACAAAATTACCGTACGACAGACCACGTTTTCACCCTGCACACCCTAATTGACAAACAAACAAACCAAAACAAAGGCAAAGTCTTCTCATGCTTTGTTGATTTCAATTTTTTCTTTACTCAATTTGGCATGAGGGCCTGCTATACAAATTGATGAAAAGTGGTGTTGGGGGAAAAACATACAACATTATAAAATCCATGTACACAAACAACAAGTGTACGGTTAAAAGTCACAAAAAAACAACATAACATTTCCACAGGGCCGTGGGGTGAGACAGGGATGCAGCTTAAGCCCCACACTCTTCAGAACAGTCTGCAGCACCCGGCCTTACCCTACTAGAATATGAAGTCAAATGTTTACTGATTGCTGATGGTGTGGTGCTGTCACCAACCAAGGAGGGCCTACAGCAGCACCTAGATCTTCTGCACAGATTGTGTCAGACCTACATCTCAGTAAGACAAAAAATAATGGTGTTCCAAAAATGGTGCAGTTGCCAGGAACACAAATACAAATTCAATCTAGACACCGTTGCCCTAGAGCACACAAACAACTATACATACCTCGGCCTAAACTTCAGCGCCACAGGTAACTTCCACAAAGCTGTGAACGATCTGAGAGACAAGGCAAGAAGGGCCTTCTATGACATCAAAAGGAAAATAAAAGTCAACATACCAATTAGGATCTGGCTAAAAATACTTGAATCAGTTATATGACCCACTGCCCTTAATGGTTATGAGGTCTGGGGTCCGATCACTAACCAAGAATTCACAAAATGGGACAAACACCAAATTGCAGAATTCTGCAAAAGTATTCTCAGTGTACAATATAAAACACAAAATAATGCATGCAGAGCAGAATTAGGGTGATACCTGCTAATGATCTAAATCCAGAAAAGAGCCATTAAATTATAAAACCACCTAAAAGGAAGTGATTCCCAAACCTTCCATAACAAAGCCATCACCTACAGATAAATGAACCTGGAGAAGAGTCCCTTAACTTCTTCAAGATAGAGGGCGCTCTTTTAATTTTTGGATAAAAAACGTTCCTGTTTTAAACAAGATATTTTGTCATGAAAAGATGCTCGACTATGCATGTAATTGACAGCTTTGGAAAGAAAAAACTCTGACGTTTCCAAAACTGCAAAGATATTATCTGTGAGTGCCCCAGAACTAATGCTACAGGCGAAACCAAGATTAAATTTCATACAGGAAATGGTCCAGATTTTGAATGCCCTGTGTTCCAATGTCTCCTTATATGGCTGTGAATGCACCAGGAATGAGCCTGCACTTTCTGTCGTTTCCCCAAGGTGTCTGCAGCATTGTGACGTATTTGTCCTCCGTCGAAATTATTGCGTAATCTCCAGCTCCATGCGCGTTCCATTTTCTTCAGAGGAGAAAGTCAACTGCCACGAATGATTTATCATCGATAGATATGTGAAAAACACCTTGAGGATTGATTCTAAACAACGTTTGCCATGTTTCTGTCGATATTATGGAGTTAATTTGGAAAAAGTTTGCGTTATAATGACTTAATTTTCGGGTTTTTTCTTACCCAAACGTGATGAACAAAACGGAGCGATTTGTCCTACACAAATAATCTTTTTGGAAAAACTGAACATTTGCTATCTAACTGAGAGTCTCCTCATTGAAAACATCTGAAGTTCTTCAAAGGAAATTATTTTATTTGAATGCTTTTCTTGTTTTTGTGAAAATGTTGCATGCTGAATGCTAGGCTTAATGCTATGCTAGGCTATCAATACTCTTACACAAATGCTTGTTTAGCTATGGTTCAAAAGCATATTTTGAAAATCTGAGATGACAGTGTTGTTAACAAAAGGCTAGGCTTGAGAGCAAATATATTTATTTCATTTCATTTGCGATTTTCATGAATAGTTAACGTTGCGTTATGGTAATGAGCTTGAGGCTATAAATAGGATCCCGGATACGGGATTGCTCGTCGCAACAGGTTAATCAAGCTGGTCATGGGGCTCTGTTCACAAACACAAACAGACCCCCAGGACAGCAACACAATTAGACACAACCAAATCACGAGAAAACAAAAAGATAATTACTTGACATATTGGAAAGAATTACAAAAAAACAGATCAAACTAGAATGCTATTTGGCCCTAAACAGAGAGTACACAGTGGCAGAATACCAGACCACTGTGACTGACCCAAACTTAAGGAAAGCTTTGACTATGTACAGACTGAGTGAGTACAGCCTTGCTATTGAGAAATGCCGCCGTAGGCAGACATGGCTCTCAAGAGGAGACAGGCTATGTGCAAACTGCCCACAAAATGAGGTGGAAACTGAGATGCACTTCCTAACCTCCTGTCAAATGTATGACAATATTAGAGACCCATACTTCCCTAAGATTACACAAACCCAATCTTTGATAAACTCCCATATCTACTGGGTGAAATGCCACAGTGTGCCATCACACAAGCAATATTTGTGACCTGTTGCATCACGAAAAGGGCAACCAGTGAAGAACCTTTTGTAATTTAACTATTTGCACATAAAATCAAATTTGCAATGTCTTTATTCTTTTGGAACTTTTGTGAGTGTAATGTTTACTGTTAATTTGAGTTGTTTATTTCACTTGTTTATTATGCACTTCACTTACATTGGCCATGCCAATAAAGCCCTTAAATTGAAAATGAATTGAGAGAAAGGAGGTACAGAGAGAGATGGGGGGGCGAGAGAGAGAGAGAGAGAGAGAGAGAGGGGAGGCGAGAGAGAGAGAGAGAGAGAGAGGGGGGGGGTAAAACACCTTTGGTTTTAAAGTGTATGCCACTTAATTAAAACAACACATATCTTACTGTATGTCCCTTAGGAACCAAACCATCCCATCTGAAGAGTATTCAACTGAGAATTGTATCAAGTTCATAGAGATTGTGTTTTTAAGTGTGTGTGTGTGTGTGTGTGTGTGTGTGTGTGTGTGTGTGTGTGTGTGTGTGTGTGTGTGTGTGTGTGTGTGTGTGTGTGTGTGTGTATGTGTGCGTGTGTGTACCAGCAGCTATTAGATGATGTGAGTGAGCTAGTTTGTGTGGGAGCGGGACAGACATCAGCTGACTAAACATGCTGACCAAGAGGTCCTGACCAAGCACAATCCTCTGACTGTCTGGCATCAGCAAATCACCATGGAAACCTCCCACCCACCTACCCACCTGCCTGCCCACCCGCCCACGAACGCCAAAACGCCTCGAGTTCCTACCACAGCATCTGATTCGCTGACAGGACAGCTTGGGTAAAGTGCACAGACCACTTAACTGAAATCATTTCAATTCAATCCAACTCAATACGTGAAACAAGTCAGGTTAACTATTTGAGGTGCTGTATTTATAGTTGTCGGATGCTGTTGAGCATTATGTTCTTGCTAAAACGTTGGTGCTGTAGCAAAAATGTAAGCTAAGGGGACACTGATTTTCTCAGAAACAACTGACAAAACCAGTGTGTGTGTGTGTGTGTGTCAGTGCCACCTGCACTGATCCTCCACACACACACACTGCATACACTCTACACACACTACACACGCACACACACACACTCTCTACACACATCACAACTGCTGCTACCAGATTATTATTATGATTGATGAATACTGCACAATTTAATAGTGCACAATTGAAACAATCCCCCAATCCTCTCTTCCACAAACATGTGTAAATATTGTATTATAAATTGGGCCTCCTGTATTCTACTGATGTTAACATGTTTATTCTGTCCTTCTGAGACATTTACTTTATGTTCCTATTATTATTTATTATTGTTGTTGCATTGTCCAGAAGGAACCTGCAAGCAAGCATTTCATTGGACGGTGTATGCCAGGAATTTCATTGGACGGTGTATACCAGCAATTTCATGGGACGGTGTATGCCAAGAATTTCATTGGACGGTGTATACCAGGAATTTCATTGGACGGTGTATGCCAGGAATTTCATTGGACGGTGTATGCCATATGTATCCTGTGTACACAAGTAATAAAACTTGAAACTTAATAGAAGTACTAGTGGATAGTGTGGGGATATCAGAACAGACAGTACTAGTGGATAGTGAGGGGATATCAGAACAGACAGTACTAGTGGATAGTGAGGGGATATAAGAACAGACAGTACTAGTGGATAGTAAGGGGATATCACAACAGACAGTAGTAGTGGATAGTGAGGGGATATCAGAACAGACAGTACTAGTGGATAGTGAGGTGATATCAGAACAGACAGTACTAGTGGATAGTGAGAGGATATCAGAACAGACAGTACTAGTGGATAGTGAGGTGATATCAGAACAGACAGTACTAGTGGATAGTGAGAGGAGATCAGAACAGACAGTACTAGTGGATAGTGAGGTGATATCAGAACAGACAGTACTAGTGGCTAGTGAGAGGTTATCAGAAAAGACAGTAGTGGTGGATAGTGAGGGGATTTCAGAACAGACAGTACTAGTGGCTAGTGAGAGGATATCAGAACACGATTCTTCTACCTATCATACTCGCATACAGCTTAACAGCCAACAGAGACCTGTGGTCAGTCATTTACTGTGTGTCATACCCTCCTGATCATCTCCATTCAGATGTGTGTGTGTATGTGTTAAATGGTATCCAAAACAGACAGGAGGATGCAGGGGGAAGCAGGCCAAGTGGACCCAGTGCTGTTTAGCTGGCCTGCAGATAAGAAAAGGCACACACACACACACACACACACACACACACACACTACACACCTGAGCCAAAATAAACATCTCCCCAGCAGTTTCACAGTATGCTGATGACAGTGTGGAATTGGGGGATGGGCCTGTATGTATGCATGCTTGCCATGTACGTTGGAACAATATGTGTCTCTGTATTAGCATATTTCCTGTGTGTGTGTGTGTGTGTGTGTTCTCTTACATGTGTAACTCCCATCACCATCCTTAACTCACATTCGCATTCATTACTCACATCCACTAATAACTCACATCAACATCCACCCAGGACTTACCTCAACATCCATCCATAACCTATAACTCACATCAACATCCATCCATAACTCACATCAACATCCACCCAGGACTCACATCAACCTCCATCCATAACCCAAAACTCACATCAACATCCATCCATAACTCACATCAACATCCATCCATAACTCACATCAACATCCACCCAGGACTTACCTCAACATCCACCCAGGACTTACCTCAACATCCACCCATAACCTATAACTCACATCAACATCCATCCATAACTCACATCAACATCCACCCAGAACTCACATCAACATCCATCCATAACCCAAAACTCACATCAACATCCATCCATAACTCTAACATCAACATCCATCCCATAACTCACATCAACATCCATCAATATCCCCTAACTCACATCAACATCCATCAACATCCATCCATCAAACCATCCATAACTCACATCAACATCCATCCATAACTCACATCCATCCATCCATCCATCAACATCCATCATAACATCAACATCCATAATCCATCAACATCCACCCAGAACATCAACATCCACCCATAACTCACATCAACATCCATCCAGAACTCACATCAACATCCATCCATAACCCATAACTCACATCAACATTCACCCATAACTCACATCAACATCCATCCAGAACTCACATCAACATCCATCCATAACCCATAACTCACATCAACATCCATCCATAACTCACATCAACATCCATCCATAACTCACATCAACATCCACCCATAACTCACATCAACATCCATCCAGAACTCACATCAATCCATCCATCCATAACCCATAACATCAACATCCACCCATAACATCAACATCCATCCATAACTCACATCAACATCCATCCATAACTCACATCAACATCCACTCCATCAACATTCCAGAACTCCTCAACATCCATCCATAACCTATAACTCACATCAACATCCATCCATAACTCACATCAACATCCATCTATAACTCACATCAACATCCATCCATAACTCACATCAACATCCACCCAGGACTTACCTCAACATCCATCCATAACCTATAACTCACATCAACATCCATCCATAACTCACATCAACATCCATCCATAACCCATAACTCACATCAACATCCACCCAGAATTCACATCAACATCCATCCATAACTCACATCCACATCCATCCATAACTCACATCCACATCCATACATAACCCAACACTCACATCCACATCCATAACTCACATCCACATCCATCCATAACTCACATCAACATCCATCCATAACTCACATCAACATCCATCCATAACTCACATCAACATCCATCCATAACTCACATCCACCCATAACTCACATCAACATCTATCCATAACTCACATCCACATCCATCCATAACTCACATCAACATCTATCCATAACTCACATCCATCCATCCATAACTCACATCAACATCTATCCATAACTCACATCAACATCCATCCATAACTCACATCAACATCTATCCATAACTCACATCCACATCCATCCATAACTCACATCAACATCTATCCATAACTCACATCAACATCCATCCATAACTCACATCAACATCTATCCATAACTCACATCCACATCCACCCATAACTCACATCCACCCATAACTCACATCAACATCTATCCATAACTCACATCAACATCCATCCATAACTCACATCCACATCCACCCAGTACTCACATCAACATCCATCCATAACTCACATCCACATCCATCCATAACTCACATCCACATCCATCCATAACTCACATCAACATCCATCCATAACTCACATCCACATCCATACATAACCCAACACTCACATCCACATCCATCCATAACTCACATCAACATCCATCCATAACTCACATCAACATCCATCCATAACTCACGTCAACATCCATCCATAACCCATAACTCACATCCACATCCATCCATAACTAATAACACACAGGCCTCCTACTCTGGCACTCAGGTAATAAAGCCCCACTGACTTATCAAGATAAAGTCTCTCTCTTTAAACTTCCCAACTTCACATAGACGCCCCCTCGCTGTGCACTGGTGTAATAGATGGCCCCGAGCGGCCCTCTGAACGACATAAGACATCTTTGAACAAGTGGAGGTTAGTGGTAAGTTTGGTAGGTTAGTGGAGGTTAGTGGTAGGTTTGGTAGGTTAGTGGTAGGTTTGGTAGGTTAGTGGAGGTTAGTGGTAGGTTTGGTAGGTTAGTGGAGGTTAGTGGTAGGTTTGGTAGGTTAGTGGAGGTTAGTGGTAGGTTTGGTAGGTTAGTGGTAGGTTTGGTAGGTTAGTGGAGGTTAGTGGTAGGTTTGGTAGGTTAGTGGTAGGTTTGGTAGGTTAGCGATAGGTTTGGTAGGTTAGCGGTAGGTTCCAACAGGAGATAAAAGGTAAAGGAATGCCTAATAAATGTTGGTGATTGGCAACAGGAAATGGATAAATTGCAGCACTTAGCTGGCTGAGACAAGATCAGACAGAGGAGAGAAGGGGAGTGGGGGGCCTTGGGTAAGGACTGAGTGGGGAACTGGAGAAATGAGCAGCCTCCAGGCTAGACATTAGCACCAGAGACTAAAGCTTGAGGTTAGTACCTGAGACTAAGGCTGGAGGTTAGCACCAGAGACTAAGGATGGAGGTTAGCACCAGAGACTAAGGCTGGAGGATAGCACCAGAGACTAAGGCTGGAGGTTAGCACCAGAGACTGAGGCCTACAGGCTGGAGGTTAGCACCAGAGACTGAGGACTACAGGCTGGAGGTTAGCGCCAGAGACTAAGGCTGGAGGTTGGCACCAGAGACTGAGGCCCCCAGGCTGGAGGTTAGTGCCAGAGACTAAGGCCTCCAGGCTGGAGGTTAGCACCAGAGACTAAGACCTCCAGGCTGGAGGTTAGCGCCAGAGACTAAAACCTCCAGGCTGGAGGTTAGCACCAGAGACTAAGGCATCCAGGCTGGAGGTTAGCACCAGAGACTAAGGCTGAAGGTTAGCACCAGAGACTAAGACCTCCAGGCTGGAAGTTAGCACCAGAGACTAAGGCTGAAGGTTAGCACCAGAGACTAAGGCATCCAGGCTGGAAGTTAGCACCAGAGACTAAGGCTGAAGGTTAGCACCAGAGACTAAGGCATCCAGGCTGGAGGTTAGCACCAGAGACTAAGGCTGAAGGTTAGCACCAGAGTAAGGCCTCCAGGCTGGAGGTTAGCACCAGAGACTAAAACCTCAAGCTGGAGGTTAGCGCCAGAGACTAAGGCCTCCAGGCTGGAGGTTAGCGCTAGAGTCTAAGACCTCCAGGCTGGAGGTTAGCACCAGAGACTAAGGCTGAAGGTTAGCGCTAGAGACTAAGGCCTCCAGGCTGGAGGTTAGCGTAGAGACTAAGGCTGAAGGTTAGCGCTAGAGACTAAGGCCTCCAGGCTGGAGGTCAGCGTAGAGACTATGGCTGAAGGTTAGCGCCAGAGACTAAGGCTTCCAGGCTGGAGGTTAGCGTAGAGACTAAGGCTGAAGGTTAGCGCCAGAGACTAAGGCTGTAGGTTAGCGCTAGAGACTAAGGCCTCCAGGCTGGAGGTTAGCGTAGAGACTAAGGCTGATGGTTAGCGCTAGAGACTAAGGCCTACGGGCTCAGGACTGGAGAATATGGACCCAGGGAACTAGATGAGGTGGTTATACTGGTGTAAGGTATATGCTAGAAGAAAGGGTTGCTACATAGAACCAAAAAGGGTCACCTTGTGTGAAGGGGAGATCTGGGAGAGGAAGTGTGTGTGTGTGGGTGTGTGATCTGTGGGGAGACTGATGACTCATTCCAGGACATTTACGGCTTTGTTATTGCTAAGGAGTGAGTCTATCCCCTCAGGAGTGATCAAGACCATTTTGTAAGTAAGAAAACATAAAACATGTTTAATCTTCAATATGTCTTATCTTGAGATCAAAGGCACAGTGCAGTCAAATTTCCACAGTACATAATGAGGTTGAAATAATATTGTGAAATTGTGAAAATGATGATGATGCCCTTTTAGTGTAAAAGCTGTTTGGTGGGATGTAGTTTTGGCCTACCTGGTGACATCACCAGGAAGTAAATTAAGTTAATAGACCAACAAGAAAGAGTTCCAAACCAAACAGCTAGTTTTAAGTTTTCCCATCCCAACTCAGACCAATCCCAGACAGTCCTAGCAGAATTCTTGCTTGATAAATTGCTATTTGTTTCTTTTTGACCATTTCATTGGCAACAATCACAGTAAAGTACTTCATTGTTACCAAGAAGTCTTATTAAGTTGTATTTATAGTTTTACTGCTAACGTCATATGGAATTGTTTTAAGATGGTCACACCGAAGATAATTTAGCTATTTGATATTGAATTTTAGGACCCCATTAGGTATAAAAAAATGAATTAAGCAAGTATTTGATGAAACATTACATTTTGTCTTACTGCTATTAGCCCATTGAATACCAGATACATACATGGAAAAACAGATTGTCCCCAAAACATTTAAAAGTTTCTGTCCTATTTCGGAGCGATACCGTATAAGAAAGATACGAAATAATAATAATTGTTTACCCTTATTTTACCGATTTGTTTGGCACTAAACTTCTTCCATATACACTAATTGTACAAAACATTAGGAACACCTTCCTAATACTGAATTGCACCCCATTTTGCCCTCAAAATAGCCTCAATTCATTGGGGCATGGACTCTACAAGGTGTCAAAAGCGCTCCACAAGAATACCCGCCCATGTTAATGCTTGCCCACAGTTGTGTCAAGTTGGCTCAATGTCCTTTGGGTGGTGGATCATTCTTGATACACATGGGAAACTGTTGAGTGTGAAAAACTCAGCAGCGTTGCTTAATGGTAGGGAGGGTGCCAGGTTTTCTCCAGACATGACGCTTGGCAATCAGGCCACCTTGGTTTCATCAGTCCAGAGAATCTCCTTTTAGAGTGGCATTTTATTGTCCCCAGCACAAGGTGCACCTGTGTAATGGTCATGCTGTTTAATCAGCTTCTTGATATGCCACATTTGGCAGGTGGATGGATTATCTTGGCAAAGAACAAAATGCTCACTAACACAGATGTAAACAAACATGTGCACAACATTTGAGAGAAATAACACTTTACATGTTGAGTTTATTTTTTGTTTAGTGTAGCTTCTGACATTTGGTAGGCCATTTGTTTGTCAACTAGAGTTAAAAACATGCAGCTTCTCTTCTGTCATAGCCTAACCTGTTGCCCCAGAAGAAGAATTACAGTAGTCCTCACCAGAATAATGTCTTACATCGGTAGAATGAATGCATTAGTATTATAGTTAACACCGGTAAAGTTGTCTGTTTCCTTTAGGGACCGGGGGGGAAATGCAATAACTTCAAAACAGTGGAAAGATTGGTGCTGTGCAAAATGTCCAAATGACATCAGTTTGATGGGTTTTAAGGAAATAACAAGCTTAGAGAAGGATGAAAACAAGTCTTCAGTTGGTCATCACTATGTGGTTGAAATACTGTCTGCTTGCATAACAGTGTCAAAGATAACACATTACACACACATTCGATGCTGAAAGAAAGAAATCGTAGTTCTCCACTCCTGTTCCCGAGACAACATGAACATTTGTTGTATAATTTCACTGCAAGAAATGCATAATTCTGCAGGAGTTAATATTATATTATTCTACATGTTAGAGGTTATAGACCTACAGTTAATATTATATGTTAGAGGTTATAGACCTACAGTTAATATTATATTGTATCTTAGAGGTTATAGACCTACAGTTAATATTATATGTTAGAGGTTATAGACCTACAGTTAATATTATATTGTATGTTAGAGGTTATAGACCTACAGTTAATATTATATTATATGTTAGAGGTTATAGACCTACAGTTAATATTATATTATATGTTAGAGGTTATAGACCTACAGTTAATATTATTCTATATGTTAGAGGTTATAGTCCTACAGTTAATATTATATTATATGTTAGAGGTTATAGACCTACAGTTAATATTATATTATATGTTAGAGGTTATAGACCTACAGTTAATATTATATGTTAGAGGTTATAGACCTACAGTTAATATTATATTATATGTTAGAGGTTATAGACCTACAGTTAATATTATATTATATGTTAGAGGTTATAGACCTACAGTTAATATTATTCTATATGTTAGAGGTTATAGACCTACAGTTAATATTATATTATATGTTAGAGGTTATAGACCTACAGTTAATATTATATTATATGTTAGAGGTTATAGTCCTACAGTTAATATTATATGTTAGAGGTTATAGTCCTACAGTTAATATTATATTATATGTTAGAGGTTATAGTCCTACAGTTAATATTATATTATATGTTAGAGGTTATAGACCTACAGTTAATATTATATTATATGTTAGAGGTTATAGACCTACAGTTAATATTATATTATATGTTAGAGGTTATAGTCCTACAGTTAATATTATATGTTAGGTTATAGTCCCTACAGTTAATATTATATTATATGTTAGAGGTTATAGACCTACAGTTAATATTATATTATATGTTAGAGGTTATAGACCTACAGTTAATATTATATTATATGTTAGAGGTTATAGACCTACAGTTAATATTATATTATATGTTAGAGGTTATAGACCTACAGTTAATATTATATTATATGTTAGAGGTTATAGACCTACAGTTAATATTATATTATATGTTAGAGGTTATAGACCTACAGTTAATATTATATTATATGTTAGAGGTTATAGACCTACAGTTAATATTATATTATATGTTAGGTTATAGACCTACAGTTAATATTATTCTATATGTTAGAGGTCCTACAGTTAATATTATATTATATGTTAGAGGTTATAGTCCTACAGTTATTATATTATATGTTAGAGGTTATAGTTACAGTTAATATTATATGTTAGAGGTTATAGTCCTACAGTTAATATTATATTATATATTGTTATTACAGTTAATATTATATTATAGAGGTTATAGACCTACAGTTAATATTATATTATATGTTAGAGGTTATAGACCTACAGTTAATATTATATTATATGTTAGAGGTTATAGACCTACAGTTAATATTATATTATATGTTAGAGGTTATAGACCTACAGTTAATATTATATGTTAGAGGTTATAGACCTACAGTTAATATTATATTATATGTTAGAGGTTATAGACCTACAGTTAATATTATATGTTAGAGGTTATAGACCTACAGTTAATATTATATTATATGTTAGAGGTTATAGACCTACAGTTAATATTATATTATATGTTAGAGGTTATAGACCTACAGTTAATATTATATTATATGTTAGAGGTTATAGTCCTACAGTTAATATTATATGTTAGAGGTTATAGTCCTACAGTAAATATTATATTATATGTTAGAGGTTATAGACCTACAGTTAATATTATATTATATGTTAGAGGTTATAGACCTACAGTTAATATTATATTATATGTTAGAGGTTATAGACCTACAGTTAATATTATATTATATGTTAGAGGTTATAGTCCTACAGTTAATATTATATGTTAGAGGTTATAGACCTACAGTTAATATTATATTATATGTTAGAGGTTATAGACCTACAGTTAATATTATATTATATGTTAGAGGTTATAGACCTACAGTTAATATTATATGTTAGAGGTTATAGACCTACAGTTAATATTATATTATATGTTAGAGGTTATAGACTTACAGTTAATATTATATGTTAGAGGTTATAGACCTACAGTTAATATTATATTATATGTTAGAGGTTATAGACCTACAGTTAATATTATATTATATGTTAGAGGTTATAGACCTACAGTTAATATTATATTATATGTTAGAGGTCATAGACCTACAGTTAATATTATATTATATGTTAGAGGTTATAGACCTACAGTTAATATTATATTATATGTTAGAGGTTATAGACCTACAGTTAATATTATATTATTCTACATGTTAGAGGTTATAGACCTACAGTTAATATTATATTATTCTACATGTTAGAGGTTATAGACCTACAGTTAATATTATATGTTAGAGGTTATAGACCTACAGTTAATATTATATTATATGTTAGAGGTTATAGACCTACAGTTAATATTATATTATATGTTAGAGGTTATAGACCTACAGTTAATATTATATTATATGTTAGAGGTTATAGTCCTACAGTTAATATTATATTATATGTTAGAGGTTATAGACCTACAGTTAATATTATATTATATGTTAGAGGTTATAGACTTACAGTTAATATTATATTATATGTTAGAGGTTATAGACTTACAGTTAATATTATATGTTAGAGGTTATAGTCCTACAGTTAATATTATATTATATTTTAGAGGTTATAGACCTACAGTTAATATTATATGTTAGAGGTCATAGACCTACAGTTAATATTATATTATATGTTAGAGGTTATAGTCCTACAGTTAATATTATATTATATGTTAGAGGTTATAGACCTACAGTTAATATTATATTATATGTTAGAGGTTATAGACCTACAGTTAATATTATATGTTAGAGGTTATAGACCTACAGTTAATATTATATTATATGTTAGAGGTTATAGACCTACAGTTAATATTATATGTTAGAGGTTATAGACCTACAGTTAATATTATATTATATGTTAGTTAATATTATATTATATGTTAGGTTATAGACCTACAGTTAATATTATATTATATGTTAGAGGTTATAGACCTACAGTTAATATTATATGTTAGAGGTTATAGACCTACAGTTAATATTATATTATATGTTAGAGGTTATAGACCTACAGTTAATATTATATGTTAGAGGTTATAGTCCTACAGTTAATATTATATTATATGTTAGAGGTTATAGACCTACAGTTAATATTATATTATATGTTTATAGACCTACAGTTAATATTATATTATATGTTAGAGGTTATAGACCTACAGTTAATATTATATGTTAGAGGTTATAGACTTACAGTTAATATTATATGTTAGAGGTTATAGACCTACAGTTAATATTATATTATATGTTAGAGGTTATAGTCCTACAGTTAATATTATATTATATGTTAGAGGTTATAGACCTACAGTTAATATTATATTATATGTTAGAGGTTATAGACCTACAGTTAATATTATATGTTAGAGGTTATAGACTTACAGTTAATATTATATGTTAGAGGTTATAGACCTACAGTTAATATTATATTATATGTTAGAGGTTATAGTCCTACAGTTATAGTCCTACAGTTAATATTATATTATATGTTAGAGGTTATAGACCTACAGTTTAATATTATATTATATGTTAGAGGTTATAGACCTACAGTTAATATTATATTATATGTTAGAGGTTATAGACCTACAGTTAATATTATATTATATGTTAGGTTATATACAGTTAATATTATATTTATGAGGTTATAGACCTACAGTTAATATTATATTATATGTTAGAGGTTATAGACCTACAGTTAATATTATATTATATGTTAGAGGTTATAGACCTACAGTTAATATTATATTATATGTTAGAGGTTATAGACCTACAGTTAATAGTTAATATTATATGTTAGAGGTTATAGACCTACAGTTAATATTATATTATATGTTAGAGGTTATAGACCTACAGTTAATATTATATTATATGTTAGAGGTTATAGACCTACAGTTAATATTATATGTTAGAGGTTATAGACCTACAGTTAATATTATATTATATGTTAGAGGTTATAGACCTACAGTTAATATTATATGTATAGAGGTTATAGACCTACAGTTAATATTATATTATATGTTAGAGGTTTAGAGGTTATAGACCTACAGTTAATATTATATTATATGTTAGAGGTTATAGACCTACAGTTAATATTATATTATATGTTAGAGGTTATAGACCTACAGTTAATATTATATTATATGTTAGAGGTTATAGACCTACAGTTAATATTATATTATATGTTAGAGGTTATAGACCTACAGTTAATATTATATTATATGTTAGAGGTTATAGACCTACAGTTAATATTATATTATATGTTAGAGGTTATAGACCTACAGTTAATATTATATTATATGTTGTTATAGACCTACAGTTAATATTATATGTTAGAGGTTCATAGACCTACAGTTAATATTATATTATATGTTTAGAGGTTATAGACCTACAGTTATATATTATATGTTAGAGGTTATAGACCTACAATTAATATTATATTATATGTTAGAGGTTATAGTCCTACAGTTAATATTATATTATATGTTAGAGGTTATAGACCTACAGTTAAGTTAATATTTATATGTTAGAGGTTATAGACCTACAGTTAATATTATATTATATGTTAGAGGTTATAGACCTATTATATTATATGTTAGAGGTTATAGACCTACAGTTAATATTATATTATATGTTAGAGGTTATAGACCTACAGTTAATATTATATTATATGTTAGAGGTTATAGACCTACAGTTAATATTATATTATATGTTAGAGGTTATAGACCAGTTAATACAGTTTAGTTAATATTATATGTTAGAGGTTATAGACCTACAGTTAATATTATATTATATGTTAGAGGTTATAGACCTACAGTTAATATTATATTATATGTTAGAGGTCATAGAGTCCTACAGTTAATATTATATTATATGTTAGAGGTTATAGACCTACAGTTAATATTATATTATATGTTAGAGGTTATAGACCTACAGTTAATATTATATTATATGTTAGAGGTTATAGACCTACAGTTAATATTATATTATATGTTAGAGGTTATAGACCTACAGTTAATATTATATTATATGTTAGAGGTATATAGACCTACAGTATTATAATATTATATTATATGTTAGAGGTTATAGACCTACAGTTAATATTATATTATATGTTAGAGGTTATAGACCTACAGTTAATATTATATTATATGTTAGAGGTTATAGTCCTACAGTTAATATTATATTATATGTTAGAGGTTATAGACCTACAGTTAATATTATATTATATGTTAGAGGTTATAGACCTACAGTTAATATTATATGTTAGAGGTTATAGTCCTACAGTTAATATTATATTATATGTTAGAGGTTATAGACCTACAGTTAATATTATATTATATGTTAGAGGTTATAGACCTACAGTTAATATTATATTATATGTTAGAGGTTATAGACCTACAGTTAATATTATATTATATGTTAGAGGTTATAGACCTACAGTTAATATTCTATATATGTTAGAGGTTATAGACCTACAGTTAATATTATATTATATGTTAGAGGTTATAGACCTACAGTTAATATTATATTATATGTTAGAGGTTATAGACCTACAGTTAATATTATATTATATGTTAGAGGTTATAGACCTACAGTTAATATTCTATATATGTTAGAGGTTATAGTCCTACAGTTAATATTCTATATATGTTAGAGGTCATAGACCTACAGTTAATATTATATTATATGTTAGAGGTTATAGACCTACAGTTAATATTATATTATATGTTAGAGGTTATAGTCCTACAGTTAATATTATATTATATGTTAGAGGTTATAGTCCTACAGTTAATATTATATTATATGTTAGAGGTTATAGTCCTACAGTTAATATTATTCTATATATGTTAGAGGTTATAGACCTACAGTTAATATTATATTATATGTTAGAGGTTATAGACCTACAGTTAATATTATATTATATGTTAGAGGTTATAGACCTACAGTTAATATTATATTATATGTTAGAGGTTATAGACCTACAGTTAATATTATATTATATGTTAGAGGTTATAGACCTACAGTTAATATTATATTATATGTTAGAGGTTATAGACCTACAGTTAATATTATATTATATGTTAGAGGTTATAGACCTACAGTTAATATTATACTATATGTTAGAGGTTATAGACCTACAGTTAATATTATATTATATGTTAGAGGTTATAGTCCTACAGTTAATATTATATTATATGTTAGAGGTTATAGACCTACAGTTAATATTATATTATATGTTAGAGGTTATAGACCTACAGTTAATATTATATTACATGTTAGAGGTTATAGACCTACAGTTAATATTATATGTTAGAGGTTATAGACCTACAGTTAATATTATATGTTAGAGATAATAGTCCTACAGTTAATATTATATTATATGTTAGAGGTTATAGACCTACAGTTAATATTATATTATATGTTAGAGGTTATAGACCTACAGTTAATATTATATTATATGTTAGAGGTTATAGACCTACAGTTAATATTATATTATATGTTAGAGGTTATAGACCTACAGTTAATATTATATTATATGTTAGAGGTTATAGACCTACAGTTAATATTATATTATATGTTAGAGGTTATAGACCTACAGTTAATATTATATTATATGTTAGAGGTTATAGACCTACAGTTAATATTATATTATATGTTGTTAGAGGTCATAGACCTACAGTTAATATTATATTATATGTTAGAGGTCATAGACCTACAGTTAATATTATATTATATGTTAGAGGTTATAGACCTACAGTTAATATTATATTATATGTTAGAGGTTATAGACCTACAGTTAATATTATATGTTTATATGTTAGAGGTTATAGACCTACAGTTAATATTATATTATATGTTAGAGGTTATAGACCTACAGTTAATATTATATGTTAGAGGTTATAGACCTACAGTTAATATTATATTATATGTTAGAGGTTATAGACCTACAGTTAATATTATATTATATGTTAGAGGTTATAGACCTACAGTTAATATTATATTATATGTTAGAGGTTATAGTCCTACAGTTAATATTATATTATATGTTAGAGGTTATAGACCTACAGTTAATATTATATTATATGTTAGAGGTTATAGACCTACAGTTAATATTATATTATATGTTAGAGGTTATAGACCTACAGTTAATATTATATTATATGTTAGAGGTTATAGACCTACAGTTAATATTATATTATATGTTAGAGGTTATAGACCTACAGTTAATATTATATTATATGTTAGAGGTTATAGACCTACAGTTAATATTATATTATATGTTAGAGGTCATAGACCTACAGTTAATATTCTATATATGTTAGAGGTTATAGTCCTACAGTTAATATTATATTATATGTTAGAGGTTATAGTCCTACAGTTAATATTATATTATATGTTAGAGGTTATAGACCTACAGTTAATATTATATTATATGTTAGAGGTTATAGTCCTACAGTTAATATTATTAATATTAGACCTACAGTTAATATTATATTATATGTTAGAGGTTATAGACCTACAGTTAATATTATATTATATGTTAGAGTTATAGACCTCAGTTAATATTATATTATATGTTAGAGGTCCTTAGACCTACAGTTAATATTATATTATATGTTAGAGGTTATAGTCCTACAGTTAATATTATATTATATGTTAGAGGTTATAGTCCTACAGTTAATATTATATTATATGTTAGAGGTTATAGTCCTACAGTTAATATTATATTAATGTTATTATTCAGTTAATATTATATTATATGTTAGGTTATAGACCTACAGTTATAGTCCTACAGTATTATATTATATTATATGTTAGAGGTTATAGACCTACAGTTAATATTATATTATATGTTAGAGGTTATAGTCCTACAGTTAATATTATATTATATGTTAGAGGTTATAGTCCTACAGTTAATATTATATTATATGTTAGAGGTTATAGACTTAATATTATATTATATGTTAGAGGTTATAGACCTACAGTTAATATTATATTATATGTTAGAGGTTATAGACCTACAGTTAATATTATATTATATGTTAGAGGTTATAGACCTACAGTTAATATTATATTATATGTTAGAGGTTATAGACCTACAGTTAATATTATATTATATGTTAGAGGTTATAGACCTACAGTTAATATTATATTATATGTTAGAGGTTATAGACCTACAGTTAATATTATATTATATGTTAGAGGTTATAGACCTACAGTTAATATTATATTATATGTTAGAGGTTATAGACCTACAGTTAATATTATATTATATGTTAGAGGTTATAGACCTACAGTTAATATTATATTATATGTTAGAGGTTATAGTCCTACAGTTAATATTATATTATATGTTAGAGGTTATAGACCTACAGTTAATATTATATTATATGTTAGAGGTTATAGACCTACAGTTAATATTATATTATATGTTAGAGGTTATAGACCTACAGTTAATATGTTTATATACAGTATATGTTAGAGGTTATAGTCCTACAGTTAATATTATATTATATGTTAGAGGTTATAGACCTACAGTTAATATTATATTATATGTTAGAGGTTATAGTCCTACAGTTAATATTATATTATATGTTAGAGGTTATAGACCTACAGTTAATATTATATTATATGTTAGAGGTTATAGACCTACAGTTAATATTATATTATATGTTAGAGGTTATAGACCTACAGTTAATATTATATTATATGTTAGAGGTTATAGACCTACACTTAATATTATATTATATGTTAGTTAGGTTATAGACCTACAGTTAATATTATATTATATGTTAGAGGTTATAGACCTACAGTTAATATTATATGTTATATGTTAGTTAATATTATATTATAGGTCATAGACCTACAGTTAATATTATATGTTAGAGGTTATAGACCTACAGTTAATATTATATTATATGTTAGAGGTTATAGACCTACAGTTAATATTATATTATATGTTAGAGGTTATAGACCTACAGTTAATATTATATTATATGTTAGAGGTTATAGACCTACAGTTAATATTATATTATATGTTAGAGGTTATAGACCTACAGTTAATATTATATTATATGTTAGAGGTTATAGTCCTACAGTTAATATTATATGTTAGAGGTTATAGTCCTACAGTTAATATTATATGTTAGAGGTTATAGTCCTACAGTTAATATTATATTATATGTTAGAGGTTATAGACTTACAGTTAATATTATATGTTAGAGGTTATAGACCTACAGTTAATATTATATTATATGTTAGAGGTCATAGACCTACAGTTAATATTATATTATATGTTAGAGGTTATAGACCTACAGTTAATATTATATGTTAGAGGTCATAGACCTACAGTTAATATTATATTATATGTTAGAGGTTATAGTCCTACAGTTAATATTATATTATATGTTAGAGGTTATAGACCTACAGTTAATATTATATGTTAGAGGTTATAGACCTACAGTTAATATTATATTATATGTTAGAGGTTATAGACCTACAGTTAATATTATATTATATGTTAGAGGTTATAGACCTACAGTTAATATTATATTATATGTTAGAGGTTATAGTCCTACAGTTAATATTATATTATATGTTAGAGGTTATAGACCTACAGTTAATATTATATGTTAGAGGTTATAGACCTACAGTTAATATTATATTATATGTTAGAGGTTATAGACCTACAGTTAATATTATATTATATGTTAGAGGTCATAGACCTACAGTTAATATTATATTATATGTTAGAGGTTATAGACCTACAGTTAATATTATATTATATGTTAGAGGTTATAGACCTACAGTTAATATTATATTATATGTTAGAGGTTATAGACCTACAGTTAATATTATATTATATGTTAGAGGTCATAGACCTACAGTTAATATTATATGATATGTTAGAGGTCATAGACCTACAGTTAATATTATATTATATGTTAGAGGTTATAGACCTACAGTTAATATTATATTATATGTTAGAGGTTATAGACCTACAGTTAATATTATATTATATGTTAGAGGTTATAGTCCTACAGTTAATATTATATTATATGTTAGAGGTTATAGACCTACAGTTAATATTATATTATATGTTAGAGGTTATAGACCTACAGTTAATATTATATGTTAGAGGTTATAGTCCTACAGTTAATATTATATTATATGTTAGAGGTTATAGACCTACAGTTAATATTATATTATATGTTAGAGGTTATAGACCTACAGTTAATATTATATTATATGTTAGAGGTTATAGACCTACAGTTAATATTATATTATATGTTAGAGGTTATAGACCTACAGTTAATATTCTATATATGTTAGAGGTTATAGACCTACAGTTAATATTATATTATATGTTAGAGGTTATAGACCTACAGTTAATATTATATTATATGTTAGAGGTTATAGACCTACAGTTTAATATTATATTATATGTTAGAGGTTATAGACCTACAGTTAATATTATATATATGTTAGAGGTTATAGTCCTACAGTTAATATTATATTATATGTTAGAGGTTATAGACCTACAGTTAATATTATATTATATGTTAGAGGTTATAGACCTACAGTTAATATTATATTATATGTTAGAGGTTATAGTCCTACAGTTAATATTATATTATATGTTAGAGGTTATAGTCCTACAGTTAATATTATATTATATGTTAGAGGTTATAGTCCTACAGTTAATATTATATTATATGTTAGGTTATATTCTATATATGTTAGAGGTTATAGACCTACAGTTAATATTATATTATATGTTAGAGGTTATAGACCTACAGTTAATATTATATATTATATGTTAGAGGTTATAGACCTACAGTTAATATTATATTATATGTTAGAGGTTATAGACCTACAGTTAATATTATATTATATGTTAGAGGTTATAGACCTACAGTTAATATTATATTATATGTTAGAGGTTATAGACCTACAGTTAATATTATATTATATGTTAGAGGTTATAGACCTACAGTTAATATTATACTATATGTTAGAGGTTATAGACCTACAGTTAATATTATATTATATGTTAGAGGTTATAGTCCTACAGTTAATATTATATTATATGTTAGAGGTTATAGACCTACAGTTAATATTATATTATATGTTAGAGGTTATAGACCTACAGTTAATATTATATTATATGTTAGAGGTTATAGACCTACAGTTAATATTATATTACATGTTAGAGGTTATAGACCTACAGTTAATATTATATGTTAGAGGTTATAGACCTACAGTTAATATTATATGTTAGAGATAATAGTCCTACAGTTAATATTATATTATATGTTAGAGGTTATAGACCTACAGTTAATATTATATTATATGTTAGAGGTTATAGACCTACAGTTAATATTATATTATATGTTAGAGGTTATAGACCTACAGTTAATATTATATTATATGTTAGAGGTCATAGACCTACAGTTAATATTATATTATATGTTAGAGGTTATAGACCTACACTTAATATTATATTATATGTTAGAGGTTATAGACCTACAGTTAATATTATATTATATGTTAGAGGTTATAGACCTACAGTTAATATTATATTATATGTTAGAGGTCATAGACCTACAGTTAATATTATATTATATGTTAGAGGTCATAGACCTACAGTTAATATTATATTATATGTTAGAGGTTATAGACCTACAGTTAATATTATATTATATGTTAGAGGTTATAGACCTACAGTTAATATTATATTATATGTTAGAGACCTACAGTTAATATTATATATATATGTTAGAGGTTATAGACCTACAGTTAATATTATATTATATGTTAGAGGTTATAGACCTACAGTTAATATTATATGTTAGAGGTTATAGACCTACAGTTAATATTATATTATATGTTAGAGGTTATAGACCTACAGTTAATATTATATTATATGTTAGAGGTTATAGACCTACAGTTAATATTATATTATATGTTAGAGGTTATAGACCTACAGTTAATATTATATTATATGTTAGAGGTTATAGACCTACAGTTAATATTATATTATATGTTAGAGGTTATAGTAGACCTACAGTTAATATTATATTATATGTTAGAGGTTATAGACCTACAGTTAATATTATATTATATGTTAGAGGTTATAGACCTACAGTTAATATTATATTATATGTTAGAGGTTATAGACCTACAGTTAAGTTAATATACAGTTAATATTATATGTTAGAGGTTATAGACCTACAGTTAATATTATATTATATGTTAATATTACAGTTAATATTCTATATATGTTAGAGGTTATAGTCCTACAGTTAATATTATATTATATGTTAGAGGTTATAGTCCTACAGTTAATATTATTCTATATATGTTAGAGGTTATGGTCCTACAGTTAATATTATATTATATGTTAGAGGTTATAGTCCTACAGTTAATATTATATTATATGTTAGAGGTTATAGACCTACAGTTAATATTATATTATATGTTAGAGGTTATAGTCCTACAGTTAATATTATTCTATATGTTAGAGGTTATAGACCTACAGTTAATATTATATTATATGTTAGAGGTCATAGACCTACAGTTAATATTCTATATATGTTAGAGGTTATAGTCCTACAGTTAATATTATATTATATGTTAGAGGTTATAGTCCTACAGTTAATATTATATTATATGTTAGAGGTTATAGTCCTACAGTTAATATTATTCTATATATGTTAGAGGTTATAGTCCTACAGTTAATATTATATGTTAGAGGTTATAGATCTACAGTTAATATTATATTATATGTTAGAGGTTATAGACCTACAGTTAATATTATATTATATGTTAGAGGTTATAGTCCTACAGTTAATATTATATTATATGTTAGAGGTTATAGACCTACAGTTAATATTATATTATATGTTAGAGGTTATAGACCTACAGTTAATATTATATTATATGTTAGAGGTTATAGACCTACAGTTAATATTATATTATATGTTAGAGGTTATAGACCTACAGTTAATATTATATTATATGTTAGAGGTTATAGACCTACAGTTAATATTATATTATATGTTAGAGGTTATAGACCTACAGTTAATATTATATTATATGTTAGAGGTTATAGACCTACAGTTAATATTATACTATATGTTAGAGGTTATAGACCTACAGTTAATATTATATTATATGTTAGAGGTTATAGACCTACAGTTAATATTATATTATATGTTAGAGGTTATAGACCTACAGTTGATATTATATTATATGTTAGAGGTTATAGTCCTACAGTTAATATTATATTATATGTTAGAGGTTATAGACCTACAGTTAATATTATATTTAGAGGTTATAGACCTACAGTTAATATTAGAGGTTATGTTAGACCTACAGTTAATATTATATGTTAGAGGTTATAGACCTACAGTTAATATTATATGTTAGAGATAATAGTCCTACAGTTAATATTATATTATATGTTAGAGGTTATAGACCTACAGTTAATATTATATTATATGTTAGAGGTTATAGACCTACAGTTAATATTATATTATATGTTAGAGGTTATAGACCTACAGTTAATATTATATTATATGTTAGAGGTCATAGACCTACAGTTAATATTATATTATATGTTAGAGGTTATAGACCTACACTTAATATTATATTATATGTTAGAGGTTATAGACCTACAGTTAATATTATATTATATGTTAGAGGTTATAGACCTACAGTTAATATTATATTATATGTTAGAGGTTATAGACCTACAGTTAATATTATATGTTAGAGGTTATAGACCTACAGTTAATATTATATTATATGTTAGAGGTTATAGACCTACAGTTAATATTATATTATATGTTAGAGGTCATAGACCTACAGTTAATATTATATTATATGTTAGAGGTTATAGACCTACAGTTAATATTATATTATATGTTAGAGGTTATAGACCTACAGTTAATATTATATTATATGTTAGAGGTTATAGACCTACAGTTAATATTATATTATATGTTAGAGGTCATAGACCTACAGTTAATATTATATTATATGTTAGAGGTTATAGACATACAGTTAATATTATATTATATGTTAGAGGTTATAGACCTACAGTTAATATTATATTATATGTTAGAGGTTATAGACCTACAGTTAATATTATATTATATGTTAGAGGTTATAGACCTACAGTTAATATTATATGTTAGAGGTTATAGACCTACAGTTAATATTATATTATATGTTAGAGGTTATAGACCTACAGTTAATATTATATGTTAGAGGTTATAGTCCTACAGTTAATATTATATTATATGTTAGAGGTTATAGACCTACAGTTAATATTATATTATATGTTAGAGGTTATAGTCCTACAGTTAATATTATATTATATGTTAGAGGTTATAGTCCTACAGTTAATATTATTCTATATATGTTAGAGGTTATAGACCTACAGTTAATATTATTCTATATATGTTAGAGGTTATAGACCTACAGTTAATATTATATTATATGTTAGAGGTTATAGACCTACAGTTAATATTATATTATATGTTAGAGGTTATAGACCTACAGTTAATATTATATTATATGTTAGAGGTTATAGTCCTACAGTTAATATTATTCTATATATGTTAGAGGTTATAGACCTACAGTTAATATTATATTATATGTTAGAGGTTATAGACCTACAGTTAATATTATATTATATGTTAGAGGTTATAGACCTACAGTTAATATTATACTATATGTTAGAGGTTATAGACCTACAGTTAATATTATATTATATGTTAGAGGTTATAGACCTACAGTTAATATTATATTATATGTTAGAGGTTATAGTCCTACAGTTAATATTATATTATATGGTAGAGGTTATGGTCCTACAGTTAATATTATTCTATATGTTAGAGGTTATAGACCTACAGTTAATATTATATTATATGTTAGAGGTTATAGACCTACAGTTAATATTATACTATATGTTAGAGGTTATAGACCTACAGTTAATATTATATTATATGTTAGAGGTTATGGTCCTACAGTTAATATTATTCTATATATGTTAGAGGTTATAGTCCTACAGTTAATATTATATTATATGTTAGAGGTTATGGTCCTACAGTTAATATTATTCTATATATGTTAGAGGTTATAGACCTACAGTTAATATTATATTATATGTTAGAGGTTATAGTCCTACAGTTAATATTATATTATATGTTAGAGGTTATAGACCTACAGTTAATATTATATTATATGTTAGAGGTTATAGACCTACAGTTAATATTATATGTTAGAGGTTATAGACCTACAGTTAATATTATATTATATGTTAGAGGTTATAGACCTACAGTTAATATTATATGTTAGAGGTTATAGACCTACAGTTAATATTATTCTATATATGTTAGAGGTTATAGACCTACAGTTAATATTATATTATATGTTAGAGGTTATAGTCCTACAGTTAATATTATATTATATGTTAGAGGTTATAGACCTACAGTTAATATTATATGTTAGAGGTTATAGACCTACAGTTAATATTATATTATATGTTAGAGGTTATAGACCTACAGTTAATATTATATTATATGTTAGAGGTTATAGACCTACAGTTAATATTATATTATATGTTAGAGGTTATAGACCTACAGTTAATATTATATTATATGTTAGAGGTTATAGACCTACAGTTAATATTATATTATATGTTAGAGGTTATAGACCTACAGTTAATATTATATTATATGTTAGAGGTTATAGACCTACAGTTAATATTATATTATATGTTAGAGGTTATAGACCTACAGTTAATATTATATTATATGTTAGAGGTTATAGACCTACAGTTAATATTATATTATATGTTAGAGGTTATAGACCTACAGTTAATATTATATTATATGTTAGAGGTTATAGACCTACAGTTAATATTATATTATATGTTAGAGGTTATAGATCTACAGTTAATATTATATGTTAGAGGTTATAGACCTACAGTTAATATTATATGTTAGAGGTCATAGACCTACAGTTAATATTATATTATATGTTAGAGGTCATAGACCTACAGTTAATATTATATTATATGTTAGAGGTTATAGACCTACAGTTAATATTATATTATATGTTAGAGGTTATAGACCTACAGTTAATATTATATTATATGTTAGAGGTTATAGACCTACAGTTAATATTATATTATTCTATATGTTAGAGGTTATAGACCTACAGTTAATATTATATTATATGTTAGAGGTTATAGACCTACAGTTAATATTATATTATATGTTAGAGGTTATAGTCCTACAGTTAATATTATATGTTAGAGGTTATAGACCTACAGTTAATATTATATTATATGTTAGAGGTTATAGACCTACAGTTAATATTATATTATATGTTAGAGGTTATAGACCTACAGTTAATATTATATGTTAGAGGTTATAGACCTACAGTTAATATTATATTATATGTTAGAGGTTATAGACCTACAGTTAATATTATACTATATGTTAGAGGTTATAGTCCTACAGTTAATATTATATTATATGTTAGAGGTCATAGACCTACAGTTAATATTATATTTTTCTATATGTTAGAGGTTATAGACCTACAGTTAATATTATATTATTCTATATGTTAGAGGTTATAGACCTACAGTTAATATTATATTATATGTTAGAGGTTATAGACCTACAGTTAATATTATTCTATATGTTAGAGGTTATAGACCTACAGTTAATATTATATTATATGTTAGAGGTTATAGTCCTACAGTTAATATTATATGTTAGAGGTTATAGACCTACAGTTAATATTATATTATATGTTAGAGGTTATAGACCTACAGTTAATATTATATTATATGTTAGAGGTTATAGACCTACAGTTAATATTATATTATATGTTAGATGTTATAGACCTACAGTTAATATTATATTATTCTATGTTAGAAGATATCCTGTTTGGGATAGGGGGCAGCATTTTCACGTCTGGATGAAAAACATGCCCAGAGTAAACTGCCTGCTATTCAGGCCCATTTGCTAATATATGCATATTATTAGTAGATTTGGATAGAAAACACTCTGACGATTCTAAAACTGTTTGAATGATGTCTGTGAGTATAACAGAACTCATATGGCAGGCGAAAACCTGAGACAAATCCAACCAGGAAGTGGGAAATCTGAGGTTTGTAGTTTTTCAACTCATTGCCTATCCAATATACAGTGTCTATGGGGTCATATTGCACTCCCTAAGGCTTCAACAGTCTTTAGAACCTTGTTTGATGCTTCTACTGTGAAGGAGGGGGGAATGGGAGCTGAATGAGTCAGAGATCTGCCAGAGTGGCATGAGCTGATCATGCACGCTCATGTGAAAGTTAGCTTGCGTTCCATTGCATTTCTGCAGACAAAAGAATTCTCCCGTTGGAACATTATTGAAGATTTATGATAAAAACATCCTAAAGATTGATTCTATACTTCGTTTGACATGTTTCTACGAACAGTAATATGACTTTTCTTCTGAACTTTTGCCTGGACCTGGACACCTGGATTTGTGAACTGAACGCGCTAACAAAAGGAGGTATTTGGACATAAATTATGGACTTTATCGAACAAATCAAACATTTATTGTGGAACTGGGATTCCTGGGAGTGCATTCTGATGAAGATCAAAGGTAAGTGAATATTTATAACGCTATTTCTGACTTCTGTTGATTCCACAACATGGCGGATATCTGTATGGCTTGTTTTGTTGTCTGAGCACTGTACTCAGATTATTGCATGGTTTGCTTTTTCCGTAAAGTAAAAAAAAAATCTGACACAGCGGTTGCATTAAGGAGAAGTATATCTCTAATTCTGTGCATAACACTTGTATCTTATATTAAAGTTTATGATGACTATTTCTGTAAATTGATGTGGCTCTCTGCAAATTCGACGGATGTTTTCGAGGCACACCATTACTGAACAATAACGGCCAATGTCAACTGAGATCTTTGGATATAAATATGAACTTTATGGAACAAAACATACATGTATTGCGTAACATGAAGTCCTATGAGTGTCATCTGATGAAGATCATCAAAGGTTAGTGATTAATTTTATCTCTATTTCTGCTTTTTGTGACTCCTCTCTTAGGCTGGAAAATGGATGTATGTGTTTTTGTGACTCGGCTCTGACCTAACATAATCATATGGTTTGCTTTTGCTTTTGCTGTAAAGCCTTTTTGAAATTGGACACGATGGGTAGATTAACAAGAAGTTAAGCTTTAATTTGGTGTATTGCACTTGTGAATATATGAAAGTTACATATTTAAAAAATATATTTTTGAATTTCTCGTGCTGCCTTTTCAGCGGAATGTTGTCGAGGGGTTCCGCTTGCGTCCATCTTTCAGTTACTATTCCATTTAATCCATATGAACTTCAATGAGAAATATTGTGTTTATTCATGGATACAGGGATACTCATGAGTGGGATATCAATGGTGCATGTAAACAGTTTATCCTGAATATGACCAAAAGCGGGATATAAGCGACTATCCAGTATACTGTGCTCATGTAAACGTGGTTGCTGTCTGGCAAGCCTCTGCAGAGTCCCCCACAACCGGAAGTTCCGATTTTCAGGGAAAATTAAGAGAGCTGTGATGCGACTTCCCACATTTGGTGGTTAACAACGCGACACTCCATCTTAACTCCTCCTCCACATTTACTGGATTGGTTGAACATTGCAGAAGAGAACCCCCAACAGTTATTTTTCTTCTCGTGAAGACCAGTATGTAGTGGATCTAGTTTCAGACATTTCTTTTACGTCTGCTAGTTTAGGTTAGGCAAGCCCAGACATCCTAGGAAAGGAAACCTAGGAAATCCTATGGTTTACTTCTCCCACTGTGATACCATAGACATATAACCACATTGCATGATTTATAAATGGCAAAGAGTTTTCTGAGATTGACTTTATTCAGTCAGTTTGACACCTTTTATGAACTATTTAACACTTGCTATTCAGTTGTCAATCAAAGCACAGTAAATAGCCTATGCACCACGACTCCGTGTGGCTGGCTCTGAGAAACATGCAAAAAAAAAAAAACATGTGCCAGAAAACTATAATTAGGCTAAGTAGATTTCTGCTCAACCCACATTACATGGGACCTGAAAATTGACAAGCATCATGCTCTCTCCCCTCCATGTAAAGAAATTTGACTGCAACCAAGCCCAGGGCGCAAAAATTGTACCGGGAGGCGGGACAGACAGCAGACTGTGTTTCCCTGTCATTGTACGCTTTGTGACCGACAGGCACCTATCATGTCAATAGATCGCGAGAAGGTACTTATCGTTCAATCCCGGCAGGAGAGGGCTCGACGTACTAGCGAACTGAAACTTTTAATTGAAAAGTAGACTAGTTAATATGAAGTGGAAAAAGTAGTTGGCTGAAAATGAGTCTGAAACCTGCTCAGACGACGACAGTCGCTAATGGAAAACACTGCATTCCACTACAGATAGAAGGATTTCTCCTTTCCAAAAGTCTCCCCTGCACTACATACCCTGCATCAACACACACACACACACACACACACACACACACACACACACACACACACACACACACACACACACACCTCTCCATCCATTTCCCTACATTATGCCTACTCCATTATTTATTTTCCTTCCATTTTTTCCCACCATACCTAAGCACACACTATCTCTGGAGCTGGTCAGGAGCACACACTATCTCTGGAGCTGGTCAGGAGCACACTCTATATCTCTGGAGCTGGTCAGGAGCACACACTATCTCTGGAGCTGGTCAGGAGCACACTCTATATCTCTGGAGCTGGTCAGGAGCACATCCTATCTCTGGAGCTGATCAGGAGCACACACTATCTCTGGAGCTGGTCAGGAGCACACACTATCTCTGGAGCTGGTCAGGAGCACACACTATCTCTGGAACTGGTCAGGAGCACACACTATCTCTGGAGCTGGTCAGGAGCACACACTATCTCTGGAGCTGGTCAGGAGCACACTCTGGAGCTGGTCAGGAGCACACTCTGGAGCTGGTCATGAGTACACACTATATCTCTGGAGCTGGTCAGGAGCACACACTACATCTCTGGAGCTGGTCAGGAGCACACACTACATCTCTGGAGCTGGTCAGGAGCACACTCTACATCTCTGGAGCTGGGCAGGAGCACACTCTACATCTCTGGAGCTGGTCAGGAGCACACACTACATCTCTGGAGCTGGTCAGGAGCACACTCTATATCTCTGGAGCTGGTCAGGAGCACACACTATATCTCTGGAGCTGGCCATGAGTACACACTATATCTTTGGAGCTGGTCAGGAGCACACTGGAGCTGGTCAGGAGCACACTCTGGAGCTGGTCAGGAGCACACACTATATCTCTGGAGCTGGTCAGGAGCACACACTATATCTCTGGAGCTGGTCAGGAGCACACACTACATCTCTGGAGCTGGTCAGGAGCACACTCTGGAGCTGGTCAGGACCACACTCTGGAGCTGGTCAGGACCACACTCTACATCTCTGGAGCTGGTCAGGAGCACATACTATGTCTCTGGAGCTGGTCAGGAGTACACTCTACATCTCTGGAGCTGGTCAGGACCACACTCTACATCTCTGGAGCTGGTCAGGAGCACACTCTGGAGCTGGTCAGGACCACACTCTACATCTCTGGAGCTGGTCAGGAGCACACTCTGGAGCTGGTCAGGACCACACTCTACATCTCTGGAGCTGGTCAGGAGCACACTCTGGAGCTGGTCATGAGTACACACTATATCTCTGGAGCTGGTCAGGAGCACACACTACATCTCTGGAGCTGGTCAGGAGCACACACTACATCTCTGGAGCTGGTCAGGAGCACACTCTTACATCTCTGGAGCTGGTCAGGAGCACACTCTACATCTCTGGAGCTGGTCAGGAGCACACTCTACATCTCTGGAGCTGGTCAGGACCACACTCTACATCTCTGGAGCTGGTCAGGAGCACACACTACATCTCTGGAGCTGGTCAGGAGCACACTCTATATCTCTGGAGCTGGTCAGGAGCACACACTATATCTCTGGAGCTGGTCATGAGTACACACTATATCTTTGGAGCTGGTCAGGAGCACACTCTGGAGCTGGTCAGGAGCACACTCTGGAGCTGGTCAAGAGCACACACTATATCTCTGGAGCTGGTCAGGAGCACACACTATATCTCTGGAGCTGGTCAGGAGCACACACTACATCTCTGGAGCTGGTCAGGACCACACTCTACATCTCTGGAGCTGGCCAGGAGCACACTCTGGAGCTGGTCAGGACCACACTCTACATCTCTGGAGCTGGTCAGGAGCACACTCTGGAGCTGGTCAGGACCACACTCTACATCTCTGGAACTGGTCAGGAGCACACTCTGGAGCTGGTCAGGACCACACTCTACATCTCTGGAGCTGGTCAGGAGCACACTCTACATGGTCAGGAGTAAATCTCTACTGTTTATCTATTGACAGATATTGGACAGCTCTTGTTCTGATCAATACTGGACAGCTCTTGTTCTGATAGATACTGGACAACTCTTATAGAGCATTCAAACAGGGTTCATGACAGAGGTTGATCAGCATTAGGGGGTTGTGTGTGAGTGTATGGGTTAGGTGGACACGCATTGTCATTTGGGGTGGTAGGGGGTTGGTGAGTATGTGTGATGTGTGTCGCTGCTGACATGTCCAGTCTGAAAGGCTCCAGACCCTGGCATTGATGGTGTGTGTGTGTGTGTGTGTGTGTGTGTGTGTGTGTGTGTGTGTGTGTGTGTGTGTGTGTGTGTGTGTGTGTGTGTCCATTAGTTTATGAATGTGCGTGTTAACAAATCATATTGTGCCAGCTCAGGATTAGCCTGGGGGTGTGGTGGCTGGATAGACGGAGACAAAACCCGTCTCTCTTCCATCGAGACAGAGAGCAGAAACTAAACTGTCAAGCACCACTCCTACAAACACCAGACAGTCATCAGACATGATAAATATAGAGAGAGACAGACGCACAGACGGAGAGAGACGGACAGACGAACGGACGGACGGACAGAGACAGACGGACAGTGATAAAAGGCCGGGAAAAAACTTGGGCCACATACGTAGTTGTATCAATAGGCAGCCATCCACATCAGCCCCACATCGACATAGATGAACACACACACACGGACACACGGAGCATGAGGTCTGATACCAACAGGCTCAGAGACACTTTCTATCTACAAGCCATCAGACTGCTGAACACTTGAACTGGACTGACAACCTGCACCAGCTTTCCGCACCTTAGCGCGCACACACACACACACACACACACACACACACACACACACACACACAAGATTGCTAAAAACTGCACAAATTAAACACTTGTTCCCTAATCTCCTCTTCCCCAAACATGTGTAAATATTGTACTATAAATTGGGCCTCCTGTATTCTACTGATGTTAACATGTTTATTCTGTTCTACTGAGATATTTACTTTATGTTCCTATTATTATTTATTATTGTTGTTGCATTGTCCAGAAGGAACCTGCAAGTAAGTATTTCATTGGACGGTGTATGCCAGGAATTCCATTGGACGGTGTATCCCAGGAATTTCATTGGACGGTGTATGCCAGGAATTTCATTGGACGGTGAATACCAGGGTTCCCCCAAATTCTCTTAGCAAAAAAGACTGTAAAAACACCAGCCAGTCAGCTCCAACTGATTAAAGAAATCTGTTCCACAGTGTTTCCATGCATAATAAGAGAGATATATGTGATCGTATACCATCAGTAAGCAAGGTTTGAAAGGACTGTTTTAGTCAAACATTTGTTTGGGCTTCTTGCGATCAATTTTCAGTCTACAAATGATTTGTAATTATGTTCCGGCCTCCTGACCATCTGCTTAAGAAAAACACCGTGCCTCGGCTGAATCTAATTGATGATCCCTCCTTTATATACTACATGTATCTCCTACGACTAATAAAACATGAAACTTGAGAGAACAGCTCCCCCTAGTGTCCACATAAGGAACTGCTGACTAGGTGTTGTGTGAAAGAACTGCAGCCGGTACAACTGGAGACTCACCACAGGTGTAGATGACACTGAGGTATTTCCTGGTGCCAGAGTAGCAGGGGTCCCCGAACTCTCGCGTGGATGCCCGGACCAAACAGCTCCGTTTCCCCTGACAACGGGCCATCAGCACTTGGAGAGCCACGCCCGACTGGCAGTCTGAGAGAGAGGTGGGGGGGAGGGTGAATTAGAGAGAATAGAGGAAGACAACCTCTGATTCCATAGAGAATACCACTAAGCAAGAACAGAGGAGTCTCATACGACACATTCTATAATATTGACATACAAGAAGGACGGCACCATCTGCAAACCATATGGCTCCTTACAGCTGTGCATTCTCAACAGTCATTATACCTGTGCATTCTCAACAGTCATTATACCTGTGCATTCTCAGCAGTCATTATACCTGTGCATTCTCAGCAGTCATTATACCTGTGCATTCTCAACAGTCATTATACCTGTGCATTCTCAACAGTCATTATAGCTGTGCATTCTCAACAGTCATTATACCTGTGCATTCTCAACAGTCATTATACCTGTGCATTCTCAACAGTCATTATACCTGTGCATTCTCAACAGTCATTATACCTGTGCATTCTCAACAGTCATTATACCTGTGCATTCTCAACAGTCATTACACCTGTGCATTCTCAACAGTCATTACGCCTGTGCATTCTCAACAGTCATTATACCTGTGCATTCTCAACAGTCATTATACCTGTGCATTCTCAACAGTCATTATACCTGTGCATTCTCAACAGTCATTATACCTGTGCATTCTCAACAGTCATTATACCTGTGCATTCTCAACAGTCATTATACCTGTGCATTCTCAACAGTCATTACACCTGTGCATTCTCAACAGTCATTACGCCTGTGCATTCGCAACAGTCATTATACCTGTGCATTCGCAACAGTCATTATACCTGTGCATTCTCAACAGTCATTATATCTGTGCATTCTCAACAGTCATTATACCTGTGCATTCTCAACAGTCATTATACCTGTGCATTCTCAACAGTCATTATACCTGTGCATTCTCAACAGTCATTATACCTGTGCATTCTCAACAGTCATTATACCTGTGCATTCTCAGCAGTCATTATACCTGTGCATTCTCAGCAGTCATTATACCTGTGCATTCTCAACAGTCATTATACCTGTGCATTCTCAACAGTTATTATACCTGTGCATTCTCAACAGTCATTATACCTGTGCATTCTCAACAGTCATTATACCTGTGCATTCTCAACAGTCATTATACCTGTGCATTCTCAACAGTCATTATACCTGTGCATTCTCAACAGTCATTATACCTGTGCATTCTCAACAGTCATTATACCTGTGCATTCTCAACAGTCATTACACCTGTGCATTCTCAACAGTCATTACACCTGTGCATTCTCAACAGTCATTATAGCTGTGCATTCTCAACAGTCATTATACCTGTGCATTCTCAACAGTCATTATACCTGTGCATTCTCAACAGTCATTATACCTGTGCATTCTCAACAGTCATTTTTCTATGGCTTATTAATTACAGATAGTAATTAATTAGCCATAGATCTGTCTATAGGCCTACGGTAAAGTCAAATCCCAACATCAATAGGCAAGTATCAACTGTCCATCAACTGTTTGGGAAAGTTGAGTGAGTAATGAAATGGTTGCATATCCCAGAACCAATGTATTGCTGTGCCCAGAGGGCTTTTAATGTTGTGCAGATATACTTTTATAATGAATTATACTTCTTATTTATTTATTGTCCTATCATGGGGAACAGTTTTAAAATAAATTATACATTTGATTTATTTATTGTGCTATCATGGGGAACTACATTTAAAAAAATAAATGAGATCTTAATTATTTATTTATGATCCTAATTTAATGGTACGGTCCACAACCCTATACCCGAGACACCCACCCGAATGACCCAGATACTAAGAAGAAGTCCCTAACTGATTTATGGGCCTACTATTAAGTAGTATTGTCTTTAGTAATTCAGTGGAGTAAGTTATTCAAGTACAGATACACCACTGAAACGATATTAGCGACTCCAAATGAACACATGTAATTACAGGGGTCAGCTGAATTTAACTTTAATTCCAGGTCTGTCTGCCTCCCAAAAATGTATTTTATGTTGTACAGTGTGTATCATGTATAGAAACTCTTTAAGGTTTTGAACGAGAGGATTTTTTTACTGTTGTTATTTTTAAATGGCTCAGACCTCTGAATTAAATCAATCCTGTTTTATTGTTTATAAAACAAATGATCTTGTTGTTTGCAGCCAAAATGCAGTCAGAGACCAAGAGCAGCACTGCTCCCTCCAGATTCTGAGCCTGCTTGGCAGGGTTGGTCCTGCACAGCAAAGCCCCCTAAAGGGAGAGCATAATATACAAGGAAATTCTCAAAAGCTGCTAATGAGAACCTTGTACCTAGCCGGTGGGGATTCCGGTGGGGTGCCCCCACCCAGGCAGTGGCAGTGCTGGCAACACTAGCTGCAGTAACCCATGGGGAGGGGGTCACACTCGGACATTCAGAGAGGGGGCATATTATTGTGGCCCTGGTGGCACAAAATCAAAAGTCTGACTGCATGGAGATGCTTGGGAATATGGTCACTACGGGTGACTGTATTGTGGGTGTTTCAGGGTAGAGGTGTACATTTGACCTCCATCATCTAGGATGTGACAATGGTTCATAAAATCTCTCCATTTCTGCCCATTTATTTTGCACGGTCTTACAGGCCTTCTCATGCAGCTGCAACAGTAAGTGCATTTGTAAATCAAGACCTTTCTTGAGTTGGGCTCTGGGCTCTGGGATGGTGCTGTTGAGAATCTGAGTCTATGGTTGTTGTGAGGGAAAGGGGTTGAGTGTGTGTATGTGTGTATCCCACAACTGTTGCGAAGGAGTAAAAGATGTTAGGGACAATAGAAGATGATCCACAGCTATATATAATACAAATCGAGGTGAGGGCGATGGAAAGGCATTTGGCAGTTGATCTACTTCAATTCGGTAAATGGCACTGTGTGCTCTTTTCGAAAGATGGATCCCAGTCTGTTCAGGGCTATGGGATGAGGGGGGTTGGAGGTGGTCTGTCGGGCATTGGGATGACGGCCCAGCTCGGGATGAGGGGGGCTTTTAGCAGGTGGAATAGTACGGACCAATTGGAGGTTTACTTAGTAGCAATGCACATTTCATGGTACAGCTACATAGACACTCCATCATCATGTTACTTTTTAATGGTACGTTTTCAAACATATATTTTGATAAATAGAATTGAAAGTTGTGTCTCATTATGGTAAGTGGTGAAATAAGTATAGCCAGTTACAATTGTAATGGCAGATAACAAGAAAAGACTATCACTATTTACCTGGCTAAAAGAGAAGGAATATAATATCTATTGTTTACAGGAAACCCATTCAACAATTTTAGATGAAGTTTTGTGGAAAAAGAACTGGGGGGGGGGGTGAAATATATTTATCCCATGGGCAAAGAAATTCAAAAGGGGTTATGGTTTTAATTAACAGTAATTTTGATCCAAATGTGCAAATTGTCCAAACAGATCATCAAGGTAGATGGATTATTTTAAATATGTTATTGGACAATAAACAGATATGGCTTATTAACCTATACGGTCTGAATAATGATGATCCAAGCTTCTTTGAAAATAAATATAAGAATCTATCAACTCTACAAGCAACACTAGACTCTATTATTATGGTGGGAGATATTAATACAGGCTTAAATACATCTATGGACCGGAAAGGAAATCACACTACAAACGATCACCCTCAGGCACTTAAGGAAATCATGAATGTCATGGATATATTGGAATTAGTGGATATCTGGAGACTTAAATACCCTGACCTAGTGAGATATACTTGGCGGAGGCTTAATCAAGCTAGTCGTCTTGACTACTTTCTTATGCCATTCTCTCTGGCACCAAAAGTTTAAAAAGTGTTGATAGGGGACAGAATGCGGTCGGATCATCACATAATTTACATATATATTACTCTTACAGAATTTCCACATGGGCGAGGATATTGGAAGTTTAACCAAAGCCTACTAGATGATAAATTGTTTAGAACTAGGACAGATTAATTTATATCTGACTTTTTCAGACATAACATAGGTACAGCCAATCCCCTTATTGTATGGGACACTTTTAAATGTGCCTTTAGAGGCCATGCAATTCAGTACTCATCTATAAAACAAAAGGACTTTAGATCAAAAGAGTCCATATTAACAAAGGAAACTGAAGGACTAACAGTACAGTTCGATAGCAATAAAAACGATACCATAGAGACACAGAATAAGTTAGAGGAAAACCAAAAAGAAATGGAGGAAGTTATTCCAGAAAGATCCAGTGTAATATACTATTAAAAAAATAAAGCGAACTGGATGGAATATGGGGGAAAAACATACAAATTATTTTTCAATCTTCAATATAGAAATGCTACCAATTTTTTTTTATTAAAACTTGTAACAAATGATGGAGTCGAGCATGATTCACCAAATTATATTTTGAAAGAGGAAGTAAATTATTTAAGAATATGTTTTCGTTTCAGGCTAATGCTTTAAATATTAAAGCATTAGACCTCTCACTAAAGGCATCAGTCATACAAAAGTTATACTTAAATCCAAACTGGTTCTCTAGTAAATTGGTAGGAATGTCTCATCCTATATTCAGGAAGGGCCTTTTTCCCTTTATTCAGATTACACCTGCTCACTTTCGATTGTTTGAAAAGGAAATAATCTCCAAAATATCTTTATTTTTTAAACAAGCCTTAGAAAGTTGGTTGCAATTTCAGTTGAATCCACCTGAAAAGACAGAACAAACAATACAACAAATATTGTGGATAAATTCAAATATACTAATTGATTAAAAAAACTGTATTTTTCAAATAAATTTAAAAAAAAGGTATAATTTTAGTGAATGATATCATAAATAGGACTGGTGGAGTTATGTCACACATGCAGCTAACACAGACATATGGAAATGTCTGCTCTACCCAAAATTACAACCAATTAATTGCAGCATTATCACAAAAATGGAAGAGGCAAGTAGAAGAAGAAGTAGAAGGGGAAAAAGTAAGGAACTTGTATGTCGGCCCTGTACTAAAGAACAAATAGGTAAAGAAAAGTGTGATAAATAAAAACATATACAAATTTAATTTAAGGACCAAAAAACTGACAGCTGTGCCATGTAAATTGCAAAATAGTTGGGAAGAGATTTTTGATGTTCCCAGTTGATCGCATAACAAAACATTAAGTACACTTAGCATCAGGTAGCTTGGTCAGAAAAGGAATCAAATTAATTGTTTACCTTTGATGATCTTCAGATGTTTTCACTCACGAGACTCATAGTTACACAACAAATGTTCCTTTTGTTCCATAAAAATGATTTTTATATCCAAAATACCTCCGTTTGTTTGGCGCATTATGTTCAGAAATCCACAGTAAAGAGAGGTCACGACAATGCAGACAAATTCCAAATAATATCCGTAATGTCCACAGAAACATGTCAAATGTTTTTTATAATCAATCCTCAGGTTGTTTTTAAAATATATAATCGATAATATATCAACCACAAATGTCTTTCCCAGTAGGAGAGGGAAAAGCAATACCTATCCAAAGTCTGTTGCGCGAGCAAAACTCATGTGACCATTTGACGCAATGTTATCGTTCTAGCTCATTTTTCAAAATAAAAGCCTGAAACTATGTCTGAAGACTGTTGACACCTTGAGGAAGCGATAGGAAAAGGAATCTGGTTGATATCCCTTTAAATGGGAGGCTATGTAACATGGAGTTTTCAAAATAGAAGCCACTTCCTGGTTTTATTTTTCTCAGGGTTTCGCCTGCAATATCAGTTCTGTTATACTAACAGACAATATTTTGACAGTTTTGGAAACTTTTGTGTGTTTTCTATCCTAATCTGTCAATTATATGCATATTCTAGAATCTGGTCCTGAGAAATAGGCCGTTTACTTTGGGAACATTATTTTCCCAAACATAAAAATAGTGCCCCCTAGCTTCAAGAGGTTAAATTACTATACAACATTCTTGCAACTAATAGAATGTTATATATATGGGGGATACAATCTTCCCAGCTCTACAGATTCTGCTGTGAGGAGGCAGAGTCATTAGATCATTTATTTTGGTATTTTATTTTGGTCCATATGTAGCTCGTTTTTGGTCACAGGTCCAGGAATGGCTGAAGAATAGCAACATTTACCTAGAACTAACGCTGCAGATAGCAATACTGGGTGATTTGAAAAGCCATAGTCAATCAATCAATAATATAATAATTATTTTAGCAAAAAATATATATTTTTAATTTACGATCTGTAGAAACTATGAGAATAGAAAGGTTCAATTATTTTGTGAAGCATCACAGCACAGTTGAAAAATATATGGCAAATAGAAATCCAAAATGGATGGTGTTAAGAGATAGATGGAAGGGGTTGAATGGAGCTGAAGGGTGGGACTAATAACAAGATAAACAATGTAAAGCATACAGGATCTATAAAATGTATATAGGTTCAGAACTGTTGTGAAATAGCACAGTTACAAATAGAAATCAAACTGGATGGACATCAGAAATAGAGGAAGGACTAAAAACAAACAAAATATAACCATTGTAATATAGATTGCGCCTGTAAAATGTGTATAAGATGTATAAATTGAAAGTAAAAGCCAAAGTGTTTATTTGTTTGGGGGATCGGCGGGGAATAATAATAAAGGTATATTCTTTTAAAAAGTATAGATGTCTATATAGGTATGTGTATGTATATATGTGTATATTTATGCATGTGTGTATGGATATATATATTTACCCCCAAAAATATATGGGGGATTGGAAATGATGCAACAACAAAAAAGTATCAAGTGTCCATGTCTATTCACACCATCATATACATTTATTTATATTCCTGACTCTGATATCGCTCGTTCTGATATTTCTTCATTCCTTTCTTTGAATTTGGGGGATTTGTGTTGTTAGGTACTACTGCACTGTTGGAGCTAGAAACATAACCATTTCGCTGCACCTGCGATAATATCTGCTAAATATGTGTTCGCAACCAATACAATTTGATTTGTATCAGCAGATATTGCGCTCCCTCCCTCCCTCCCTCCCTCCCTCCCTCCCTACCAGGGGCTTTATTGGCATGGGAAACATGTGTTAACATTGCCAAAGCAAGTGAGGTAGATAATATACAAAGTGAAATAAACAATAAAAATTAACAGTAAACATTACACATACAGAATTTTCAAAACAATAAAGACTTTACAAATGTCATATTATATATATATATATAATATGACATTTGGCTTTATTGTTTTGAAACTTCTCATGTGTAATGTTTACTGTTAATTGTTATTGTTTATTTCCTTGTTTGGTGACAGAAGCACCAGATCATCAGCAAACAGTAAACATTTGACTTCAGATTCTAGTAGGGTGAGGCCGGGTGCTGCAGACTTTTCTAGTGCCCTCGCCAATTCGTTGATATATATGAGGATTTCCCCAAGGTTGCTGTTGATGCATATCCCACGGTAGTTATTGGGGTCAAATTATTGGGGTCAAAAAATGTATATGATGGTGCCAGAGCTAAAGATGATGTTAAATAGTTGATGTTAATGATGTTAATGATGTTAAAGAATCCCAATTGGGATTTGTTGTCTGTATATTTGATCATTTCATTGAGGATACCATCAACACCACAGGCCTTTTGGGATTGGAGGGTTTTGATTTTGTTCTGTAGCTCATTCAATGTAATTGGAGAATCCAGTGGGTTCTGTTAGTCTTTAATAGTTGATTCTAAGATTTGTATTTGATCCTGTATTTGTTTTTGCTCTTTATTCTTTGTTATAGAGCCAAAAAGATTGGAGAAGTGGTTTACCCATACATCTCCATTTTGGATAGATCATTCTTCCTGTTGTTTGTTTAGTGTTTTCCAATTTTCCCAGAAGTGGTTAGAGTCTATGGATTCTTCAATTACAATGAGCTGATTTCTGACGTGCTGTTCCTTCTTTTATATGTATTTCTGTATTGTTTTAGTGATTCACCATAGTGAAGGCGTAGACTCCTGTTTTCCAAGTCATTTTCTTTGGTTTTCTATTTGAGATTTTTAGATTTGATAGGGAAGTTGAGAGGTCAAATATACTGCTAAGATTTTCTACTGCCAAGTTTACACCTTCACTATTACAGTGGAACATTTTACCCAGGAAATTGTCTAAAAGGGATTGAATTTGTTGTTTCCTAATTGTTTTTTGGTAGGTTTCCAAACTGCATTCCTTCCATCTATAGCATTTCTTAATGTTACTCAGTTCCTTTGGCTTTGATGCCTCATGATTGAGTATTGCTCTGTTCAAGTAGACTGTGATTTTGCTGTGGTCTGATAGGGGTGTCAGTGGGCTGACTGTGAACGCTCTGAGAGACTCTGGGTTGAGGTCAGTGATAAAGTAGTCTACAGTACTACTGCCAAGAGATGAGCTATAGGTGTACCTACCATAGGAGTCCCCTCGAAGCCTACCATTGACTATGTATATACCCAGCGTGCAACAGAGCTGCAGGAGTTGTGACCCGTTTTTGTTGGTTATGTTGTCATAGTTGTGCCTAGGGGGGCATATGGGGGAGGGAATGCTGTCACCTGTAGGCAGGTGATTGTCCCCCTGTGTGCTGAGGGTGTCAGGTTCTCTTCCGGTTCTGGCATTTAGGTCACAACAGACTAGTATATGTCCCTGGGCCTGGAAATGATTGATGTCCTCCTCCAGGATGGATAAGCTGTCTTCATTAAAGTATGGTGATTCTAGGGAGGAATATAGGTAGCACACAGGAGGACATTTTTCTCTTTTAAGATCATTTCCTTTTGAATTACTAGCCAAATGTAAAATGTTCCTGTTTTGATTAATTTAATGAGTTAGGTCTGCTCTATACCAAATTAGCATACTCCCTGAGTCCCTTCCCTGTTTCACACCTGGTAGTTTGGTGAATGGGACTACCAGCTCTCTGTAACCTAGAGGGCAACCAGTGGGTCCGTCTCCTCTATACCAGGTTTCTTGCAGGATGACAATGTCTGTATTACTGATTTATTTGGTGAAGTCCAGGTTCCTGCTCTTTAGGCCAAAGGCAGATGACCTCAGGCCTTGGATATTCCAGGATGATATAGTGAAGGCTTTGTGTTCCATAAAGTCTCCAATGTTGTCAGTCATGTGGTTTGGCCTAAGGCCAGTAAGTGTGAGCAGAGCCTGCTGAGCATCTGGTACATGCCATTGGCTTGGGCTAGTGTAAGTGTTCTGCTGTGGTGTCAAGAATTTCTCTGCGGGGGTGGCCACCTCTCTAGTAGGCTGTTCTCTGTCACACGTCATCTCCCTCAACCTTTCCTCCAGTAGTCTGATCCTCTCCTCCATCCCCTCACCCTCTCCTCCAGCAGTCTGATCCTCTCCTCCATCCCCCTCACCCTCTCCTCCAGCAGTCTGATCCTCTCCTCCATCCCCCTCACCCTCTCCTCCAGCAGTCTGATCCTCTCCTCCATCCCCCTCACCCTCTCCTCCAGCAGTCTGATCCTCTCCTCCATCCCCCTCACCCTCTCCTCCAGTAGTCTGATCCTCTCCTCCATCCCCCTCACCCTCTCCTCCAGCAGTCTGATCCTCTCCTCCATCCCCCTCAACCTCTCCTCCAGCAATCTGATCCTCTCCTCCATCCCCCTCACACTCTCCTCCAGCAGTCTGATCCTCAACTTCTCCTCCAGCAGTCTGATCCTCTCCTCTAGTGCTTTGTTCTTCTCCTGCTCCTGCTCTTTCTCCTGTTGAAGTTGTCTCACTACAGTCCAGAGTGCAGATATAGTCTCTCTCCACCTCCAGCTCTCTGGGTCTGGTTAAGAGAGTGTTGTTGTGCTGGACTTTTGTCTGGGTCTGTGCTGACTGGAGTGTAATCACCTGCTGTTCCAGATCCACCTGCCTTACCTCCAGCTGGGTAAATGTATCCTTCATTTCAATGAGAGGGTGGTACTCTGTGCTGGGAGGTTGACTTTCCACTGGGGGTTGCTCGTCTGTGGGGCTATATAATGAAGAGGTCTGGTCTGACCCGCTCAGGGTGGCTAGTCTGTGGGGCTATATAATGAAGAGGGCTGGTCTGACCCGCTCAGGGTGGGGGTATCTTTCTCAAGGGAGAGCTTCTCCCGCTGGGCTAATTCTTTGATTAGGTGAAAGTCCAGCTGAAACTGTTTGGAGTTACCCTGTACCATTACTGTTCCAGACTTATAGAGATTTATATTAGATGACTCAGAGTCCTCGTTGTCAAGTATCCTGAGTTTCCACCCCACTACCCTCTTAACAAAAGGGTAGTGTGCTAATATAGCACTGTGCCATGCCAGGGGATGATTTGTGTGGAAGATTTTGTTGCTGATGTTCCCATTTTTGTAATAGTCAGCAAAAAGTGTCTCTTGATTTTCCATAAGGAGCTTAATTTTGTAATCTTTTCTTGCCTTATCATTCTTTACATACACAGGGTACTATATTTTAATTACCTCTGAACAGCGGGAGGCAGCTTCTAAGGCCTCTTAGAAGCTCTCTCTCTCACAAGAGCCTCTGTCAACGTACAACACTGACTGGGCTCATTTTCAAGATCTCCAGGACTAGAGGACATCTCAGACACACTCTACTTCACAAATGGTCTATCCTCTCATATCCCTGTCGAGACCCATCCCAGGGAAATCCTGGGGCCCCTGTCCAGACCCATCCCGCATGGCCCCCCCCATTGTGAAAAGGGACACCTGAGCTCATGTAGGGGGTGGATGGGAAGGGGGTGATAGGGAAGAGGGGGACACACAAACACCTGTCAGTGATAGATGGGGGGCTCATACATCATCACTAAGCGCCTGCCAGCCCCCCACCCACCACTCTTCTCATCCTGGACAGATGATGCTGCTCTTTGATGCTCTTTTCCTCTCTTCTCTTCTGTTCTCTAGGGAGGATAGACAGAAGGCTGTTTTCCTCTCTTTTCTTCTGTTCTCTAGGGAGGATAGACAGAAGGCTGTTTTCCTCTCTTCTGTTCTCTAGGGAGGATAGACAGAAGGCTGTTTTCCTCTCTTCTGTTCTCTAGGGAGGATAGACAGAAGGCTGTTTTCCTCTCTTCTGTTCTCCAGGGAGGATAGACAGAAGGCTGTTTTCCTCTCTTCTCTTCTGTTCTCCAGGGAGGATAGACAGAAGGCTGTTTTCCTCTCTTCTCTTCTGTTCTCTAGGGAGGATAGACAGAAGGCTGTTTTCCTCTCTTCTGTTCTCCAGGGAGGATAGACAGAAGGCTGTTTTCCTCTCTTCTGTTCTCCAGGGAGGATAGACAGAAGGCTGTTTTCCTCTCTTCTGTTCTCCAGGGAGGATAGACAGAAGGCTGTTTTCCTCTCTTCTGTTCTCCAGGGAGGATAGACAGAAGGCTGTTTTCCTCTCTTCTGTTCTCCAGGGAGGATAGACAGAAGGCTGTTTTCCTCTCTTCTGTTCTCTAGGGAGGATAGACAGAAGGCTGTTTTCCTCTCTTCTGTTCTCTAGGGAGGATAGACAGAAGGCTGTTTTCCTCTCTTCTGTTCTCTAGGGAGGATAGACAGAAGGCTGTTTTCCTCTCTTCTGTTCTCTAGGGAGGATAGACAGAAGGCTGTTTTCCTCTCTTCTCTTCTGTTCTCTAGGGAGGATAGACAGAAGGCTGTTTTCCTCACTTCTGTTCTCTAGGGAGGATAGACAGAAGGCTGTTTTCCACTCTTCTGTTCTCCAGGGAGGATAGACAGAAGGCTGTTTTCCTCTCTTCTGTTCTCTAGGGAGGATAGACAGAAGGCTGTTTTCCTCTCTTCTCTTCTGTTCTCCAGGGAGGATAGACAGAAGGATGTTTTCCTCTTCTCTTCTGTTCTCTAGGGAGGATAGACAGAAGGCTGTCTTCCTCTCTTCTCTTCTGTTCTCCAGGGAGGATAGACAGAAGGCTGTCTTCCTCTCTTCTCTTCTGTTCTCTAGGGAGGATAGACAGAAGGCTGTTTTCCTCTCTTCTGTTCTCTAGGGAGGATAGACAGAAGGCTGTTTTCCTCTCTTCTGTTCTCCAGGGAGGATAGACAGAAGGCTGTTTTCCTCTCTTCTGTTCTCTAGGGAGGATAGACAGAAGGCTGTTTTCCTCTCTTCTGTTCTCTAGGGAGGATAGACAGAAGGCTGTTTTCCTCTCTTCTGTTCTGTTCTCCAGGGAGGATAGACAGAAGGCTGTTTTCCTCTCTTCTCTTCTGTTCTCCAGGGAGGATAGACAGAAGGCTGTTTTCCTCTCTTCTGTTCTCCAGGGAGGATAGACAGAAGGCTGTTTTCTCTCTCTTCTGTTCTCTAGGGAGGATAGACAGAAGGCTGTTTTCCTCTCTTCTCTTCTGTTCTCCAGGGAGGATAGACAGAAGGCTGTTTTCCTCTCTTCTGTTCTGTTCTCCAGGGAGGATAGACAGAAGGCTGTTTTCCTCTCTTCTCTTCTGTTCTCCAGGGAGGATAGACAGAAGGCTGTTTTCCTCTCCTGTTCTCCAGGGAGGATAGACAGAAGGCTGTTTTCCTCTCTTCTGTTCTCCAGGGAGGATAGACAGAAGGCTGTTTTCCTCTCTTCTGTTCTGTTCTCCAGGGAGGATAGACAGAAGACTGTTTTCCTCTCTTCTCTTCTGTTCTCCAGGGAGGATAGACAGAAGGCTGTTTTCCTCTCTTCTGTTCTCCAGGGAGGATAGACAGAAGGCTGTTTTCCTCTCTTCTGTTCTGTTCTCCAGGGAGGATAGACAGAAGGCTGTTTTCCTCTCTTCTGTTCTCTAGGGAGGATAGACAGAAGGCTGTTTTCCTCTCTTCTCTTCTGTTCTCCAGGGAGGATAGACAGAAGACTGTTTTCCTCTCTTCTCTTCTGTTCTCTAGGGAGGATAGACAGAAGGCTGTTTTCCTCTCTTCTGTTCTCTAGGGAGGATAGACAGAAGGCTGTTTTCCTCTCTTCTGTTCTCCAGGGAGGATAGACAGAAGACTGTTTTCCTCTCTTTTCTTCTGTTCTCTAGGGAGGATAGACAGAAGGCTGTTTTCCTCTCTTCTCTTCTGTTCTATAGGGAGGATAGACAGAAGGCTGTTTTCCTCTCTTCTGTTCTCTAGGGAGGATAGACAGAAGGCTGTTTTCCTCTCTTCTGTTCTCCAGGGAGGATAGACAGAAGGCTGTTTTCCTCTCTTCTGTTCTCTAGGGAGGATAGACAGAAGGCTGTTTTCCTCTCTTCTGTTCTCCAGGGAGGATAGACAGAAGGCTGTTTTCCTCTCTTCTGTTCTCTAGGGAGGATAGACAGAAGGCTGTTTTCCTCTCTTCTGTTCTCTAGGGAGGATAGACAGAAGGCTGTTTTCCTCTCTTCTGTTCTCTAGGGAGGATAGACAGAAGGCTGTTTTCCTCTCTTCTGTTCTCCAGGGAGGATAGACAGAAGGCTGTTTTCCTCTCTTCTGTTCTCTAGGGAGGATAGACAGAAGGCTGTTTTCCTCTCTTCTGTTCTCCAGGGAGGATAGACAGAAGGCTGTTTTCCTCTCTTCTCTTCTGTTCTCTAGGGAGGATAGACAGAAGGCTGTTTTCCTCTCTTCTCTTCTGTTCTCTAGGGAGGATAGACAGAAGGCTGTTTTCCTCTCTTCTGTTCTCTAGGGAGGATAGACAGAAGGCTGTTTTCCTCTCTTCTGTTCTCTAGGGAGGATAGACAGAAGGCTGTTTTCCTCTCTTCTGTTCTCCAGGGAGGATAGACAGAAGGCTGTTTTCCTCTCTTCTCTTCTGTTCTCTAGGGAGGATAGACAGAAGGCTGTTTTCCTCTCTTCTGTTCTCTAGGGAGGATAGACAGAAGGCTGTTTTCCTCTCTTCTGTTCTCCAGGGAGGATAGACAGAAGGCTGTTTTCCTCTCTTCTGTTCTCTAGGGAGGATAGACAGAAGGCTGTTTTCCTCTCTTCTGTTCTGTTCTCCAGGGAGGATAGACAGAAGGCTGTTTTCCTCTCTTCTCTTCTGTTCTCCAGGGAGGATAGACAGAAGGCTGTTTTCCTCTCTTCTGTTCTATAGGGAGGATAGACAGAAGGCTGTTTTCCTCTCTTCTGTTCTCTAGGGAGGATAGACAGAAGGCTGTTTTCCTCTCTTCTGTTCTCCAGGGAGGATAGACAGAAGGCTGTTTTCCTCTCTTCTGTTCTCCAGGGAGGATAGACAGAAGGCTGTTTTCCTCTCTTCTGTTCTCTAGGGAGGATAGACAGAAGGCTGTTTTCCTCTCTTCTGTTCTCTAGGGAGGATAGACAGAAGGCTGTTTTCCTCTCTTCTGTTCTCTAGGGAGGATAGACAGAAGGCTGTTTTTTTTCTAGGGAGGATAGACAGAAGGCTGTTTTCTCTTCTGTTCTCTAGGGAGGATAGACAGAAGGCTGTTTTCCTCTCTTCTGTTCTCTAGGGAGGATAGACAGAAGGCTGTTTTCCTCTCTTCTCTTCTGTTCTCTAGGGAGGATAGACAGAAGGCTGTTTTCCTCTCTTCTGTTCTCTAGGGAGGATAGACAGAAGGCTGTTTTCCTCTCTTCTCTTCTGTTCTCTAGGGAGGATAGACAGAAGGCTGTTTTTTCCTCTCTTCTGTTCTCTAGGGAGGATAGACAGAAGGCTGTTTTCCTCTCTTCTCTTCTGTTCTCCAGGGAGGATAGACAGAAGGCTGTTTTCCTCTCTTCTCTTCTGTTCTCTAGGGAGGATAGACAGAAGGCTGTTTTCCTCTCTTCTGTTCTCTAGGGAGGATAGACAGAAGGCTGTTTTCCTCTCTTCTGTTCTCTAGGGAGGATAGACAGAAGGCTGTTTTCCTCTCTTCTGTTCTCTAGGGAGGATAGACAGAAGGCTGTTTTCCTCTCTTCTGTTCTCTAGGGAGGATAGACAGAAGGCTGTTTTCCTCTCTTCTCTTCTGTTCTCTAGGGAGGATAGACAGAAGGCTGTTTCCTCTCTCTCTTCTGTTCTCCAGGGAGGATAGACAGAAGGCTGTTTTCCTCTCTTCTCTTCTGTTCTCAGGGAGGATAGACAGAAGGCTGTTTTCCTCTCTTCTGTTCTATAGGGAGGATAGACAGAAGGCTGTTTTCCTCTCTTCTGTTCTCTAGGGAGGATAGACAGAAGGCTGTTTTCCTCTCTTCTGTTCTCTAGGGAGGATAGACAGAAGGCTGTTTTCCTCTCTTCTGTTCTCCAGGGAGGATAGACAGAAGGCTGTTTTCCTCTCTTCTGTTCTCTAGGGAGGATAGACAGAAGGCTGTTTTCCTCTCTTCTGTTCTCCAGGGAGGATAGACAGAAGACTGTTTTCCTCTCTTCTGTTCTCTAGGGAGGATAGACAGAAGACTGTTTTCCTCTCTTCTCTTCTGTTCTCTAGGGAGGATAGACAGAAGGCTGTTTTCCTTCTCTTCTGTTCTCTAGGGAGGATAGACAGAAGGCTGTTTTCCTCTCTTCTCTTCTGTTCTCTAGGGAGGATAGACAGAAGGCTGTTTTCCTCTCTTCTGTTCTCTAGGGAGGATAGACAGAAGGCTGTTTTCTCTCTTCTGTTCTCCAGGGAGGATAGACAGAAGGTTGTTTTCCTCTCTTCTGTTCTCCAGGGAGGATAGACAGAAGGCTGTTTTCCTCTCTTCTGTTCTCCAGGGAGGATAGACAGAAGGCTGTTTTCCTCTCTTCTGTTCTCTAGGGAGGATAGACAGAAGGCTGTTTTCCTCTCTTCTGTTCTCTAGGGAGGATAGACAGAAGGCTGTTTTCCTCTCTTCTGTTCTCTAGGGAGGATAGACAGAAGGCTGTTTTCCTCTCTTCTCTTCTGTTCTCCAGGGAGGATAGACAGAAGGCTGTTTTCCTCTCTTCTGTTCTGTTCTCCAGGGAGGATAGACAGAAGGCTGTTTTCCTCTCTTCTCTTCTGTTCTCCAGGGAGGATAGACAGAAGGCTGTTTTCCTCTCTTCTGTTCTCTAGGGAGGATAGACAGAAGGCTGTTTTCCTCTCTTCTGTTCTCTAGGGAGGATAGACAGAAGGCTGTTTTCCTCTCTTCTGTTCTCTAGGGAGGATAGACAGAAGGCTGTTTTCCTCTCTTCTGTTCTCTAGGGAGGATAGACAGAAGGCTGTTTTCCTCTCTTCTGTTCTCTAGGGAGGATAGACAGAAGGCTGTTTTTTTCCTCTCTTCTGTTCTCTAGGGAGGATAGACAGAAGGCTGTTTTCCTCTCTTCTGTTCTCCAGGGAGGATAGACAGAAGGCTGTTTTTCTCTTCTCTTCTGTTCTCTAGGGAGGATAGACAGAAGGCTGTTTTCCTCTCTTCTGTTCTCCAGGGAGGATAGACAGAAGGCTGTTTTCCTCTCTTCTGTTCTCTAGGGAGGATAGACAGAAGGCTGTTTTCCTCTCTTCTGTTCTCTAGGGAGGATAGACAGAAGGCTGTTTTCCTCTCTTCTGTTCTCTAGGGAGGATAGACAGAAGGCTGTTTTCCTCTCTTCTGTTCTCTAGGGAGGATAGACAGAAGGCTGTTTTTCCTTCTCTTCTGTTCTCCAGGGAGGATAGACAGAAGGCTGTTTTCCTCTCTTCTGTTCTGTTCTCCAGGGAGGATAGACAGAAGGCTGTTTTCCTCTCTTCTCTTCTGTTCTCCAGGGAGGATAGACAGAAGGCTGTTTTCCTCTCTTCTGTTCTCTAGGGAGGATAGACAGAAGGCTGTTTTCCTCTCTTCTCTTCTGTTCTCCAGGGAGGATAGACAGAAGGCTGTTTTCCTCTCTTCTGTTCTATAGGGAGGATAGACAGAAGGCTGTTTTCCTCTCTTCTGTTCTCTAGGGAGGATAGACAGAAGGCTGTTTTCCTCTCTTCTGTTCTCTAGGGAGGATAGACAGAAGGCTGTTTTCCTCTCTTCTGTTCTCCAGGGAGGATAGACAGAAGGCTGTTTTCCTCTCTTCTCTTCTGTTCTCTAGGGAGGATAGACAAAAGGCTGTTTTCCTCTCTTCTGTTCTCTAGGGAGGATAGACAGAAGGCTATTTTCCTCTCTTCTGTACTATAGGGAGGATAGACAGAAGGCTGTTTTCCTCTCTTCTGTTCTCTAGGGAGGATAGACAGAAGGCTGTTTTCCTCTCTTCTGTTCTCTAGGGAGGATAGACAGAAGGCTGTTTTCCTCCCTTCTCTTCTGTTCTCCAGGGAGGATAGACAGAAGGCTGTTTTCCTCTCTTCTGTTCTCTAGGGAGGATAGACAGAAGGCTGTTTTCCTCTCTTCTGTTCTCTAGGGAGGATAGACAGAAGGCTGTTTTCCTCTCTTCTGTTCTCCAGGGAGGATAGACAGAAGGCTGTTTTCCTCTCTTCTGTTCTCCAGGGAGGATAGACAGAAGGCTGTTTTCCTCTCTTCTCTTCTGTTCTCCAGGGAGGATAGACAGAAGACTGTTTTCCTCTCTTCTCTTCTGTTCTCCAGGGAGGATAGACAGAAGGTTGTTTTCCTCTCTTCTGTTCTCCAGGGAGGATAGACAGAAGGCTGTTTTCCTCTCTTCTGTTCTCTAGGGAGGATAGACAGAAGGCTGTTTTCCACTCTTCTGTTCTCCAGGGAGGATAGACAGAAGGCTGTTTTCCTCTCTTCTCTTCTGTTCTCCAGGGAGGATAGACAGAAGGCTGTTTTCCTCTCTTCTCTTCTGTTCTCTAGGGAGGATAGACAGAAGGCTGTTTTCCTCTCTTCTGTTCTCTAGGGAGGATAGACAGAAGGCTGTTTTCCACTCTTCTGTTCTCCAGGGAGGATAGACAGAAGGCTGTTTTCCTCTCTTCTCTTCTGTTCTCCAGGGAGGATAGACAGAAGGCTGTTTTCCTCTCTTCTCTTCTGTTCTCTAGGGAGGATAGACAGAAGGCTGTTTTCCTCTCTTCTGTTCTCCAGGGAGGATAGACAGAAGGCCGTTTTCCTCTCTTCTGTTCTCTAGGGAGGATAGACAGAAGGCTGTTTTCCTCTCTTCTGTTCTGTTCTCTAGGGAGGATTGACAGAAGGCTGTTTTCTCTCTTCTCTTCTGTTCTCCAGGGAGGATAGACAGAAGGCTGTTTTCCTCTCTTCTCTTCTGTTCTCCAGGGAGGATAGACAGAAGGCTGTTTTCCTCTCTTCTGTTCTCCAGGGAGGATAGACAGAAGGCTGTTTTCCTCTCTTCTGTTCTCCAGGGAGGATAGACAGAAGGCTGTTTTCCTCTCTTCTGTTCTCCAGGGAGGATAGACAGAAGGCTGTTTTCCTCTCTTCTGTTCTCCAGGGAGGATAGACAGAAGGCTGTTTTCCTCTCTTCTGTTCTCTAGGGAGGATAGACAGAAGGCTGTTTTCCTCTCTTCTGTTCTCTAGGGAGGATAGACAGAAGGCTGTTTTCCTCTCTTCTCTTCTGTTCTCCAGGGAGGATAGACAGAAGGCTGTTTTCCTCTCTTCTGTTCTCCAGGGAGGATAGACAGAAGGCTGTTTTCCTCTCTTCTCTTCTGTTCTCCAGGGAGGATAGACAGAAGGCTGTTTTCCTCTCTTCTGTTCTCTAGGGAGGATAGACAGAAGGCTGTTTTCCTCTCTTCTCTTCTGTTCTCTAGGGAGGATAGACAGAAGGCTGTTTTCCTCTCTTCTTCAGGGAGGATAATGGTTAGCACTCTGAACTTTGAATCCAGTGATCTGAGATGGACTACTGAGTGGCGCAGTGGTCTAAGACACTGCATCTCAGTGCAAGCGGAGCCACTGCAGTACCTGATTCACATCCGGCTGTGATTTGGAGTCCCATAGGGCGATGCACAATTGGCCCAGGTTTGGTTGGGGTAGGCCAAACCTGGCCATCATTGTAAATAGGAAGTTGTTCTTAACTGGCTTGCCTAGTTACATTTTTTTATCAGAAGGTGATTTCTTCCTCCCCTCTCTGTGCGTGAAATTCAGGAGATGCTGTCTGATGTACTATCATGTTGTGTGTCCACATAGATTGAAATGTCCTTTAAATACAGCAGCTGTGTGGGACTATATATATTACTGATGTGCTTTTAATGTTTGAACCACAGTATCCAGTTTGAACCACAGTATCCAGTTTGAACCACAGTATCCAGTTTGAACTACAGAATCCAGTTTGAACCACAGTATCCAGTTTGAACCACAGAATCCAGTTTGAACCACAGAATCCAGTTTGAACCACATAATCCAGTTTGAACCACAGAATCCAGTTTGAACCACAGTATCCAGTTTGAACCACAGAATCCAGTTTGAACCACAGAATCCAGTTTGAACCACACAATCCAGTTTGAACCACAGAATCCAGTTTGAACCACAGTATCCAGTTTGAACCACAGTATCCAGTGTGAACCACAGTATCCAGTTTGAACCACAGAATCCAGTTTGAACCACAGTATCCAGTTTGAACCACAGAATCCAGTTTGAACCACAGTATCCAGTTTGAACCACAGTATCCAGTGTGAACCACAGTATCCAGTTTGAACCACAGAATCCAGTTTGAACCACAGTATCCAGTTTGAACCACAGAATCCAGTTTGAACCATGCAGTTTGAACCACAGAATCCAGTTTGAACCACAGAATCCAGTTTGAACCACAGAATCCAGTTTGAACCACAGAATCCAGTTTGAACCACAGTTTGAACCACAGAATCCAGTTTGAACCACATAATCCAGTTTGAACCACAGAACCCAGTTTGAACAGTAGAAGGACTGGTGTAGTAGTAAAGGAGTCCTGGGCCCATTATCAAAAGTAGGAGTGCTGATCTCAGAAAGGCCCCCCCTGTCCATTAAATAGTATTCATTATGATCTAAAAGATCAAACTGATCCTAGATCAGCACTCCAACGCTTTAAGGAATTTGGGCCCAGGGCTGCGTTTTCAAGGTCTAATAGTTTTAGCATTGTTAGATGGATAGGGTTTGTAATTACGGGACTATTCCATACATGGAAACTCTGTTGGTTTCACTGTGCCAGGCTAGCCCAATGAAATAAATCTATAATTATTTGAAAGAAAACAAAATGGACTATTTGAACCCAAGACTGGTCAGGACACCAACAAAGACTGGAAATGTTGTTGTTAACCCCTGGTTCTGGAGGATGCCCTGTAGGAGGACATGGACCATTAAAACAGACCAAGTAGGAGAGAGAGGGGAGTTCCATATGAAAACAGACCCTACTGGACTCTCTCACAGTGTGTCAACAGACTCAGGAAGAATGATGATGGGGGTCACAGGTCAAATAGCCCAACTCAGGAACTAAAGAGCAACACTGACACCAGTTGAATCCTTTCAAGATGCATGGTTTCTTCCTCATTTCTTTGGAGTAAGATCATCACTGATCTGCTGTGACAGGATTGGAGGACTTGATCATTTAAATAATAATATGGGCATTTAGTAGACACTTCAACACAAAGCAACTTACAGAACTAGCAACATTAACTGACTCATACCAGATAGAATCAGTCTGCAGGAATCAAACCCACAACAGTCCCGTACTAGAACCCAGTGATCCATTAGAAAGTCAAGTGGAGGAGTAAGTCAGGGTGGAAGAGTAAAAGTACCAAATGGAGGAACCCTCTTATGAATGACTATAAACTTCATTCTAGGTGGGTAGAGAACTTTGCTATTCAGAAACACCCTTCAGGAAACCCCAGCAGGGTGCCATCCAAACGTTGTGGGAATGTCGTAACTGAAACTGAGTAACGCTGTCACACCTCAATAGGTCGCAGCTTTCTCATTGGAACCTCACGGCCGCACACAAACAAACACACACACACACGTACACACACACACACACACACACACACACACACACACACACACACACACACACACACACACACACACAAACACACACACACACAAACAAACATGCACGTATACACACACACACACACACACACACACACACACACACACACACACACACTCTTTTCTAACTCTCTCTCTGAACAAAACTAGTTATATGAATCGCCAGTGTGGCAAATCCTTACATACAGCATGCTTGCAGTTGAACCACTCAGATATAGAATCCACAGACTGAGTGACATTCATCTCAGTAGCACAGATATAGAATCCATAGACTGGGTGTGACATTCATCTCAGTAGCACAGATATAGAATCCACAGACTGGGTGTGACATTCATCTCAGTAGCACAGATATAGAATCCACAGACTGTGAGTGACATTCATCTCAGTGGCACAGATATAGAATCCACAGACTGTGAGTGACATTCATCTCAGTAGCACAGATATAGAATCCACAGACTGTGAGTGACATTCATCTCAGAAGCACATATATAGAATCCACAGACTGGGTGACATTCATCTCAGTAGCACAGATATAGAATCCATAGACTGAGTGACATTCATCTCAGTAGCACAGATATAGAATCCATAGACTGAGTGACATTCATCTCAGTAGCACAGATATAGAATCCATAGACTGAGTGACATTCATCTCAGTAGCACAGATATAGAATCCACAGACTGAGTGACATTCATCTCAGTAGCACAGATATAGAATCCACAGACTGAGTGACATTCATCTCAGTAGCATACAACTGTAATAGGATGATGTGTGAGTGTATGCCATAACTCCTCTAACACAGACAAGCAGTTAGAGACAGATCATACACACACAGTGACCAAATAGACGTGTCTTATGTTCAGTGGGCAAAACCGGTTGCAATAACATCAGACTGACGTCATGGTCAGGTTGTAGTCTGAATGTAAAAGGAGGTTTTTTAGACTGTTTTAGCATCCAGAAAAAGACTCCTTTACCAGGTTGTATCAGTCACTTAAACAAGACAACAATCACCATATGACGTCTTTCCAGACGCCTTGATTTCTTCATGGACAACTCTGTTCAATAGGTCTTTCTTTTCCCTGAAGGGCTAAAAGACGTCTTTAAATGGTTGTAATCTGACATCGTATATCAGAGAAATGATGTCCCTCGACAACTATGGCCCACTGGGTAACTGTGGAGAAGAATGAGTTCAGTGTAAGGTTGTGTTCGTTGCCACGGCAGCCACCCTGGTTGTGTTGTTGTTTGTGTGTGTGGTCCTGTCAGGGGAAATGCCAAGTTCACCCGCTCTGGAATGCAGCAGACAGGGATATGCCAGCAGGTGTGTGTGTGTGTGTGTGTGTGTGTGTGTGTGTGTGTGTGTGTGTGTGTGTGTGTGTGTGTGTGTGTGTGTGTGTGTGTGTGTGTGTGTGTGTGTGTGTGTGTGTGTGTGTGTGTGTGGATTTTGGATCAACTAGGAATTTGACCAACTAGGTCAAATGCTATTTATATTTCTATTTCTATTAAGGTTAAAATTAGTGTTAGGGTTACATTAATTACATTAAGGGTTAGGAGCTAGGGTAAGGTTTTCGGGTTAAGGATGGTGTAACGGTATGGTTTAGGGGTTAGGGAAAATAGGATTTTAAATGGGACTGAATTGTGTGTTACCACAATGTTAGTTATACAAGACTGTGTGTGTTTGTGTATAGTATGTGTATGTTTATGCACATGTTGTTCCCCCAGAGGGATTGTATCAGTCAGTCAGTGTCATGCTGAAACTCCTCCCCCTGGAACAAGAAAGGCCAGTGACAGACAGGCCCCCATTAGCCTGCAGTGGATGTGGGCAATGGCGTGTTTGGTGACTGTTAGTTCTCAAAGATGATCTCATTTAAAACTATATAGCTCAATGATCTTTTCTACATAATATATATCTAGTTTTAGTAGTTTACACTGAAAATGTTTTACCATTCGGATTAATTTATGTTTCATATATACCAGTACTCCTTGTATATAGCCTGTATATAGCCTGTATATAGCCTCTATATAGCCTCGTTGTTGCTATTTTATTGTGTTACAATTGATTTATCTATTTGAAAATATTCATACCTTTTAACTGCGTTGTTGGGGATCGTAAGTAAGAGATCGTAAGTAAGCATTTCACGGTAAAGTCTACACTTGATAAATACTCAGTAAGAAACCAATAAATACTCAGTAAGAAACCAATAAATACTCAGTAAAAAAAACAATAAATACTCAGTAAGAAAAATACTCAGTAAGAAACCAATAAATACTCAGTAAGAAACCAATAAATACTCAGTAAGAAACCAATAAATACTCAGAAAGAAACCAATACTCAGAAAGAAACCAATAAATACTCAGTAAGAAACCAATAAATATATTTAATTACATTTTTCAAATGATCTTTACCAAAATGTTTGTATATTGTCCCGTACACCCTTTTTTATGTATTTTTATTTATTTTGGCGACTCCACTGCAGTTCCTCTTAAACCCACTAGCGTTGCGATGCGATGCTATCATCAGTATCCAATGACAGAGAGGGTGGGCGGACCTGGATGATGTCACACGTCTAAGACATGAGTGTTGTTTTGGCCGCTCTAAGTTCACACAGGGTGAAAGGAGCGAAACACACACACGTGAACACTGTGTCCTGAAACTAGGTACAATAACACACACCTTTCCTTGGAATGATCCAAAACACACACCCACACCTTTCCTGGAACCTCCCAGACAATGGGTGGACATGCTTACCGGTAGCTGAAGCACCCGTCTCCACTTCCACTATGAGTCATACTTGAATACCATTGAACTTCACATTTTACACACAAACACACACCGACCCCCCCCCACACACACACACACACACCCACCTGTTGCAGCATATACACTACACCAACAAGATGTACTAGAACCAGGGTTAAAAAGTAGGGTATATTACTAGAAACTTCCAAAGGGAGGGTATATCACTGAAACATTCCAAAGGGAGGGTATATCACTGAAACATTTCAAAGGGAGGGTATATCACTGAAACATTCCAAAGGGAGGGTATATCACTGAAACATTCCAAAGGGAGGGTATATCACTGAAACATTCCAAAGGGAGGGTATATCACTGAAACATTCCAAAGGGAGGGTATATCACTGAAACATTCCAAAAGGAGGGTATATCACTGAAACATTCCAAAGGGAGGGTATATCACTGAAACATTCCAAAGGCAGGGTATATCACTGAAACATTCCAAAGGGAGGGTATATCACTGAAACATTCCAAAGGGAGGGTATATCACTGAAACATTCCAAAAGGAGGGTATATCACTGAAACATTCCAAAGGGGGGGTATATCACTGAAACATTCCAAAAGGAGGGTATATCACTGAAACATTCCAAAGGGAGGGTATATCACTGAAACCTTCCAAAGGGAGGGTATATCATTGAAACCTTCCAAAGGGAGGGTATATCACTGGAACCTTCCAAAGGGAGGGTATATCACTGGAACCTTCCAAAAGGAGGGTATATCACTGGAACATTCCAAAAGGAGGGTATATCACTGAAACATTCCAAAGGGAGGGTATATCACTGAAACATTCCAAAGGGAGGGTATATCACTGAAACATTCCAAAGGGAGGGTATATCACTGAAACATTCCAAAGGGAGGGTATATCACTGAAACATTCCAAAGGGAGGGTATATCACTGAAACATTCCAAAGGGAGGGTATATCACTGGAACCTTCCAAAGGGAGGGTATATCACTGAAACCTTCCAAAGGGAGGGTATATCACTGAAACCTTCTAAAGGGAGGGTATATTAATGGTAACTTCTAAAGGGAGGGTATATTACTGAAACCTTCTAAAGGGAGGGTATATCACTGAAACCTTCCAAAGGGAGGGTATATCACTGGAACCTTCCAAAGGGAGGGTATATCACTGGAACCTTCCAAAGGGAGGGTATATCACTGGAACCTTCCAAAGGGAGGGTATATCACTGAAACCTTCCAAAGGGAGGGTATATCACTGAAACCTTCTAAAGGGAGGGTATATTAATGGTAACTTCTAAAGGGAGGGTATATATATATATATATTTCTTTGTAAATTTGATTTCACCTTTATTTAACCAGGTAGGCTAGTTGAGAACACCTTTATTTAACCAGGTAGGCTAGTTGAGAACACCTTTATTTAACCAGGTAGGCTAGTTGAGAACACCTTTATTTAACCAGGTAGGCTAGTTGAGAACACCTTTATTTAACCAGGTAGGCTAGTTGAGAACACCTTTATTTAACCAGGTAGGCTAATTGAGAACAAGTTCTTATTTACAACTGTGACCTGGTCAAGATAAAGCATAGCAGTGTGAACAGACAACACAGTTACACATGGAATAAACTATAAACAAGTCAATAACACAATAAACAAGTCAATACAGTAGAAAAAAGAAAGTCTATATACAATGTGTGCTAAAGGCATGAGGAGGTAGGCAATAAATAGGCCATAGGAGCGAATAATTACAATCTAGCAGATTAACACTGGAGTGATAAATGAGCAGATGATGATGTGCAGGTAGAGATACTGGTGTGCAAAAGAGCAGAAATGTAAATAAAATAAAAACAGTATGGGGATAAGGTAGGTAGATTGGGTGGGCCATTTACAAACGGACTATGTACAGCTGCAGCGATCGGTTAGCTGCTCAGATAGTTGATGTTTAAAGTTAGTGAGGGAAATAAAAGTCTCCAACTTCAGAGATTTTTGCAATTCGTTCCAGTCACAGGCAGTAGAGAACTGGAAGGAAAGGCGGACAAATGAGGTGTTGGCTTTGGGGATGATCAGTGAGATATACCTGCTGGAACGTGTGCTACGGGTGGGTGTTGTTATCATGACCAGTGAGCTGAGGTAAGGCGGAGCTTTACCTAGCATTGACCTATAGATGACCTGGGGCCAGTGGGTCTGGCGACGAATATGTAGCGAGGGCCAGCCGACTAGAGCATATAGGTCGCAGTGGTGGGTGGTATAAGGTGATTTGGTAACAAAACGGGTGGCACTGTGATAGACTGCATCCAGTTTGCTGAGTAAGAGTATTGGAAGCTATTTTGTCGATGACATCGCCGAAGTCGAGGATCGGTAGGATAGTCAGTTTTACTAGGGTAAGTTTGGCAGCGTGAGTGAAGGAGGCTTTGTTGCGAAATAGAAAGCAGATTCTAGATTTGATTTTGGATTGGAGATGTTTAATATGAGTCTGGAAGGAGAGTTTACAGTCTAACCAGACACCTAGGTATTTATAGTTGTCCACATATTCTAGTTCGGAACCGTCCAGGGTGGTGATGCTAGTCGGGCGGGCGGGTGCAGGCAGCGAACGGTTCAAAAGCATGCATTTGGTTTTACTAGCGTTTAAGAGCAGTTGGAGGCCACGGAAGGAGTGTTGTATGGCATTGAAGCTCGTCTGGAGGTTAGTTAGCACAGTGCCCAAGGAAGGGCCAGAAGTATACAGAATGGTGTCGTCTGCGTAGAGGTGGATCAGGGAATCGCCCGCAGCAAGAGCGACATCATTGATATATACAGAGAAAAGAGTCGGCCCGAGAATTTAACTTTCAAAGGCAGGGTATATTAATGGAAACGTTCAAAGGGAGGGTATATTAATGGTAACTTTCAAAGGGAGGGTATATTAATGGTAACTTTCAAAGGGAGGGTATATTAATGGAAACTTTCAAAGGGAGGGTATATTAATGGAAACTTTCAAAGGGAGGGTATATTAATGGAAACGTTCAAAGGGAGGGTATATTAATGGAAACGTTCAAAGGGAGGGTATATTAATGGTAACTTCCAAAGGGAGGGTATATTAATGGAAACGTTCAAAGGGAGGGTATATTAATGGAAACTTTCAAAGGCAGGGTATATTAATGGAAACGTTCAAAGGGAGGGTATATTAATGGAAACTTTCAAAGGGAGGGTATATTAATGGAAACGTTCAAAGGGAGGGTATATTAATGGTAACTTTCAAAGGGAGGGTATATTAATGGAAACGTTCAAAGGGAGGGTATATTAATGGAAACTTTCAAAGGGATGGTATATTAATGGAAACGTTCAAAGGGAGGGTATATTAATGGTAACTTTCAAAGAGAGGGTATATTAATGGAAACGTTGAAAGGGAGGGTATATTAATGGAAACTTTCAAAGGGAGGGTATATTAATGGAAACTTTCAAAGGGAGGGTATATTAATGGAAACTTTCAAAGGGAGGGTATATTAATGGTAACTTTCAAAGGGAGGGTATATTAATGGAAACTTTCAAAGGGAGGGTATATTAATGGAAACGTTCAAAGGGAGGGTATATTAATGGAAACTTTCAAAGGGAGGGTATATTAATGGTAACTTTCAAAGGGAGGGTATATTAATGGAAACTTTCAAAGGGAGGGTATATTAATGGAAACTTTCAAAGGGAGGGTATATTAATGGAAACTTTCAAAGGGAGGGTATATTAATGGTAACTTTCAAAGGGAGGGTATATTAATGGAAACTTTCAAAGGGAGGGTATATTAATGGAAACTTTCAAAGGGAGGGTATATTAATGGTAACTTTTAAAGGGAGGGTATATCACTGAAACCTTCCAAAGGGAGGTTATATTAATGGTAACATTCAAAGGGAGGGTATATTAATGGTAATATTCAAAGGGAGGGTATATTAATGGTAACTTCTAAAGGGAGGGTATATTAATGGTAACTTCCAAAGGGAGGGTATATTAATGGTAACTTCCAAAGGGAGGGTATATTAATGGTAACTTCCAAAGGGAGGGTATATTAATGGTAACTTCCAAAGGGAGGGTATATTAATGGTAACTTCCAAAGGGAGGGTATATTAATGGTAACATTCAAAGGGAGGGTATATCACTGAAACCTTCCAAAGGGAGGGTATATTAATGGTAACTTTCAAAGGGAGGGTATATTAATGGTAACTTCCAAAGGGAGGGTATATTAATGGTAACTTTCAAAGGGAGGGTATATTAATGGTAACATTCAAAGGGAGGGTATATCACTGAAACCTTCCAAAGGGAGGGTATATTAATGGTAACTTTCAAAGGGAGGGTATATTAATGGTAACTTCCAAAGGGAGGGTATATTAATGGTAACTTTCAAAGGGAGGGTATATTAATGGTAACATTCAAAGGGAGGGTATATTAATGAAACCTTCCAAAGGGAGGGTATATTAATGGTAACTTTCAAAGGGAGGGTATATTAATGGTAACTTCCAAATGGAGGGTATATTAATGGTAACTTCCAAAGGGAGGGTATATTAATGGTAACTTTCAAAGGGAGGGTATATTAATGGTAACTTTCAAAGGGAGGGTATATTAATGGTAACTTTCAAAGGGAGGGTATATTAATGGTAACTTTCAAATGGAGGGTATATTAATGGTAACTTCCAAAGGGAGGGTATATTACTGGTAACTTCCAAAGGGAGGGTATATTAATGGTAACATTCAAAGGGAGGGTATATTAATGGTAATATTCAAAGGGAGGGTATATTAATGGTAACTTCTAAAGGGAGGGTATATTAATGGTAACATTCAAAGGGAGGGTATATTACTGGTAACCTTCCAAAGGGAGGGTATATTAATGGTAACTTTCAAAGGGAGGGTATATTAATGGTAACTTCCAAAGGGAGGGTATATTAATGGTAACTTCCAAAGGGAGGGTATATTAATGGTAACATTCAAAGGGAGGGTATATCACTGAAACCTTCCAAAGGGAGGGTATATTAATGGTAACTTTCAAAGGGAGGGTATATTAATGGTAACTTCCAAAGGGAGGGTATATTAATGGTAACTTTCAAAGGGAGGGTATATTAATGGTAACATTCAAAGGGAGGGTATATCACTGAAACCTTCCAAAGGGAGGGTATATTAATGGTAACTTTCAAAGGGAGGGTATATTAATGGTAACTTCCAAAGGGAGGGTATATTAATGGTAACTTCCAAAGGGAGGGTATATTAATGGTAACTTTCAAAGGGAGGGTATATTAATGGTAACTTTCAAAGGGAGGGTATATTAATGGTAACTTTCAAAGGGAGGGTATATTAATGGTAACTTTCAAATGGAGGGTATATTAATGGTAACTTCCAAAGGGAGGGTATATTACGGTAAACGTTCAAAGTTTACCAGTAAATTACCAAAATGTTGTTAACTTTCAAGGATTTTATATAATGTTTGGGTCCTTCACATTATCATAGGTGTTTAATAATCTCTGGCCCTCTGTGTGGCCTTATCACATGTAAAATATATTAAATAATCAAATACTCTGATTTTAAAATAGAAACTAGAATGACATCGCTGTAAAGCTCTAAGTATAAACCATCAACTCAGTGAATACTCTTGGAGTTTAATATGAGGGTTTCAGCATGAAATGTCCTTTATGTCTTTAACACACTTTTATTTGACAATGTCAATATGTCTTTGTTGAAAATGTTTTGTCGCCAAACTGGTGGTAGTGGTGGTGAAAAAAGTGAATAGTTGGAAGAGTTGCAGAATGAATTGAAATAATGCCTTTGTTGATTAGCTCCCGAGTGGCGCAGTGGTCTAAGGCATCTCAGTGCTAGAGGGGTCACTACAGACGCCCTGGTTCAAATCCAGGCTACATCACAACTGGCTGTGATTGGAAGTCCCATAGGGGGGTGCACAAATGGCCCAGTGTTTGGCTGGTGTAGATAGTAAATAAAACTTTCCTCTTAACGGACTTGCCTAGTTAAATATATATCATTTTAAATTGGATGGTTTATTTTTATTAATCAGTCTATTTTCTGTTGAACCATATGGTCAATCCACTAGAAACAAATGGACAATATGGACACATATATAACAAAGATGACTCTATAAGAATTATATATTTTTTAAGTTATGAAGTATAAATTACCAATGTTACCATAGATTACCTATTATTAAATATTATGGTAATGTGGTAAATTACAGGTATCTTTGCAACCCTAACCAGAACATACAGTACCAGTCAAAAGTTAGGACAAACCTACTCATTCCAGGGTTTTTCTTAATTTTACTATTTTCTACATTGTAGATGTATGAAATAACACATATGGAATCATGTAGTAACCAAAAAAGTGTTAAGCAAATCAAAATATATTTTATATTTGAGATTCTTCAAAGTAGTCACCCTTTGCCTTGATGATAGCTTTGCCCACTCTTGGCATTCTCTCAACCAGCTTCATGAGGTAGTCACCTGGTATGCATTTCAATTAACAGTTGTGTCTTTGTGGAATTGATTTCCTTCTTAATGCATTTGAGCCAATCAGTTGTGCTGTGACAAGGTAGTGGTGGTATACAGAAGATAGCCCTATTTGGTAAACGACCAAGTCTGTATTTAGGCAAGAACAGCTCAAATGAGCAAAGAGAAACAACAGTCCATCATGACGTAAAGACATGAAGGTCAGCCAATAAAGAAAATATCAAGAACTTTTAAAGTTTCTTCAAGTGACGTCGCAAAAACCATCAAGCGCTATGAGGAAACTGGATCTCATGAGGACCGCCACAGGAAAGGAAGACCCAGAGTTACCTCTGCTGAGGATAAGTTCATTAGAGTTACCAGCCTCAGAAATTGCAGTCCAAATAAATGCTTCACAGAGTTCAACTAACAGACACATCTCAACATCAACCCTGAAGAGAGACTGCGTGAATCAGGCCTTCATGGTCAAATTGCTGCAAAGAAACCCCTACTATAGGACATCAATAAGAAGAAGACACTTGCTTGAGCAAAGAAACATGAGCAATGGACATTAGATCGGTGGAAATCTGTCCTTTGGTCTGATGAGTCCAAATTTGAGATTTTTGGTTCCAACTGCCGTGTCTTTGTGACATGCAGAGTAGGTGAACGGATGATCTCTGCATGTGTGGTTCCCTCCATGAAGCATGTAGGAGGAGGAGTGACGGTGTGGGGGTGCTTTGCTGGTGACACTGTCAGTGATTTATTTAGAAATCGACGCACACTTAACCAGCATGGCTACCACAGCATTCTGCAGCGATACACCATCCCATCTGGTTTGCGCTATCATTTGTTTTTCAGCAGGACAATGACCCAACACACACCTTCAGGCTGCGTAAGGGATATTTGACCAGAAAAGAGAGTGATGGAATGCTGCATCAGATGACCTGGCCTCCACAATCACCTGACCTAAACCAAATTGAGATGGTTTGGGATGAGTTGGACCAAAGAGTGAAGGAAGGAAAAGCAGCCAACAAGTGCTCAGCATATGTGGGAAATCCTTCAAGACTGTTGGAAAAGCATTCCAGGTGAAGCTGGTTGAGAGAATGCCAAGAGTGTGCAAAGCTGTCATCAAGGCAAAGGGTGGCTACTTTGAAAAATACATTTGGACTTTTTTTGGTTACTACATGATTCCATACGTGTTATGTCATAGTTTTGATGTCTTCACTATTATTCTACAATGTAGAAAATAGTACAAATAAAGAAAAACCCTTGAATAAGTTGGTCTGTCCAAATGTTTTACTGGTAGTGTAATTTAACAATATTATGCTGAATTAATAAAACAGTAAAACCTATGCAAATTTGTTTTTAGTGATACAATCTTTATCAAACAAAAACATACACATGTAAAAACAAAAGCATAAATACTGTGTCTAAAACAGAAACATTCATATCTAAAAAACAAACAGAGTACATATCTAAAAACACTAACAGAGTACATATCTAAAAACACTAACAGAGTACATATCTAAAAACACTAACAGAGTACATATCTAAAAACACTAACAGAGTACATATCTAAAAACAAACAGAGTACATATCTAAAAAACAAACAGAGTACATATCTAAAAACACTAACAGAGTACATATCTAAAAACACTAACAGAGTACATATCTAAAAACAAACAGAGTACATATCTAAAAACACTAACAGAGTACATATCTAAAAACAAACAGAGTACATATCTAAAAACACTAACAGAGTACATATCTAAAAACACTAACAGAGTACATATCTAAAAACAAACAGAGTACATATCTAAAAACACTAACAGAGTACATATCTAAAAACACTAACAGAGTACATATCTAAAAACACTAACAGAGTACATATCTAAAAACAAACAGAGTACATATCTAAAAACAAACAGAGTACATATCTAAAAACACTAACAGAGTACATATCTAAAAACACTAACAGAGTACATATCTAAAAACAAACAGAGTACATATCTAAAAACACTAACAGAGTACATATCTAAAAACAAACAGAGTACATATCTAAAAACACTAACAGAGTACATATCTAAAAACACTAACAGAGTACATATCTAAAAACACTAACAGAGTACATATCTAAAAACAAACAGAGTACATATCTAAAAACACTAACAGAGTACATATCTAAAAACAAACAGAGTACATATCTAAAAACACTAACAGAGTACATATCTAAAAACACTAACAGAGTACATATCTAAAAACACTAACAGAGTACATATCTAAAAACAAACAGAGTACATATCTAAAAACACTAACAGAGTACATATCTAAAAACACAACAGAGTACATATCTAAAAACACTAACAGAGTACATATCTAAAAACACTAACAGAGTACATATCTAAAAACAAAACAGAGTACATATCTAAAAACAAACAGAGTACATATCTAAAAACACTAACATTATTTCAGTCGTTCGGGCACAAGCACTTCTGTGTAAACTGATTATCAGAGGGTATAAAAACAACACTGTGGCGCCTAAACATGGTGTGTGTGAGTGTGTGTATATGTGACTGCTGCCAAATGTTCCTCCTGTGTCATTTCCTGACATTGAAGTGCCTCGTCACCTCAGAGGCCTCTGACTCGGACTGTTATCATGAAGACAGCCAGAGAAGGGTCAAACACACTAATTGTTCCAGAACACATAACATGGAATTCGTCAGCCTACTTCAAAAAAATCAAGACAGAGTGTGCACTGTGCTGCTAAGTCATATACTCAATAACATGAAGCTCAATGGTTGTAACAGTGTGCTTGTAGGACTACACTAACAAACAATGTTGGGGTCACTTCATTTTTTGAATAAAGTCAAACATTGAACATGTTTTGTAGTAAATGTATGCATTTGTACTGTGCTGATATCAGATGAGCAGTCTTCTTCTGGCTACAGAACCAGAGCCATACTTCTTAGGTGGGTTTCTGATCAGGAAAGATCCACAACTATTCTGAGAACAAAATCCTTAATGACACACACACACACACACACACACACACACACACACACACACACACACACACACACACACACACACACACACACACACACACACACACACACACACACACACACACACACACACACACAGGTGCAGGCAGCTACATAGGTTCAGGTGGTGAGCTGAGACCTCAGACAGCTCTTCTCTGATTGGTGCATTAGTTAAGACGAGTTAATGAGGTAATGCCTTGGACCTGGTGGACACACACACACTTTCCTAAATAGCGAGGAAAAAAGTATGACCATACCTTTATGGTCTATTTTAACTTAGAAAAGTCAGACCGAGGCACAAACAAACAGTGTCTCCAGACACCTTGGTCCTGGTATTACACAGGAGAGAAAAGCATCATTAACATTGTTAGTCTGGCCTGTCACTCAATAAAACCTCACTTCACTTTCTCTGTACGGAAGACGACCGGGGGAATCAAGTAGGGGACAGTTTGTGGGGCAGTGGGACATGGTGAGAGAAAGTCAATGATAGGGACAGTTATATGAAATACACAGAACAGGGAAAATATGAGAAAGAATGGGACTGAGGGGGAAATTTACTCTGTGCTTAAGGTAGTGTAAACTCTCCTTAGAACTAGCCTCGTACTACCGTCCAGATCAGGCAAGCTTAAATACATGTGTTTAGCTGATTCAGTGTAGTGAAATATGCGTATGTGAGCTCGCAGATCTGGATGGTAGGTCGAGGCTACCTTATAGCGAGCGTTGTCGAAGAGAAGTTTAAAAATGAATTATGATGATCTGTGCTCTTTTGCATTATGAAAATGTTACGCTGAGTGTCCGAGGCTATAAAGAGATTTTTAGAGAATTGTGTTTTGTGTACTAAGTCTGACATCTCCCCATTATACCATGATAGTCTTGTGTCTTTCTGTAGTAATACCGTATAGGACAGCCCCTCAAATACCTCAACAGTAGGAAACGGCATCGTTGCTGTGAGAAAAAAACCTGACTCTGTTTTAACTCACAAACTGTCCTATATTCCTTGTCCACCTGCCAGTGATGATTATTTGTCACATGTGCGGAATACAACAGGTGTAGAGCTTACAGTGAAATGCTTACTGACAAGGTCTTAACCAACAATGCAGTTAAGAAAAATACAAAAAAAAAAAGTATGAAATAAAAGTAACAAATAATTAAAGAGCAGCAGTAAAATAACAATAGAGAGGCTATATACCAGGGGGTACCGGTACAGAGTAAATGTGTGGGGGCACAGGTTAGTTGGGGTAATATGTACATAGTTTTTAAAGTGACTATGCATAGATAATAAAAGAGAGTAGCAGCGGTGTAAAGAGTGGGGGGCGGGGCAATGCAAATAGTCTGGGTAGCCATTTGATTAGATGTTCACGAGTCGTCGTATGGCTTGGGGGTAGAAGTTGTTTAGAAGCCTCTTGGACCTAGACTTACCGCTTGCCGTGTGGTAGCAGAGAGAACAGTCTATGACTAGGGTGGCTGGAGTCTTTGACAATTTTTATGGCCTTGTATAGAGGTCCTGGATGGCAGGAAGCTTGGCCCTAGTGATGTACTGGGCTGATCACACAACCCTCTGTAGTGCCTTGCTGTCGGAGTCCGAGCAGTTGCCATACCAGGTAATGATGTAACCAGTCAGGATGCTCTCGATGGTGCAGCTGTAGAACCTTTTGAGGATCTGAGGACCCATGCCAAATCTTTTCAGTCTCCTGAAGGGGAATAGGTTTTGTTGTGCCCTCTTCACGACTGTCTTGGTGTGCTTGGACCATGTTAGTTTGTTGGTGTTGTGGACGCCAAGGACCTTGAAGCTCTCAACCTGCTCCACTACAGCCCCGTCGATGGAAATAGGCGTGTCTCATCAAAGTGTGCCCTCACACTGGTCTCGTCCCAAATGGAACCCTATTCCCTACATCGTGAACTACTTTTGACCACAGACCTATGGACCCTGGTCAAAAGTAATGGACTCTATAGGGCTTAGGGTGCCATTTGGGACCCACCCACTGACTGACTGACTGGCTGCTCATATCACATAAAGGACACACACACTGTCGATATCTGACTCTGACACCTGATTCAGCCTCCTGGCCCTATCCTGACACCCCTGTCACACACACACATAGACAAATACACACACATACACTCACATTTGCTATGGCGACACACACACAAACACACACAGTCGGGGGCATGTCCCCAGTGCATTGTTTGAATCATGAATTGTGCCAAATGACATTTGACCCACTCACCCACACCCACACATGCCTCCTATACTTTTCAAAGGAGACAAATTATCAGGACATAGGGCGGCGCACGATCGGCCCAGCGTCGTCCGGGTTTGGCCAGTGACTTGCCTAGTTAAATAAAGGAAAAATGTGTTCAAACGTTGGCAACAGAAAACTAAAATGAGAGTTTCTTATTAGTCCCCCCCGCTTCAGTCTGTTTCCTTTGGTTTGGTGCCTGATAGACTATTCCACGGAATGACTGTTGGCCAAGCCTACAAAGTAGCTGTAGTTGGAGTGACACCTACCTCTCGTGGTAGCCTAGCAGTTAGCGTGTTAGGTCAGAAACCAAAAGGTTGCTGGTTTGAATACCAGAGCAGACAAGGTAAAAAATCTGTTGATGTGCAAACAACACATTTCACTGCACCAATCTACCTACATGTGCCCCCGCACATTGACTCTGTACCGGTACCCCCTGTATATAGCCTCCACATTGACTCTGTACCGATACCCCCTGTATACAGCCTCCACATTGACTCTGTACCGATACCCCCTGTATATAGCCTCCACATTGACTCTGTACCAGTACCCCCTGTATATAGCCTCCACATTGACTCTGTACCAGTACCCCCTGTATATAGCCTCCACATTGACTCTGTAGCCTCGCTATTGTTATTTTACTGCTGCTCTTTAATTATTTCTCTTAAAACTGCTTTGTTGGTTAGGGACTTTTCACAGTAAGGTTGTATTATACCTGTTGTAATAAACTTAGATTTGATCTGTTTTTATTTGATCAGATCCAAGAATACAGCCATTAAAATCCCCTTCAACAACATTGCTGCCTGTGAGATATCTTGATACAGCCTCTACAACACACACACACGCACACATGCACACACACACACAAACATTTGTTAAAAACAAAATACTATCTAGTCTTCTGACTTTCTTTAGGGATGTTCTATTTTTTTTTTTAAACACAGTATTTTTCATTCCAGTTAGTACATACTAGCAACATGCATAACCACCAAACCAGACAAGCAAATTCAGGGCAACTAAAACAACCCAAGCCTAGGACAAATCAAATCACCTAGCTGAAAATCTCAATCCATATTTTCAGCTGAAGAATATAGCTGAATGGAACATATTTCTTGAAAGGAACTCAATCCATATTTCTCAGCTGAATGGAACTCTTTACCAATCCATATTTCTCAGCTGAATGGAACTCTTTATCAATCCATATTTCTCAGCTGAATGGAACTCTTTACCAATCCATATTTCTCAGCTGAAAGGAACTCTTTACCAATCCATATTTCTCAGCTGAATGGAACTCTTTATCAATCCATATTTCTCAGCTGAATGGAACTCTTTTATCAATCCATATTTCTCAGCTGAATGGAACTCTTTACCAATCCATATTTCTGAGGCAAAAAGTCAATCCACCTACAATACAATTTTTTAAGAACATCTAATGTGATAGACCATATGACTGGACAGGAAATAGAAAGAACATCTAATGTGATAGACCATATGACTGGACAGGAAATAGAAAGAACATCTAATGTGATAGACCATATGACTGGAAGGGAAATAGAAAGAACATCTAATGTGATAGACCATATGACTGGACAGGAAATAGAAAGAACATCTAATGTGATAGACCATATGACTGGACAGGAAATAGACAGAACATCTAATGTGATAGACCATGTGACTGGACAGGAAATAGAAAGAACATCTAATGTGATAGACCATATGAATGGACAGGAAATAGAAAGCATCAACTGAGTTTCCTGTCAGGTATTTCATTGTCTTTATTGTCTACTTGTTGAATGTTTTTGAAGCCTTGATTTGTGTTGTTTGTAATGTCTTGTTAATTGGTGTTGGACCCCAGGAAGCTTAGCTAGCGTTACAATGTTAGCTAATGGGGATCCTAATAAAAATTACAAAATTACACTCACATGCACATGTTCACAAGCACAGACATACACAAACACACCTCAATCCTGTCCTTTTACTACGAGCCAAACTCTCCCCTGTGGATGACAGAGAACTCTGGCATAAAGTCCACTCCTATTCCTTTGGCTGTGTGTGTCCACTATAAACATATCCTACAAGCATTTGAAACCTCATGAATACAGAACCAACCATCAGACACACAGTATGTGAGTGATTACTTCCTGATCCAGTATGTGAGTGATTACTTCCTGATCCAGTATGTGAGTGATTACTTCCTGATCCATTATGTGAGTGATTACTTCCTGATCCAGTATGTGAGTGATTACTTCCTGATCCAGTATGTGAGTGATTACTTCCTGATCCAGTATGTGAGTGATTACTTCCTGATCCATTATGTGAGTGATTACTTCCTGATCCAGTATGTGAGTGATTACTTCCTGATCCAGTATGTGAGTGATTACTTCCTGATCCATTATGTGAGTGATTACTTCCTGATCCAGTATGTGAGTGATTACTTCCTGATCCAGTTGGAGTGATTCACTAGTAGAACAAAATGGTTCTGAAGTAGCGGCCATTGGTCAGTTACTGGGGCAATATAATTAAGTTAATGCTCGGCCCACTGACATAACAAACCCTACCCCCTGCACTATTTGCAATTCTGACGGGACAGGTGAAATAAATACATATGGAGGAAACTTCGCTAAGACCTTTGGAAAGATAGATGGAGTAACACCATTGGGTCCCAATTTACCAGTCCCTTCAGGTTTCCAAACAATGGAGGTTATTGTAGGGGCAGGCACCCATGGTGATAGTAAGTGCTTTTTCCCAACTGGCCCGTGTATAAAGCCCTTTTCACATCAGCTGATGTCACAAAGTGCTATACAGAAACCCAGCCTAAAACCCCAAACAGCAAGCAATGCAGATGTAGAAGCATGGTGGCTAGGAAGAAAGGAACCTAGGAAGAAACCTACTGTACAGAGGAACCAGGCTCTGAGGGGTGGCCAGTCCTCTTCTGGCTGTGCCGGGTAGATATTAGAAGAGTACATGTGTGGCCATAAAGGCCAGATTGTTATTCTGAGAAAACCTTTCAGTCCTAGCTACCTAGAGAATTCAGGCCAAGAGTTTTTAATGATCAGATCAAGCTTTGGGGAAAACTCCAGGTTCTATACATAGGTGACGGTCTTACCTACGGAGGGTGCCCTGTGGTGGGTAGGACACTCCAGGGTCCCCTGTTGGGTTCGACCAAACATGGCAGAGTAGACGGCGATCTGCATCCCCTGTTTACAGCTCAGCTTCATCCTCTCCTCCTCACACACCACCGTACTCTTATACTCATCTGGAAGGGGGTGGGGGAGAGATATCATCTTTAGGATCATCACAGACACACCTTACCCTTTCTGTCGGTCTCAGGCTTACTCTCAAATTGGCCTTTTATTTTGCCTGTGAGTGTGCAGTTGTTCAGGTGTGCACATGTGAGGTGTGAAAGTGTGCAGGTATTCAGGTGTTTGGGTTCTAAATACCATCCATCTTTCCTCCCCTCCCTCCTTCTCTCCTTCTCTCAGTCAGAATACCAGTGGTGTAATCACTTCTCTCAGAGTCAGAATACCAGTGGTGTAATCCCTTCTCTCAGAGTCAGAATACCAGTGGTGTAATCCCTTCTCTCAGAGTCAGAATACCAGTGGGGTAATCCCTTCTCTCAGAGTCAGAATACCAGTGGTGTAATCCCTTCTCTCAGAGTCAGAATACCAGTGGTGTAATCCCTTCTCTCAAAGCCAGAATACCAGTGGTGTAATCCCTTCTCTCAGAGCCAGAATACCAGTGGTGTAATACGTTCTCTCAGAGTCAGAATACCAGTGGTGTAATCCCTTCTCTTAGAGTCAGAATACCAGTGGTGTAATCCCTTCTCTCAAAGCCAGAATACCAGTGGTGTAATCCCTTCTCTCAAAGCCAAAATACCAGTGGTGTAATCCCTTCTCTCAGAGCCAGAATACCAGTGGTGTAATACGTTCTCTCAGAGTCAGAATACCAGTGGTGTAATCCCTTCTCTTAGAGTCAGAATACCAGTGGTGTAATCCCTTCTCTCAAAGCCAGAATACCAGTGGTGTAATCCCTTCTCTTAGAGTCAGAATACCAGTGGTGTAGTCCCTTCTCTCAGAGTCAGAATACCAGTGGTGTAGTCCCTTCGCTCAGTCAGAATACCAGTGGTGTAGTCCCTTCGCTCAGTCAGAATACCAGTGGTGTAATCCCTTCTCTCAGAGCCAGAATATCAGTGGTGTAATCCCTTCTCTCAGAGTCAGAATACCAGTGGTGTAATCCCTTCTCTCAGAGTCAGAATACCAGTGGTGTAGTCCCTTATCTCAGAGTCAGAATACCAGTGGTGTAATCCCTTCTCTCAGAGTCAGAATACCAGTGGTGTAATCCCTTCTCTCAGAGTCAGAATACCAGTGGTGTAATCCCTTCTCTCAGAGTCAGAATACCAGTGGTGTAATCCCTTCTCTCAGAGTCAGAATACCAGTGGTGTAATCCCTTCTCTTAGAGTCAGAATACCAGTGGTGTAATCCCTTCTCTCAGAGTCAGAATACCAGTGGTGTAATCCCTTCTCTCAGAGTCAGAATACCAGTGATGTAATCCCAGCCAACCAAGGTGTTGTAGTAGCTAAATCCATTCATGTTATTCCTGAGCTGTGGTATGGTCACACTAGACTGACTGGGAGTGGCCACTCACTCCACTGACCCCTCCACTACCCTGACCCTGGACCAATCAACAGCTCTTTTGTCCTCTGTCACTTAACCAATGACTTCTTGGCGACAGAGAAATGTCTCTGCAGGATCTAAGTGGGGTTTTAGTGAGGTGCAACGAGCAGGTGTCACTGCCTCTGAAAGGAAAGAGGGTGAGGGAGGGATGGATGGAAACAGATGGAGAGAGAGAGAGAGAGAGAGAGAGAGAGCTGGGTTTAAAATCATCTCTCTCTCATTCCCTTTCTCTCATTCCCTTTCCCATTCTTCTCCTCTGCATTCCTGTTCCACTCCCCCATGTCCATAGTTTTGATTTTCAGGGAGTTCAGCTGTCACGGGTTACTGTGACTGGGCTCTGTGTGTGGAGTACCTGTGCATGGCTAAACACATCCACATTGCAGGTTGACAATCATTGGGATGACTCTTGTCTTAGAGGCAGACTGATTTCCACTAGATGGACCAGCTGCAAAGTCAAAATTGTCTATATAGCATAAAAATGTATTCAAACAAAAAATTAATTTTTGGTCTCAATTTCAAGTTCGAGTTTAGGCATAAGATAAACGGTGTGATCAAGGTCAAGGTTCAAATCTGATTTTATGACTGCGAGTGTGCCAGCTAGTGACCAACCTGCAGAGCTGCCTTCAGTACATGAGTCAACCCAATAAATGGCAACCTGCATCCACATTACCAAGGCTTCTGTTTCTGCACATTAGTATGAATGGGATTTAAACCTTCACAGTGTCACCAGGGATTTATTTGTGTGTGTGTGTGTGTGTGTGTGTGTGTGTGTGTGTGTGTGTGTGTGTGTGTGTGTGTGTGTGTGTGTGTGTGCGTGTGTGTGTGTGTAAGAAATAGACAGACAGGAACAGTCACTGTAAGGTGGAGCATAAATGATAAAGAAACTCAGGGGTGATGAGGGAGGGACTTACTAGGCATGCATTTGTACCACACAATGAGGTATTTGCTGCTACTGGGGCACGGGTCCATCCCGAAGAGACGACTGTTGACAAGGACCTGACAGATCCTCCTGTCCTGGCACTCATCCAACATTTTCTACCATTGAAAGAGAGAGAGAGAGAGAGAGAGAGAGAGAGAGAGAGAGAGAGAGAGAACAATGATCAAGCCGGAGGGCACACAAACCAAAAACCACTTCAAACACCCTAACCATCCCCTTCTCCCAGGCCATGGGAACAGTTCTACACTTCAGCGTCCTGACATCTCCTTCTCCTCCCAGGCCATGGGAACAGTTCTACACTCCAGCGTCCTGACATCTCCTTCTCCTCCCAGGCCATGTAGAAGACAACCTCCCAGTGTCCTGGTGTGTAGAAGACAACCTCCCAGAGTTCTCCTGGTGTGTAGAAGACAACCTCCCAGTGTCCTGGTGTGTAGAAGACAACCTCCCAGTGTCCTGGTGTGTAGAAGACAACCTCCCAGAGTTCTCCTGGTGTGTAGAAGACAACCTCCCAGAGTTCTCCTGGTGTGTAGAAGACAACCTCCCAGTGTTCTGGTGTGTAGAAGACAACCTCCCAGTGTCCTGGTGTGTAGAAGACAACCTCCCAGTGTCCTGGTGTGTAGAAGACAACCTCCCAGTGTTCTGGTGTGTAGAAGACAACCTCCCAGTGTTGTGGTGTGTAGAAGACAACCTCCTAGAGTTCTCCTGATGTGTAGAAGACAACCTCCCAGAGTTCTCCTGGTGTGTAGAAGACAACCTCCCAGAGTTCTCCTGGTGTGTAGAAGACAACCTCCCAGAATTCTGGTGTGTAGAAGACAACCTCCCAGAGTTCTGGTGTGTAGACAACCTCCCAGTGTTCTGGTGTGTAGAAGACAACCTCCCAGTGTTCTGGTGTGTAGAAGACAACCTCCCAGAGTTCTGGTGTGTAGACAACCTCCCAGTGTTCTGGTGTGTAGAAGACAACCTCCCAGTGTTCTGGTGTGTAGAAGACAACCTCCCAGTGTTCTGGTGTGTAGAAGACAACCTCCCAGTGTTTCTGGTGTGTAGAAGACAACCTGAGTTCTCCTCCCAGTGTTCTGGTGTGTAGAAGACAACCTCCCAGAGTTCTCCTGGTGTGTAGAAGACAACCTCCCAGAGTTCTGGTGTGTAGAAGACAACCTCCCAGACAACCTCCCAGTGTTCTGGTGTGTAGAAGACAACCTCCTCCAGAGTTCTCCTGGTGTGTAGAAGACAACCTCCAGAGTTCTCCTGGTGTGTAGAAGACAACCTCCCAGTGTTCTGGGTGTAGAAGACAACCTCCCAGTGTTCTGGTGTGTAGAAGACAACCTCCCAGAGTTCTCCTGTGTTCTGTGTAGAAGACAACCTCCCAGTGTCTCCCAGAGTTCTGGTGTGTAGAAGACAACCTCAGACAACCTCCCAGTGTTCTGGTGTGTAGAAGACAACCTCCCAGTGTTCCCAGACAACCTCCCAGTGTTCTGGTGTGTAGAAGACAACCTCCCAGAGTTTCTGGTGTGTAGAAGACAACCTCCCTGTTTCTGGTGTGTAGAAGACAACCTCCCAGAGTTCTGGTGTGTAGAAGACAACCTCCCAGTGTTCTGGTGTGTAGAAGACAACTCCTAGAGTTCTCCTGGTGTGTAGAAGACAACCTCCAGAGTTCTCCTGGTGTGTAGAAGACAACCTCCCAGTGTTCTGGTGTAGAAGACAACCTCCCAGTGTTCTGGTGTGTAGAAGACAACCTCCTAGAGTTTCTGGTGTGTAGAAGACAACCTTCCAGAGTTCTCCTGGTGTGTAGAAGACAACCTCCCAGTGTTCTGGTGTTAGAAGACAACCTCCCAGTGTTCTGGTGTGTAGAAGACAACCTCCCAGAGTTTCTCCCAGTGTTCTGGTGACCCAGTGTTCTGGTGTGTAGAAGACAACCTCCCCTAGACAACCTCCCAGAAGACAACCTCCCAGTGTTCTGGTGTGTAGAAGACAACCTCCCAGTGTTCTGGTGTGTAGAAGACAACCTCCCAGTGTCCTGGTGTGTAGAAGACAACCTCCCAGTGTTCTGGTGTGTAGAAGACAACCTCCCAGTGTTCTGGTGTGTAGAAGACAACCTCCCAGACTGGTGTGACAACCTAGAAGACAACCTCCCAGTGTTTCTGGTGTGTAGAAGACAACCTCCCAGTGTTCTCCCCTGGTGTGGAAGACAACCAGTTCTCCTGAAGACAACCTGCAAAGACAACCTCCCAGAGTTCTCTGGTGTGTAGAAGACAACCTCCCAGAGTTCTCCTGTGTGTCCCAGAAGACAAAGATCCTGTGTAGACAACCTCCCAGTGTTCAAAGACAACCTCCCAGTGTTCTGGTGTGTAGAAGACAACCTCCCAGAGTTCTGGTGTGTAGACAACCTCCCAGTGTTCTGGTGTGTAGAAGACAACCTCCCAGTGTTCTGGTGTGTAGAAGACAACCTCCCAGTGTTCTGGTGTGTAGAAGACAACCTCCCAGTGTTCTGGTGTGTAGAAGACAACCTCCCAGAGTTCTCCTGGTGTGTAGAAGACAACCTCCCAGAGTTCTCCTGGTGTGTAGAAGACAACCTCCCAGAGTTCTGGTGGTAGAAGACAACCTCCCAGTGTTCTGGTGTGTAGAAGACAACCTCCTAGAGTTCTCCTGGTGTGTAGAAGACAACCTTCCAGAGTTCTCCTGGTGTGTAGAAGACAACCTCCCAGTGTTCTGGTGTGTAGAAGACAACCTCCCAGTGTTCTGGTGTGTAGAAGACAACCTCCTAGAGTTCTCCTGGTGTGTAGAAGACAACCTTCCAGAGTTCTCCTGGTGTGTAGAAGACAACCTCCCAGTGTTCTGGTGTGTAGAAGACAACCTCCCAGTGTTCTGGTGTGTAGAAGACAACCTCCCAGAGTTCTGGTGTGTAGAAGACAACCTCCCAGTGTTCTGGTGTGTAGAAGACAACCTCCCAGTGTTCTGGTGTGTAGACAACCTCCCAGTGTTCTGGTGTGTAGAAGACAACCTCCCAGTGTTCTGGTGTGTAGACAACCTCCCAGTGTTCTGGTGTGTAGAAGACAACCTCCCAGTGTTCTGGTGTGTAGAAGACAACCTCCCAGAGTTCTCCTGGTGTGTAGAAGACAACCTTCCAGTGTTCTGGTGTGTAGAAGACAACCTCCCAGTGTTCTTTGTAGAAGACAACCTCCCAGAGTTCTGTGTGTAGACAAACTCCCAGTGTTCTGGTGTGTAGAAGACAACCTCCCAGTGTTCTGGTGTGTAGAAGACACCTCCCAGTGTTCTGGTGTGTAGAAGACAACCTCCCAGAGTTCTCCTGGTGTGTGAAGACAACCTCCCAGAGTTCTCCTGGTGTGTAGAAGACAACCTCCCAGAGTTCAGACAACCTCCCAGTGTTCTACCATTGAAGACAACCTCCTAGAGTTCTCCTGGTGTGTAGAAGACAACCTTCCAGAGTTCTCCTGGTGTGTAGAAGACAACCTCCCAGTGTTCTGGTGTGTAGAAGACAACCTCCCAGTGTTCTGGTGTGTAGAAGACAACCTCCTAGAGTTCTCCTGGTGTGTAGAAGACAACCTTCCAGAGTTCTCCTGGTGTGTAGAAGACAACCTCCCAGAGTTCTCCTGGTGTGTAGAAGACAACCTCCCAGAGTTCTCCTGGTGTGTAGAAGGAACCTCCCAGTTCTAGAAGACAACCTCCCAGAGATCCTGTGTGTAGACAACCTCCCAGTGTTCTGGTGTGTAGAAGACAACCTCCCAGTGTTCTGGTGTGTAGAAGACAACCTCCCAGAGTTCTGGTGTGTAGACAACCTCCCAGTGTTCTGGTGTGTAGAAGACAACCTCCCAGTGTTCTGGTGTGTAGAAGACAACCTCCCAGTGTTCTGGTGTGTAGAAGACAACCTCCCAGTGTTCTGGTGTGTAGAAGACAACCTCCCAGAGTTCTCCTGGTGTGTAGAAGACAACCTCCCAGAGTTCTCCTGGTGTGTAGAAGACAACCTCCCAGAGTTCTGGTGTGTAGAAGACAACCTCCCAGTGTTCTGGTGTGTAGAAGACAACCTCCTAGAGTTATCCTGGTGTGTAGAAGACAACCTTCCAGAGTTCTCCTGGTGTGTAGAAGACAACCTCCCAGTGTTCTGGTGTGTAGAAGACAACCTCCCAGTGTTCTGGTGTGTAGAAGACAACCTCCTAGAGTTCTCCTGGTGTGTAGAAGACAACCTTCCAGAGTTCTCCTGGTGTGTAGAAGACAACCTCCCAGTGTTCTGGTGTGTAGAAGACAACCTCCCAGTGTTCTGGTGTGTAGAAGACAACCTCCCAGAGTTCTGGTGTGTAGAAGACAACCTCCCAGTGTTTAGAAGACAACCTCCCAGTGTTCTGGTGTGTAGACAACCTCCCAGTGTTCTGGTGTGTAGAAGACAACCTCCCAGTGTTCTGGTGTGTAGACAACCTCCCAGTGTTCTGGTGTGTAGAAGACAACCTCCCAGTGTTCTGGTGTGTAGAAGACAACCTCCCAGAGTTCTCCTGGTGTGTAGAAGACAACCTTCCAGTGTTCTGGTGTGTAGAAGACAACCTCCCAGTGTTCTGGTGTGTAGAAGACAACCTCCCAGAGTTCTGGTGTGTAGACAAACTCCCAGTGTTCTGGTGTGTAGAAGACAACCTCCCAGTGTTCTGGTGTGTAGAAGACAACCTCCCAGTGTTCTGGTGTGTAGAAGACAACCTCCCAGAGTTCTCCTGGTGTGTAGAAGACAACCTCCCAGAGTTCTCCTGGTGTGTAGAAGACAACCTCCCAGAGTTCTGGTGTGTAGAAGACAACCTCCCAGTGTTCTGGTGTGTAGAAGACAACCTCCTAGAGTTCTCCTGGTGTGTAGAAGACAACCTTCCAGAGTTCTCCTGGTGTGTAGAAGACAACCTCCCAGTGTTCTGGTGTGTAGAAGACAACCTCCCAGTGTTCTGGTGTGTAGAAGACAACCACCTAGAGTTCTCCTGGTGTGTAGAAGACAACCTTCCAGAGTTCTCCTGGTGTGTAGAAGACAACCTCCCAGTGGTCTGGTGTGTAGAAGACAACCTCCCAGTGTTCTGGTGTGTAGAAGACAACCTCCCAGAGTTCTGGTGTGTAGAAGACAACCTCCCAGTGTTCTGGTGTGTAGAAGACAACCTCCCAGTGTTCTGGTGTGTAGACAACCTCCCAGTGTTCTGGTGTGTAGAAGACAACCTCCCAGTGTTCTGGTGTGTAGACAACCTCCCAGTGTTCTGGTGTGTAGAAGACAACCTCCCAGAGTTCTCCTGGTGTGTAGAAGACAACCTTCCAGTGTTCTGGTGTGTAGAAGACAACCTCCCAGTGTTCTGGTGTGTAGAAGACAACCTCCCAGAGTTCTGGTGTGTAGAAGACAACCTCCCAGTGTTCTGGTGTGTAGAAGACAACCTCCCAGTGTTCTGGTGTGTAGAAGACAACCTCCCAGTGTTCTGGTGTGTAGAAGACAACCTCCCAGTGTTCTGGTGTAGAAGACAACCTCCCAGAAGACAACCTCCCAGTGTTCTGGTGTGTAGAAGACAACCTCCCAGTGTTCTGTGTGTAGAAGACAACCTCCCAGTGTTCTGGTGTGTAGAAGACAACCTCCCAGTGTTCTGGTGTGTAGAAGACAACCTCCCAGTGTTAGAAGACAACCTCCCAGTGTTCTGGTGTGTGTCCCAGAAGACAACCTCCCAGTGTTCTGGTGTGTAGAAGACAACCTCCCAGTAGAAGTTCCTGTTCTCCTGGTGTGTAGAAGACAACCTCCCAGAGTTCTCCTGGTGTGTAGAAGACAACCTCCCAGAGTTCTGGTGTGTAGACAAAGACAACCTCCCAGTGTTCTGGTGTGTAGAAGACAACCTCCCAGAGTTCTCCTGGTGTGTAGACAACCTCCCAGTGTTCAGTGTTCTGGTGTGTAGAAGACAACCTCCCAGTGTTCTGGTGTGTAGACAACCTCCCAGTCTTCTGGTGTGTAGAAGACAACCTCCCAGTGTTCTGGTGTGTAGAAGACAACCTCCCAGTGTACTGGTGTGTAGAAGACAACCTCCCAGAGTTCTGGGTGTAGAAGACAACCTCCCAGTGTTCTGGTGTGTAGAAGACAACCTCCCAGAGTTCTGGGTGTAGAAGACAACCTCCCAGAGTTTTGGGTGTAGAAGACAACCTCCCAGAGTTCTGGTGTGTAGAAGACAACCACCCAGAGTTCTTCTGGCATATGTGTGCTGCTGCCGTGTGCTGCCAGATCATAAATCTGAAGCACGCTGACATTTATGTCATGTCGTCACACGTCATTAATGAGACATAATGGCCAGGGATAGGATATGGGAAAAAGTACAGCAGCCTATACCCCCCATGTAGTCCTAAAAAAGCTTTGACTTCGTATCTACCTGTCTTCAAAGCTCTCTATTAAAGCTTTTAAAGCTTTTGAAAATCGGGATTAAAACCGCTACCATCACATCAATTGTTTCTTTTGAGACGTTGTTGGAACAGACAAGTTGCATTGAGCAAAGTTGCTACGCTCTAGTACCAAGTGATTGCAACTGAGGGCCTCTGGGTCGATTTCTCTCATTTGGGCACCTTCTCTGGATCTGAAGCTTAGCGCTCATGATCGTCATTCAGCTATTTTGAGATAAAGTGGGAGGGAGACGAGGGCAACAGAACTCTGAAAGGACAGGAGTGGGTGTGTGTGTGTACCCCCCACACAAAAGGAGGCCTTCAGTCTATTCGTTGCACCCCCAATCAATTTAAGATGGGGATGTTGTGGCAAAGACTCAATGAAACGGCTTTGTGTAGTAGGGCTGGCTGGGCCTGCCTCTCCATGCCTTCTCCTTAAAGTGTGTCACTTGCCGGAAAACATTCTCACACAAAGCGTTACGCAATCAGCGGTGGCGGCATTGGCATTGCCTGGGTTTTAACCCTTGTTGTGTGGAGGCTTTTTTCTTTCTGGAAGTTTCTCAGACAGCTTTAGGTGCCAAACAACGACAGGCTCTGTTGAGATGGAGGGAGGGATGTGGTAGATGAGTGAATGAGGATCCAGAAGGGGAAGGGAATACATGAGAAAGAGAGAAGGGTGCAACCTTCTCTGAAATCCCCAGAGCATTATAGCTACTGTTTCAAAGGCCTGGGTCTGTATTCAAAAAGCATCACAGAGCACTGATCTGAGATGGGGCGGCTGGTAGCCTAGTGGCTAGAGGCAGGTAGCCTAGTGGCTAGAGGCAGGTAGCCTAGTGGTTAGAGGCAGGTAGCCTAGTGGTTAGAGCAGGTAGCCTAGCGGCTAGAGGCAGGTAGCCTAGTGGTTAGAGCAGGTAGCCTAGTGGCTAGAGGCAGGTAGCCTAGTGGCTAGAGGCAGTTAGCCTAGTGGTTAGAGCAGGTAGCCTAGTGGCTAGAGGCAGGTAGCCTAGTGGCTAGAGGCAGGTAGCCTAGTGGTTAGAGCAGGTAGCCTAGTGGCTAGAGGCAGGTAGCCTAGTGGCTAGAGGCAGGTAGCCTACTGGTTAGAGGCAGGTAGCCTAGGGGTTAGAGGAGGTAGCCTAGTGGTTAGAGCAGGTAGCCAGCCTAGTGTTTAGAGTGTCGGGCCAGTAACCGAAAGGTTGCTAGATCGATTCCCCAAGCCGACAAGGTAAAAATCTGTTGTTCTGCCCCTGAACAAGGCAGTTAATCCACTGTTCCTGGGCCGTCGTTGTAAATAAGAATTTGTTCTTAACTGACTTGCCTAGTTAAATTTTTTTTTAAATAGGATCTGGTTCTCCCTGTCCTTCCATTCCTATTCATTGTGATCTAATAGCTAAAAGTGATCCTAAATCAGCACTCCTTTTCTGAGATGCTTTATGGATATGGGCCCTGATCTGACTAAAGAGGAGAAGAAAGTATTGTTTCCCAGAGAGAAAAATAATGAGCCATTTTGATAAGAGGTTTTTGGGAAACACAACCTGGACACATGTCAAAACCAGAAGATGAGCATTATTGAATGACTGCCGTTACTGTCCTAGTGGCAGAGAGAAGCATTAAAGTAGATGGGTTGTGTATGTTTACCTGTAGTGCAGTGGACATGTAACAATATGTGTCATCCTCCAGTGGGTGTGTCCCTACAAGGGTGTATCTCTGGTAGGACGGGCACTGCTGGGGGTGGGAGGGGCCTTTCCTGCCGTAGAAAGCCGATTGGACGGTGATGGTGGTGCGAGGCGGGCAGCGGACCGACAGGAAGTCGCCGTCACAAGCCTGCTCGGTGTAGTTCCTCAACACTTTGGATAGGTAATCTAGGAGATAAGAAAAACACCATGGTTACCACAAAAACAGCTGCACACCTACACCTGTTTACAGTCCATCAACTCTTAAGTGGTGTTCCAGGTCATCTTTTCAGCAGATTGCTATATCATGTCAATGTGTATTTCCCTGAGATGCTAATCACTTCTACAGGTGAAGTGTGAGATCTGATCCTCAGTGCAGCGTGACTGCATTGAAGACCATCTGGAATGCAAAGCCTAAAATCATACTACAAACAAAAGACACTATGAATAGGAGACCATTCACTACAAACAAAGATGATCTGAATAGGAGACATTTCACTCCTCCACCTCCCCAGTGTAAAGAAACACACACACACACACACACACACACACACACACACACACACACACACACACACACACACACACACACACACACACACACACACACACACACAGTCCCCAGGATGTTCAAATGGACAAAGCCATGGGTGTGTTGAATCCTGAAAGACTTTTACTTAGAATGTGTGGCACACAGCTGCAGCAGTTCTATCTCAGTCAATTGGCATCAAAGAGGAACACAACACACACGGGATAATAAGGCAATCAGCAAAGCCAATCACACACACAGCCTGGCAGGCTTTGCTTTGTCTTGCCTGGGTTGGCCCACCTCGGAAGAAACACTCTCCTCCTTCCTTTCATTTAATCCCTCATTTCATGGTGATGATGTCATATTGAGAGTTGTCTTATCTGCGCTATATTTTGTTTTTGTTCGTTAACACAGACACACCCTGTCAAGAGAGGCAGCGCCAATTTGGTCGCGTAGGGGTTTTTGTGTCTAGATAGTAGGAAGCTTCTGTGGAAGAGCCCCCTGTTTCCATGGTCCATTAGTCATGTTACACATCAACAAGCCCTGACAAAACGACTGCCTTCACTTAACCATATCAAAAACCATGGCTCCGGGCCTAGAATACCACAACACTACACAGACGCTAAAAGTCCTGGCCCTAGCGTCATTAGCTGTTAGCATTGTTAGCCTCCAGGCATATCTAACAGACCCAGCATTTAAAGCTATCTGAGCTTCCTAGGCTTGAGCTAAATCCCTCGCTAAGCTAACCTGCGCTAGTGCTAAGTCTGCTAACCCTGAGTTTGTCTCACCCTGTCTCCATCGGTAAGCCCTTTGTTTGTTAGCGTTAGTGAGTCTCTTCTCGGACTCGGTGTCAGTTAGCCAACCACCATGTTTTGAACTGCATTCCATATTTAAAAAGTCTATTTAAAAAAAAACATAAATAGGCCTATTGGGAAACAATCATAAAACACTTGTAATGTTATTTTACTTGAAACCTCACAGGTCTAGACTGTCTCTTTGAATGCTATAGCTAATTACGGTGTTAGCCAGCATTCTCTGTCATTGTGAGCCACCAGCCTGTCAGTCAATCATTCAGTCAGGAGAACTGAACCCCATCACAAAGAACCGGCAGCATTAACATTCCTGCCTGCGCGAAGGAGAGTGGAGATAAAAGCACTGCTTTGTCATATGGTGTCTTTTTTCCTCCTTCTTTGTGAAACTATTCAGCCAAATGATTGACAGCTGGCAGAGGAACATTCAGCACAAAAGTTGTCAAGATAAACAGAGGCTGAGTCTCAAGTGATACCCTATTCTCTGAATATTGCACTACTGTTGACCAGGTCCCAAGGAGCTCTGGTCAAAAGCAGTGCCCTATATGGGGAATAGGGATCAATAGAGCTCTGGTCGAAAGTAGTGCCCTATATGGGGAATAGGGTTCCATTGGGCTCTGGTCGAAGTAGTGCCCTGTATAGGGAATAGGAATAAAAATATTTAACATAGGCCCTCAGATCCTCAAAAAGCTCGACAGCTGCACCATTGAGAGCATCTGGTTGCCATAACGCTTGGTATGGCAACCAATAAGGCGCGACAGAGGGTAGGTCATATGGCCCAGTACATCACCGGGGCCAAGCTCCCAGCAATCCAAGACATGTATACCAGGCGGTGTCAGAGGTAGACCCTAAAAATTGTCAAAGACTCCAGCCACCCAAGTCAGCCACTCGCTTGCACTGGCTCTCTGCAAACTCACTGGACTCTACCCACACAGTCACACATCCTGCACTGGTCATCCAAAGCACACATGCCCAAACACTACTACATACGCTAACATACAGAAGACACACACACATGCATATTGACGCCACACACACACTGCTGCTACTCTGTTTATTATCTACCTTGATTGCCTAGTCACCTTTACCCCTACCCACATGTACATACAGTTGAAGTCGGAAGTTTACATAAACTGAGGTTGGAGTCATTAAAACTCATTTTTCAACCACTCCACAAATTTCTTGTTAACAAACTATAGTTTCGCAAGTTGATTAGGACATCTACTTTGTGCATGACACAAGTCATTTTTCCAACAATTGTTTACAGACAGATTATTTCACTTATAATTCACTGTATCACAATTCCAGTGGGTCAGAAGTTTACATACACTAAGTTGACTGTGCCTTTAAACAGCTTGGAAAATTACAGAAAATTATGTCATGTCTTTAGACGCTTCTGATAGGCTAATTAAAATAATTTGAGTCAACTGAGGTGTACCTGTGGATGTATTTCAAGGCCTACCTTCAAACTCAGTGCATCTTTGCTTGACATAGTGGGAAAATCAAAATAACTCAGCCAAGACCTAAGATAAAAAAATTGTAGACCTCCACAAGATACCACGTTCATCTGTACAAACAATAGTACGCAAGTATAAACACCATGGGACCACGCAACCGCCATACCGCTCAGGAAGGAGACGCGTTCTGTCTCCTAGAGATGAACGTACTTTGGTGCGAAAAGGGCAAATCAATCCCAGAACAACAGCAAAGAACCTTGTGAAGATGCTGGAGGAAACAGGTACAAAAGTATCTATATCCACAGTAAAACGAGTCCTATGTCGACATAACCTGAAAGGCTGCTCAGCAAGGAAGAAGCCACTGCTCCAAAACCGCCATAAAAAAGCCAGACTACGGTTTGCAACTGCACATGGGGACCAAGGTCATACTTTTTGGGGAAATGTCCTCTGGTCTGATGAAACAAAAATAGAACTGTTTGGCCATAATGACCATCGTTATGTTTTGAGGAAAAAGGGGAGGCTTGCAAGCCGAAAAACACCATCCCAAACATGAAGCACGGGGGTGACAGCATCATGTTGTGGGTGTGCTTTGATGCAGGAGTGACTGGTGCACTTCACAAAATAGATGGCATTATGAGGTAGAAAAAATGGTTGTTGTGGCAAAATGGCTTAAGGACAACAAAGTCAAGGTATTGGAGTGTCCATCTCAAAGCCCTGACCTCAATCCTATAGAAAATGTGTGGGCAGAACTGAAAAAGCAGGTGCGAGGAAAGAGACGTACAAACCTGACTCAATTACACCAGCTCAGTCAGGAGAAATGGGCCAAAATTCACCCAACTTATTGTGGGAAGCTTGTGGAAGGCTACGCGAAACATTTTTACCGAAGTTAAGCAATTTAAAGGTAATGCTACCAAATACTAATTGAGTGCATGTAAACTTCTGACCCACGGGGAATGTGATGAAAGAAATAAAATATTAAATAAATCATTCTCTCGCCTATTACATTTCACATTCTTCAAATAAAGTGGTGATCCTTTTTTACTAGGACTAAATGTCAGAAATTGTGAAATAGTTTCAAACTGAGTTGAAATGTATTTGGTGTATTTAAACTTCCGACTTCAACTTTATTACCTCACCTATCTCGTACCACTGCACATTGACTCGGTACCGGTACTCCTTGTATATAATCTTGTTATTGTTATTTTATTGTGTAACTATTTCCTTTAAAAAAAAAAGTTTTACTTTGCATTATTGGGAAAGGGCTCGTAAGTAAGCATTTCACAGTAAAGTCTACACCTTTTCCATTCAGCGCATGTGAAAAATTGATCAAATCAAATTGTCTTTACCCAAAACAAGGAGCCATTTTAAGGCTGTAAGCAATCCATTGGTACAAAACTTTGCTTGGAAAATTAAGTTTAAAAAAAATGGCCAGTGATTCAGCCAGCTCAACATCAATATGTCAAATGTTTCCACTGCGGAGTGCTTCACAAACACTACAGGTACATTAGAGGAAGTAGGAGCTGTTTCCATACACAGTGACACACACACACACACACACACACACCTTTTACCATGGTTACCTCTAACAGTGCAGTAGCGTGTGGTCATGAAACTGATATATCTGAAAGAGTCAACACCGGGACATAATTAGACAACAGTGGCGCCCAGCGCCAGTAAGAACCTCTGTCCTTTCACTGTTCTATTGACACTGCCTTATCTAGAAAATGAAAGCAGGAACATTTGACTTCAATGCTTTTAACTGTTACAGTAAGCTACTTAAGCTTTAATGGCGATGCCTTTTAAGGCCAGAGAGCTTTGCAGAGTCAGGTATAGAACGACCTGTTTGATCATAAAACGTAACGCTAAGTTAGCCTGGTCTGAAGTGCACACACTTGGAACTAAGTAACTTCACACACACACACACACACACACACACACACACACACACACACACACACACACACACACACACACACACACACACACACACACACACACCCCTCTGCTGGCATATCCCTGTCTGCTGCATTCCAGAGCGGGTGAACTTGGCATTTCCCCTGACAGGACCACACACACAAACAACAACACAACCAGGGTGGCTGCCGTGGCAACGAACACAACCTTACACTGAACTCATTCTTCTCCACAGTTACCCAGTGGGCCATAGTTGTCGAGGGACATCATTTCTCTGATATACGATGTCAGATTACAACCATTTAAAGACGTCTTTTAGCCCTTCAGGGAAAAGAAAGACCTATTGAACAGAGTTGTCCATGAAGAAATCAAGGCGCCTGGAAAGACGTCATATGGTGATTGTTGTCTTGTTTAAGTGACTGATACAACCTGGTAAAGGCGTCTTTTTCTGGATGCTAAAACAGTCTAAAAAACCTCCTTTTACATTCAGACTACAACCTGACCATGACGTCAGTCTGATGTTATTGCAACCGGTTTTGCCCACTGAACATAAGACACGTCTATTTGGTCTGAGTATTAGGCCTTGTCCTGGACCCAGGCCAAGACCATGATGGAACATGTGCACTGCCAGCCCTATACCCCTCCAGCCACTGAGCTGGGTGCCACATGGAAACTATGGCAACGACCAAGCATGTGCACTGCCAGCCCTATACCCCTCCAGCCACTGAGCTGGGTGCCACATGGAAACTATGGCAACGACCATGCATGTGCACTGCCAGCCCTATACCCCTCCAGCCACTGAGCTGGGTGCCACATGGAAACTATGGCAACGACCATGCATGTGCACTGCCAGCCCTATACCCCTCCAGCCACTGAGCTGGGTGCCACATGGAAACTATGGCAACGACCATGCATGTGCACTGCCAGCCCTATACCCCTCCAGCCACTGAGCTGGGTGCCACATGGAAACTATGGCAACGACCATGCATGTACACTGCCAGCCCTATACCCCTCCAGCCACTGAGCTGGGTGCCACATGGAAACTATGGCAACGACCATGCATGTACACTGCCAGCCCTATACCCCTCCAGCCACTGAGCTGGGTGCCACATGGAAACTATGGCAACGACCATGCATGTGCACTGCCAGCCCTATACCCCTCCAGCCACTGAGCTGGGTGCCACATGGAAACTATGGCAACGATCATGCATGTGCACTGCCAGCCCTATACCCCTCCAGCCACTGAGCTGGGTGCCACATGGAAACTATGGCAACGACCATGCATGTGCACTGCCAGCCCTATACCCCTCCAGCCACTGAGCTGGGTGCCACATGGAAACTATGGCAACGACCATGCATGTGCACTGCCAGCCCTATACCCTCCAGCCACTGAGCTGGGTGCCACATGGAAACTATGGCAACGACCATGCATGTGCACTGCCAGCCCTATACCCCTCCAGCCACTAAGCTGGGTGCCACATGGAAACTATGGCAACGACCATGCATGTGCACTGCCAGCCCTATACCCCTCCAGCCACTGAGCTGGGTGCCACATGGAAACTATGGCAACGACCATGCATGTGCACTGCCAGCCCTATACCCCTCCAGCCACTGAGCTGGGTGCCACATGGAAACTATGGCAACGACCATGCATGTGCACTGCCAACCCTATACCCCTCCATGCATGTACACTGCCAACCCTATACCCCTCCAGCCACTGAGCTGGGTGCCACATGGAAACTATGGCAACGACCATGCATGTGCACTGCCAACCCTATACCCCTCCATGCATGTGCACTGCCAGCCCTATACCCCTCCATGCATGTGCACTGCCAGCCCTATACCCCTCCATGCATGTGAAGGACAAGTGAGAGGGAGAGGGACAAACACAGGAATGAAATGATAAAGGACAAGTCACACCAACACTAACAAGAAATATCCAGATTTTATCCAACAACCCAGCAGGCAAATAAGGTTGAAATTGCACCTTTGCGTTTGCAAACAGTTTGTAACCAGAACTGGATGCAATTGAGTTATTTCAAGCAGTTTTGACAACTGGTAAAGGACTTTCTCAAAGGTGAAGGGGTGGGTTACTAACTGTTTCTGAACCACAAAACACACTGCAACACCTTCCTTCATCTTGTCCTGTGGGATTGTGGGTAAAAGCAAACAGATTATCTCATAAACTCCCCCGGAGCACTTTTCCACTTTCTGTACGAATTGTTCCACCCTCCTCTGTTAACCCTCCACCTGTTGATTGACGCCCCCTTTCACGACTAACAATCAGGCGGGGTTAAGACACCTGTGTAAAACCAGGTAGCCAATGACATGCGTCGCTCTGAGGGGCAGCCTGGACAAGGCCACCAGGGGGAAAACATAGACACACATCTCTCTCTCCTTTGTCATTTGGGGCCATCCTAACTCCTTCTCTAGATTAAAAAAAATATATACATTTCTTATTTGCAATGACGGCCTACCCCAGCCAAACTCTAACCCGGACGATGCTGGGCCAATTGTGCGCCGCCCTATGGGACTCACAATCACGGCCGGTTGTGATATAGCCTGGAATCGAACCAGGGTCTGTAGTGACACCTCTAGCACTGAGATACAGTGCCCTAGACCGCTGTGCCACTCGGGAGTTCTCCTTCACAAAAGCACCAAGCCCATTATGAATGATGGTGGTTATGTGGGCTGAGGAAGGAGAGGAGGTTATGAATGATGGTGGTTATGTGGGGTGAGGAAGGTGAGGAGGTTATGAATGATGGTGGTTATGTGGGGTGGGGAAGGAGAGGAGGGTATGAATGATGGTGGTTATGTGGGGTGGGGAAGGAGAGGAGGTTATGAAGGATGGTGGTTATGTGGGGTGAGGAAGGTGAGGAGGTTATGAATGATGGTGGTTATGTGGGGTGAGGAAGGTGAGGAGGTTATGAATGATGGTGATTATATGGGGTGAGGAAGGAGAGGAGGTTATGAATGATGGTGGTTATGTGGGGTGAGGAAGGTGAGGAGGTTATGTCTGATGGTGGTTATGTGGGGTGAGGAAGGTGAGGAGGTTATGAATGATGGTGATTATATGGGGTGAGGAAGGAGAGGAGGTTATGAATGATGGTGGTTATGTGGGGTGAGGAAGGTGAGGAGGTTATGAATGATGGTGGTTATGTGGGGTGAGGAAGGTGAGGAGGTTATGAATGATGGTGGTTATGTGGGCTGAGGAAGGAGAGGAGGTTATGTCTGATGGTGGTTATGTGGGGTGGGGAAGGAGAGGAGGTTATGTCTGATGGTGGTTATGTGGGCTGAGGAAGAAAAGGAGGTTATGTCTGATGGTGGTTATGTGGGGTGAAGAAGGTGAGGAGGTTATGAATGATGGTGGTTATGTGGGGTGGGGAAGGAGAGGAGGTTATGTCTGATGGTGGTTATGTGGGCTGAGGAAGGAGAGGAGGTTATGAATGATGGTGGTTATGTGGGGTGAGGAAGGAGAGGAGGTTATGAATGATGGTGGTTATATGGGGTGAGGAAGGAGAGGAGGTTATGAATGATGGTGGTTATGTGGTGTGAGGAAGGTGAGGAGGTTATGAATGATGGTGGTTATGTGGGCTGAGGAAGGAGAGGAGGTTATGAATGATGGTGGTTATGTGGGCTGAGGAAGGAGAGGAGGTTATGTCTGATGGTGGTTATGTGGGGTAGGGAAGGAGAGGAGGTTATGTCTGATGGTGGTTATGTGGGGTGGGGAAGGAGAGGAGGTTATGAATGATGGTGGTTATGTGGGGTGAGGAAGGAGAGGAGGTTATGAATGATGGTGGTTATGTGGTGTGAGGAAGGAGAGGAGGTTATGAATGATGGTGGTTATGTGGGGTGAGGAAGGTGAGGAGGTTATGAATGATGGTGGTTATGTGGGGTGAGGAAGGAGAGGAGGTTATGAATGATGGTGGTTATGTGGGGTGAGGAAGGTGAGGAGGTTATGAATGATGGTGGTTATGTGGTGTGAGGAAGGTGAGGAGGTTATGAATGATGGTGGTTATGTGGGGTGAGGAAGGTGAGGAGGTTATGAATGATGGTGGTTATGTGGTGTGAGGAAGGTGAGGAGGTTATGAATGATGGTGGTTATGTGGGCTGAGGAAGGAGAGGAGGTTATGAATGATGGTGGTTATGTGGGCTGAGGAAGGAGAGGAGGTTATGAATGAGATGAGATTCTCAAGAGAAATATAGTCGACTGCATGCGACAGACTGGGTTTGATTCCGAGTATCCTGCACCCATAAATTCCAGGGCTTTACTTGACTTCTCCTCAACATCCCGTGTGTGTTCGCAGTCTGAGGTAAAAATCATTAGGTCTGGGAGCTAAGGAAAGTCTTCAGTTTCTGAGGCAAGGCTACTACTCATCATGGTAGCTTAATAAACCAGCCTATTTACATATGCAAAGGAATGATATCCTCAATCCCGTCATCTGCAGGATACCGGTAAGCAAATGACTCCAGGTCAATTCAGGTCAATATATAATGCATGAATTGTGTACACAAGCAGGTAGTCTGGGCATATCATATGCATGGGGCATGACAACTCAACCAGCCCTAAAATAGCTGGTGCAGAGTTGTAGCTTCCCCTCATAACACACCATGTCATAACCCCCAAGTCATGTGATAGGAATGAACTGTAATTGGGCTTCCACCACGTCATGTGATCTTCCATGCCCGTAAGCCTATCACAACGCTGAAAACCCGAGGAGGTAATTAGTTCCTGATTTGCGGCTATGTGATGGCCCCGCGGCCTAACCCCGGCGTTAGAGGGGTCAGGTAGGGCTGAGATTAGGGACAAACCACTGTGTTGTGTCAGCATGGGTTCCTACCCCCCGGCCCATCACACAGAGACTTCCTGTTCAGGACTCACCGATTAGATGCGGTCCTACTGCAGGTCCAAAGAGATGTTGAATCCATGTTTTCCTCATGTTTCAGCTCAGAGAGTAAATATGAGGGGAGAGTGTGTCTCCTTGCCTGCGGTGGTGTGTGTGTGTGTGTGTGTGTGTGTGTGTGTGTGTGTGTGTGTGTGTGTGTGTGTGTGTGTGTGTGTGTGTGTGTGTGTGTGTGTGTGTGTGTGTGTGTGTGTGTGTGTGTGTGTACGTGTGTGTGTGAGAGAGAGAGAGAGAAAGAAAGAAAGAGAGAGGTTTGCATAGATTGTTGACTACATATGTGTGTCCGAATGTAAAAAAGTCAAATAAACAAACAACAACATGACACATTGCAAAATCCCTGGCTCTCCCTCCACTATGCAGAGGTGTCAGCTACAAGCTGGAATGCATAGAGAGATGTGCTCTCTGGTATGAGCAGTGGTGTGGTGGGGAGGCAGGGAGGGAGGGAGGGATGTCTCTCTAACTGCACTGTCTGCCTGCGAGGCGAGGGATTACTCTCTACTCAGGGCTTTCTACTCTGTTTGAAAGATGCCATCGAATCCCATTGGAGAACTCAGCTCAAAAGTAACCTATGCAGTAGACACTGCTGGGTTCTCTGCTACAGAGGATTAACACAGCACCAATAACAGGGTACAATCTTATCATATGGTTGACTTTAGTACTCAATAAAACAGTCAATAATGCATGTTCCTCATGCAACAACTTCATAGAGCACACAGTATCAAACATTATGAAACATTTTACCCCCCCAGAAATTACATACAAAATAAGAGTGAGAGACAGAGAGAAAGAGAGAGAGAGACAGTGATGTGGCAGTAGAAAGGCCACAAGGGCCGGTGGCTTTAGGCCTTGTTAGTAATTAGTCCCTGACCATGGTTCTATCCATTGGCCACAGAAGCAGCCTTACAGAGCTTGGCCACATCCCAAACTGGCTTTTTAATTTTTTAAATCTAGAATACAGATGTTTGATTATATAACGTCCAAATTCATGATCACGTTTAAAAACATTAACACTTCAATCGCATACATTTGGCATCAAATGGAAGAAAACAAACTGAAACAAGGAGAGACTACCAAAACCTGTCCAATAAAATGTTTTGCTACATTTTGCAGAAATGAAATAGACCCATGTCTGGCCTGCAGAGCTCCTGAATCATACTGTGGTCATAACTCCCGATGCACTGCTATCCCCTCCAGCACTAAGTGTAAGGTTAGGTAAACTACACTCCTGTGTGATTAAGTAGGAGTGTATTGGTTTAGGTTATCTAAACATAGACAGGCTGACAGGTTCATGAAGTGTGTGGAGGGGGAGATGACATGGGACTCCAACACACCAGAATATCAGAGAGACTCTACATTCAACATTCATTTCAATAGGATGGAATTATGTCGTTAATCACAAATAATTTGTGATAATTAATACATTCAATGGCCCTGTACATATAGACAGTGCAACTACTGCTGCTACTACTGTTACTGCTACTTGTTACTGATGCTGATACTGCTGCTATTTCTACTTCTACTACTACTACTGTTACTGATGCTATTTCTACTACTACTACTACTACTACTACTGTTACTGCTGCTATTTCTACTTCTACTACTACTACTGTTACTGATGCTATTTCTACTACTACTACTACTACTACTGTTACTGCTGCTATTTCTACTTCTACTACTACTACTGTTACTGAAGCTATTTCTACTACTACTACTACTACTACTGTTACTGCTGCTATTTCTACTACTACTGCTGCTATTTCTACTACTACTACTGTTACTGCTGCTATTTCTACTACTACTACTGTTACTGTTGCTATTTCTACTTCTACTACTACTACTGTTACTGTTGCTATTTCTACTACTACTACTGTTACTGCTGCTATTTCTACTACTACTGCTGTTACTGTTGCTATTTCTGCTACTGCTGCTATTTCTACTACTACTACTGTTACTGTTGCTATTTCTACTACTACTACTACTACTGCCACTGTTGCTATTTCTACTACTACTACTGTTACTGTTGCTATTTCTACTACTACTACTGTTACTGTTGCTATTTCTACTACTACTACTGTTACTGCTGCTATTTCTACTACTACTACTGTTACTGCTGCTATTTCTACTACTACTACTGTTACTATTTCTACTACTACTACTACTACTGTTACTGTTGCTATTTCTACTACTACTACTGTTACTGCTGCTATTTCTACTACTACTACTGTTACTATTTCTACTACTACTACTGTTACTGCTGCTATTTCTACTACTGTTACTGCTGTTATTTCTACTACTACTACTGTTACTGCTGCTATTTCTACTACTACTGTTACTGTTGCTATTTCTACTACTACTACTGTTACTGTTGCTATTTCTACTACTACTACTACTACTGTTACTGTTGCTATTTCTACTACTACTACTACTACTGTTACTGTTGCTATTTCTACTACTACTACTGTTACTATTTCTACTACTACTACTGTTACTGCTGCTATTTCTACTACTACTACTGTTACTGCTGCTATTTCTACTACTACTACTGTTACTGTTGCTATTTCTACTACTACTACTGTTACTGCTGCTATTTCTACTACTACTACTGTTACTGCTGCTATTTCTACTACTACTACTGTTACTACTGCTATTTCTACTACTACTACTGTTACTGTTGCTATTTCTACTACTACTACTGTTATTTTCTACTACTACTACTGTTACTGTTGCTATTTTACTACTACTACTGTTACTGCTGCTATTTCTACTACTACTACTGTTACTGTTGCTATTTCTACTACTACTACTGTTACTGCTGCTATTTCTACTACTACTACTGTTACTGCTGCTATTTCTACTACTACTACTGTTACTATTTCTACTACTACTACTGTTACTGCTGCTATTTCTACTACTGTTACTGCTGTTATTTCTACTACTACTACTGTTACTGCTGCTATTTCTACTACTACTGTTACTGTTGCTATTTCTACTACTACTACTGTTACTGTTGCTATTTCTACTACTACTACTACTACTGTTACTGTTGCTATTTCTACTACTACTACTACTACTGTTACTGTTGCTATTTCTACTACTACTACTGTTACTATTTCTACTACTACTACTGTTACTGCTGCTATTTCTACTACTACTACTGTTACTGCTGCTATTTCTACTACTACTACTGTTACTGTTGCTATTTCTACTACTACTACTGTTACTGCTATTGCTACTTTCTACTACTACTACTGTTACTGCTGCTATTTCTACTACTACTACTGTTACTACTGCTATTTCTACTACTACTACTGTTACTGTTGCTATTTCTACTACTACTGCTATTTCTACTACTACTACTGTTACTGTTGCTATTTCTACTACTACTACTGTTACTGCTGCTATTTCTACTACTACTACTGTTACTGTTGCTATTTCTACTACTACTACTGTTACTGCTGCTATTTCTACTACTACTACTGTTACTGCTGCTATTTCTACTACTACTACTGTTACTGTTGCTATTTCTACTACTACTACTGTTACTGCTGCTATTTCTACTTCTACTACTGATGCTTTTCTACTACTACTACTGTTACTGCTGCTATTTCTACTACTACTACTACTGTTACTGTTGCTATTTCTACTACTACTGCTGTTACTGCTGCTATTTCTACTACTACTACTGTTACTGCTGCTATTTCTACTACTACTACTGTTACTGTTGCTATTTCTACTACTACTACTGTTACTGCTGCTATTTCTACTACTACTACTGTTACTGCTGCTATTTCTACTACTACTGCTGTTACTGTTGCTATTTCTACTACTACTACTGTTACTGCTGCTATTTCTACTACTACTACTGCTACTGCTGCTATTTCTACTACTACTACTGTTACTGTTGCTATTTCTACTACTGTTACTGTTGCTATTTCTACTACTACTAATGTTACTGCTGCTATTTCTACTACTACTACTATTACTGTTGCTATTTCTACTACTACTGCTGTTACTGTTGCTATTTCTACTACTACTGCTGTTACTGTTGCTATTTCTACTACTACTACTGTTACTGCTGCTATTTCTACTACTACTACTGCTGTTATTGCTACTATTTCTACTACTACTGCTGTTATTGCTGCTATTTCTACTACTGTTACTGCTGCTATTTCTACTACTACTACTACTACTGTTACTGCTGCTATTTCTACTACTACTACTACTACTGTTACTGCTGCTATTTCTACTACTACTACTGTTACTGCTGCTATTTCTACTACTACTACTGTTACTGTTGCTATTTCTACTACTACTACTGTTACTGCTGCTATTTCTACTACTACTACTGTTACTGCTGCTATTTCTACTACTACTACTGTTACTGCTGCTATTTCTACTACTACTACTGTTACTGCTGCTATTTCTACTACTACTACTGTTACTGCTGCTATTTCTACTACTACTGCTGTTACTGCTGCTATTTTCTACTACTACTACTGTTACTGCTGCTATTTCTACTACTACTACTGTTACTGCTGCTATTTCTACTACTACTACTGTTACTGCTGCTATTTCTACTACTACTACTGTTACTGCTGCTATTTCTACTACTACTACTGTTACTGCTGCTATTTCTACTACTACTACTGTTACTGCTGCTATTTCTACTACTACTACTGTTACTGCTGCTATTTCTACTACTACTACTGTTACTGTTGCTATTTCTACTACTACTACTGTTACTGCTGCTATTTCTACTACTACTACTGTTACTGCTGCTATTTCTACTACTACTACTGTTACTGTTGCTATTTCTACTACTACTACTGTTACTGCTGCTATTTCTACTACTACTACTGTTACTGTTGCTATTTCTACTACTACTGCTGTTATTGCTGCTATTTCTACTACTACTACTGTTACTGTTGCTATTTCTACTACTACTACTGTTACTGCTGCTATTTCTACTACTACTACTACTACTGTTACTGTTGCTATTTCTACTACTACTACTGTTACTGTTGCTATTTCTACTACTACTACTACTGTTACTGTTGCTATTTCTACTACTACTACTGCTGCTATTTCTACTACTACTACTGTTACTGCTGCTATTTCTACTACTACTACTGTTACTGCTGCTATTTCTACTACTACTACTGTTACTGCTGCTATTTCTACTACTACTACTGTTACTGCTGCTATTTCTACTACTACTACTACTACTGTTACTATTTCTACAACTACTACTACTGTTACTGTTGCTATTTCTACTACTACTACTGCTGCTATTTCTACTACTACTGCTGTTACTGCTGCTATTTCTACTACTGTTACTGCTGTTATTTCTACTACTACTACTGTTACTGCTGCTATTTCTACTACTACTGTTACTGTTGCTATTTCTACTACTACTACTGTTACTGTTGCTATTTCTACTACTACTACTACTACTGTTACTGTTGCTATTTCTACTACTACTACTGTTACTGTTGCTATTTCTACTACTACTATTACTACTGTTACTGTTGCTATTTCTACTACTACTACTGTTACTATTTCTACTACTACTACTGTTACTGCTGCTATTTCTACTACTACTACTGTTACTGCTGCTATTTCTACTACTACTACTGTTACTGTTGCTATTTCTACTACTACTACTGTTACTGCTGCTATTTCTACTACTACTACTGTTACTGCTGCTATTTCTACTACTACTACTGTTACTACTGCTATTTCTACTACTACTACTGTTACTGTTGCTATTTCTACTACTACTGCTATTTCTACTACTACTACTGTTACTGTTGCTATTTCTACTACTACTACTGTTACTGCTGCTATTTCTACTACTACTACTGTTACTGTTGCTATTTCTACTACTACTACTGTTACTGCTGCTATTTCTACTACTACTACTGTTACTGCTGCTATTTCTACTACTACTACTGTTACTGTTGCTATTTCTACTACTACTACTGTTACTGCTGCTATTTCTACTTCTACTACTGATGCTTTTCTACTACTACTACTGTTACTGCTGCTATTTCTACTACTACTACTACTGTTACTGTTGCTATTTCTACTACTACTGCTGTTACTGCTGCTATTTCTACTACTACTACTGTTACTGCTGCTATTTCTACTACTACTACTGTTACTGTTGCTATTTCTACTACTACTACTGTTACTGCTGCTATTTCTACTACTACTACTGTTACTGCTGCTATTTCTACTACTACTGCTGTTACTGTTGCTATTTCTACTACTACTACTGTTACTGCTGCTATTTCTACTACTACTACTGCTACTGCTGCTATTTCTACTACTACTACTGTTACTGTTGCTATTTCTACTACTGTTACTGTTGCTATTTCTACTACTACTAATGTTACTGCTGCTATTTCTACTACTACTACTGTTACTGTTGCTATTTCTACTACTACTGCTGTTACTGTTGCTATTTCTACTACTACTGCTGTTACTGTTGCTATTTCTACTACTACTACTGTTACTGCTGCTATTTCTACTACTACTACTGCTGTTATTGCTACTATTTCTACTACTACTGCTGTTATTGCTGCTATTTCTACTACTGTTACTGCTGCTATTTCTACTACTACTACTACTACTGTTACTGCTGCTATTTCTACTACTACTACTACTACTACTGTTACTGCTGCTATTTCTACTACTACTACTGTTACTGCTGCTATTTCTACTACTACTACTGTTACTGTTGCTATTTCTACTACTACTACTGTTACTGTTGCTATTTCTACTACTAATACTGTTACTGCTGCTATTTCTACTACTACTACTACTGTTACTGTTGCTATTTCTACTACTACTGCTGTTATTGCTGCTATTTCTACTACTACTACTGTTACTGTTGCTATTTCTACTACTACTACTGTTACTGTTGCTATTTCTACTTCTACTACTACTGCTGTTACTGCTGCTATTTCTACTACTGTTACTGCTGTTATTTCTACTACTACTACTGTTACTGCTGCTATTTCTACTACTACTGTTACTGTTGCTATTTCTACTACTACTACTGTTACTGTTGCTATTTCTACTACTACTACTACTACTGTTACTGTTGCTATTTCTACTACTACTACTGTTACTGTTGCTATTTCTACTACTACTACTACTACTGTTACTGTTGCTATTTCTACTACTACTACTGTTACTATTTCTACTACTACTACTGTTACTGCTGCTATTTCTACTACTACTACTGTTACTGCTGCTATTTCTACTACTACTACTGTTACTGTTGCTATTTCTACTACTACTACTGTTACTGCTGCTATTTCTACTACTACTACTGTTACTGCTGCTATTTCTACTACTACTACTGTTACTACTGCTATTTCTACTACTACTACTGTTACTGTTTCTACTACTACTGCTATTTCTACTACTACTACTGTTACTGTTGCTATTTCTACTACTACTACTGTTACTGCTGCTATTTCTACTACTACTACTGTTACTGTTGCTATTTCTACTACTACTACTGTTACTGCTGCTATTTCTACTACTACTACTGTTACTGCTGCTATTTCTACTACTACTACTGTTACTGTTGCTATTTCTACTACTACTACTGTTACTGCTGCTATTTCTACTTCTACTACTGATGCTTTTCTACTACTACTACTGTTACTGCTGCTATTTCTACTACTACTACTACTGTTACTGTTGCTATTTCTACTACTACTGCTGTTACTGCTGCTATTTCTACTACTACTACTGTTACTGCTGCTATTTCTACTACTACTACTGTTACTGTTGCTATTTCTACTACTACTACTGTTACTGCTGCTATTTCTACTACTACTACTGTTACTGCTGCTATTTCTACTACTACTACTGTTACTGTTGCTATTTCTACTACTACTACTGTTACTGCTGCTATTTCTACTACTACTACTACTACTGCTGCTATTTCTACTACTACTACTGTTACTGTTGCTATTTTACTACTACTACTGTTACTGTTGCTATTTCTACTACTACTAATGTTACTGCTGCTATTTCTACTACTACTACTGTTACTGTTGCTATTTCTACTACTACTGCTGTTACTGTTGCTATTTCTACTACTACTGCTGTTACTGTTGCTATTTCTACTACTACTACTGTTACTGCTGCTATTTCTACTACTACTACTGTTACTGCTGTTATTGCTACTATTTCTACTACTACTGCTGTTATTGCTGCTATTTCTACTACTGTTACTGCTGCTATTTCTACTACTACTACTACTGTTACTGCTGCTATTTCTACTACTACTACTACTACTGTTACTGCTGCTATTTCTACTACTACTACTGTTACTGCTGCTATTTCTACTACTACTACTGTTACTGTTGCTATTTCTACTACTACTACTGTTACTGTTGCTATTTCTACTACTACTACTGTTACTGTTGCTATTTCTACTTCTACTACTACTACTGTTACTGTTGCTATTTCTACTACTACTACTGTTACTGCTGCTATTTCTACTACTACTGCTGTTACTGTTGCTATTTCTGCTACTGCTGCTATTTCTACTACTACTACTGTTACTGTTGCTATTTCTACTACTACTACTACTACTGTTACTGTTGCTATTTCTACTACTACTACTGTTACTGTTGCTATTTCTACTACTACTACTGTTACTGTTGCTATTTCTACTACTACTACTGTTACTGTTGCTATTTCTACTACTACTACTGTTACTGTTGCTATTTCTACTACTACTACTGTTACTGCTGCTATTTCTACTACTACTACTGTTACTGCTGCTATTTCTACTACTACTACTGTTACTATTTCTACTACTACTACTACTACTGTTACTGTTGCTATTTCTACTACTACTACTGTTACTGCTGCTATTTCTACTACTACTACTGTTACTATTTCTACTACTACTACTGTTACTGCTGCTATTTCTACTACTGTTACTGCTGTTATTTCTACTACTACTACTGTTACTGCTGCTATTTCTACTACTACTGTTACTGTTGCTATTTCTACTACTACTACTGTTACTGTTGCTATTTCTACTACTACTACTACTACTGTTACTGTTGCTATTTCTACTACTACTACTGTTACTGTTGCTATTTCTACTACTACTACTACTACTGTTACTGTTGCTATTTCTACTACTACTACTGTTACTATTTCTACTACTACTACTGTTACTGCTGCTATTTCTACTACTACTACTGTTACTGCTGCTATTTCTACTACTACTACTGTTACTGTTGCTATTTCTACTACTACTACTGTTACTGCTGCTATTTCTACTACTACTACTGTTACTGCTGCTATTTCTACTACTACTACTGTTACTACTGCTATTTCTACTACTACTACTGTTACTGTTGCTATTTCTACTACTACTACTGCTGCTATTTCTACTACTACTACTGTTACTGTTGCTATTTCTACTACTACTACTGTTACTGCTGCTATTTCTACTACTACTACTGTTACTGTTGCTATTTCTACTACTACTACTGTTACTGCTGCTATTTCTACTACTACTACTGTTACTGCTATTTTCTACTACTACTACTACTGTTACTGCTACTGTTACTATTTTACTACTACTACTACTGTTACTGTTGCTATTTCTACTACTACTACTGTTACTGCTGCTATTTCTACTACTACTACTGTTACTGTTGCTATTTCTACTACTACTACTACTGTTACTGCTATTTTCTACTACTACTACTGTTACTGTTGCTACTACTACTACTACTGTTACTGTTGCTATTTTCTACTACTACTACTGTTACTGTTGCTATTTCTCTACTACTACTACTGTTGCTATTTCTACTACTACTACTTTACTGCTGCTTTACTACTACTACTACTGTTACTGCTGCTATTTCTACTACTACTACTGTTACTGCTGCTATTTCTACTACTATTTACTGTTACTATTTCTACTACTACTACTGTTACTGTTACTGCTGCTATTTCTACTACTACTACTGTTACTGCTGCTATTTCTACTACTACTACTGTTACTGCTGCTATTTCTACTACTACTACTGTTACTGTTGCTATTTTTACTACTACTACTACTGCTATTTCTACTACTACTACTGTTACTGTTTGCTATTTCTACTGTTACTACTACTACTGTTACTGTTGCTATTTTTCTACTGCTACTGTTTCTACTACTACTACTGTTACTGCTGCTATTTTTCTACTACTACTACTGTTACTGTTGCTATTTCTACTACTACTACTACTGTTGCTATTTCTACTACTGTACTGTTACTGTTGCTATTTCTACTACTACTACTGTTACTGTTTATTTCTGCTACTACTACTGTTACTGTTGCTATTTCTACTACTACTACTGTTACTGTTGCTATTTCTACTACTACTACTACTAGTTACTGTTGCTATTTCTACTACTACTACTGTTACTGTTGCTATTTCTACTACTACTACTACTGTTACTACTGCTACTTTCTACTACTACTACTACTGTTACTGTTGCTATTTCTACTACTACTACTGTTACTGCTGCTATTTCTACTACTACTACTGTTACTGTTGCTATTTCTACTACTACTACTGTTACTGCTGCTATTTCTACTACTACTACTGTTACTGTTGCTATTTCTACTACTACTACTGTTACTGTTGCTATTTCTGCTACTTTGTTGCTACTACTACTACTACTGTTACTGCTGCTATTTCTACTACTACTACTGTTACTGTTGCTATTTCTACTACTACTACTGTTACTGCTGCTATTTACTGTTTACTACTACTACTACTACTGTTACTGCTGCTATTTCTACTACTACTACTACTGTTACTGCTGCTATTTCTACTACTACTACTGTTACTGCTGCTATTTTCTACTACTACTACTGTTACTGTTTGCTATTTCTACTACTACTACTGTTACTGTTGCTATTTCTCTACTACTACTACTGTTACTGTTGCTATTTCTACTACTACTACTACTGTTACTGTTGCTATTTCTACTACTACTACTGTTACTGCTGCTATTTCTACTACTACTACTGTTACTGTTGCTATTTCTACTACTACTGTTACTGCTGCTATTTCTACTACTACTACTGTTACTGCTGCTATTTCTACTACTACTACTGTTACTGCTGCTATTTCTACTACTACTACTGTTACTGCTGCTATTTTCTACTACTACTGCTGTTACTGCTATTTCTACTACTACTACTGTTACTGCTGCTATTTCTACTACTACTACTGTTACTGTTGCTGTTTTCTACTACTACTACTGTTACTGCTGCTCTACTTCTACTACTGTTACTGTTGCTATTTCTGCTACTTTCTGCTTGCTATTTTACTACTACTACTGTTACTGTTGCTATTTTCTACTACTACTGTTACTGCTGCTATTTCTACTACTACTGCTGTTACTGCTGCTATTTCTACTACTACTACTGTTACTGTTGCTATTTCTACTACTACTACTGTTACTGTTGCTATTTCTTACTACTACTGCTACTACTACTGCTGTTACTGTTGCTATTTCTACTACTACTACTGTTACTGTTGCTATTTTCTACTACTACTACTGTTACTGTTGCTATTTTACTACTACTACTGTTACTGTTGCTATTTTCTACTACTACTACTGTTACTGTTTGCTATTTCTACTACTACTACTGTTACTGCTGCTATTTTACTACTACTACTGTTACTGTTGCTATTTCTACTACTACTACTGTTACTGCTGCTATTTTACTACTACTACTTTACTGCTGCTACTACTACTACTACTGTTACTTTGCTATTTCTACTACTACTACTGTTACTGTTGCTATTTCTACTACTACTACTGTTACTGCTATTTCTACTACTACTACTGTTACTGTTTTGCTATTTCTACTACTACTACTGTTTCTGCTATTACTCTGCTGTTGCTATTTCTACTACTACTACTGTTACTGTTTGCTATTTCTACTGCTACTACTACTGTTACTGTTGCTATTTCTACTACTACTACTGTTACTGCTGCTATTTCTACTTACTACTGTTTGCTGCTATTTCTACTACTACTACTGTTACTGCTGCTATTTCTACTACTACTACTGTTACTGTTGCTATTTCTACTACTACTACTGTTACTGTTGCTATTTCTACTACTACTACTGTTACTGCTGCTATTTCTACTACTACTACTGTTACTGCTGCTATTTCTACTACTACTACTGTTACTGTTGCTATTTCTACTACTACTACTGTTACTGTTGCTATTTCTACTACTACTGCTGTTACTGTTGCTATTTCTACTACTACTACTGTTACTGCTGCTATTTCTACTACTACTGTTACTGTTGCTATTTCTACTACTACTACTGTTACTGTTGCTATTTCTACTACTACTACTGTTACTGTTGCTATTTCTACTACTACTACTGTTACTGTTGCTATTTCTACTACTACTGCTGTTACTGTTGCTATTTCTACTACTACTACTGTTACTGCTGCTATTTCTACTACTACTGCTGTTACTGCTGCTATTTCTACTACTACTACTGTTACTGCTGCTATTTCTACTACTACTACTGTTACTGCTGCTATTTCTACTACTACTACTGTTACTGTTGCTATTTCTACTACTACTACTGTTACTGTTGCTATTTCTACTACTACTACTGTTACTGCTGCTATTTCTACTACTACTACTGTTACTGCTGCTATTTCTACTACTACTGCTGTTACTGCTGCTATTTCTACTACTACTGCTGTTTCTGCTATTTCTACTACTACTACTACTGTTACTGTTGCTGTTTCTACTACTACTACTGTTACTGTTTGCTATTTCTACTACTACTGCTGTTACTGTTGCTATTTCTACTACTACTACTGTTACTGCTGCTATTTCTACTACTACTGCTGTTACTGTTGCTATTTCTACTACTACTACTGTTACTGCTGCTATTTATACTACTACTACTACTACTGTTACTATTTCTACAACTACTACTACTGTTACTGTTGCTATTTCTACTACTACTTGCTGTTGCTGCTATTTCTACTACTACTACTGTTACTGCTGCTATTTCTACTACTACTACTGTTACTGCTGCTATTTCTACTACTACTACTGTTACTGTTGCTATTTCTACTACTACTACTTTACTGTTGCTATTTCTACTACTACTACTGTTACTGCTGCTATTTCTGCTACTACTACTACTGTTACTGTTGCTGTTATTTCTACTACTACTACTGTTACTGCTGCTTTCTCTACTACTACTGTTACTGCTGTTACTGTTGCTGCTTTCTACTGCTACTACTGTTACTGTTACTATTTCTACTACTACTACTGTTACTGCTGCTATTTCTACTACTACTACTGTTACTGCTGCTATTTCTACTACTACTACTGTTACTGCTGCTATTTCTACTACTACTACTGTTACTGTTGCTATTTCTACTACTACTACTGTTACTGCTGCTATTTCTACTACTACTGTTACTGCTGCTATTTCTACTACTACTGTTATTGCTGTTACTACTGCTATTTCTATTTCTACTACTACTACTGTTACTGTTGCTATTTCTACTACTACTACTGTTACTGCTGCTATTTCTACTACTACTACTACTGTTACTGTTGCTATTTTCTACTACTGTTACTGCTATTTCTACTTTACTACTACTACTATTTCTACTACTACTACTGTTACTTTGCTATTTCTACTACTACTACTGTTACTGTTGCTATTTCTACTACTACTACTGTTACTGCTATTTTCTACTACTACTACTGTTACTGCTGCTATTTCTACTACTACTACTGTTACTACTGCTATTTTCTACTACTACTACTGTTACTTTTCTGCTACTACTACTACTGTTACTGCTATTTCTACTACTACTACTGTTACTGCTATTTCTACTACTACTGTTACTGCCATTTCTACTACTACTGTTACTGCTATTTCTACTACTACTGCTGTTACTGTTGCTATTTCTACTACTACTACTGTTACTGCTGCTATTTCTACTACTACTACTGTTACTGCTGCTATTTCTACTACTACTACTGTTACTGCTGCTATTTCTACTACTACTACTGTTACTGTTGCTATTTCTACTACTACTACTGTTACTGTTGCTATTTCTACTACTACTACTGTTACTGTTGCTATTTCTACTACTACTGCTGTTACTGCTGCTGCTATTTCTACTACTACTACTATTTCTACTACTACTACTGTTACTGTTGCTATTTCTACTACTACTACTGTTACTGCTGCTATTTCTACTACTACTGTTACTGTTGCTGCTATTTCTACTACTACTACTGTTACTGCTGGTATTTCTACTACTACTACTACTACTGTTACTGTTGCTATTTCTACTACTACTACTGTTACTATTGCTATTTCTACTACTACTACTGTTACTATTTCTACTACTACTACTACTACTACTACTACTACTACTGTTACTGTTACTGTTGCTATTTCTACTACTACTACTACTACTGTTACTGTTGCTATTTCTACTACTACTACTACTGTTGCTATTTCTTCTACTACTACTACTACTACTACTACTGTTACTGTTGCTATTTCTACTACTACTACTGTTACTGCTGCTATTTCTACTACTACTACTGTTACTGCTGCTATTTCTACTACTACTACTGCTGTTATTGCTGCTATTTCTACTACTACTAATGTTACTGCTGCTATTTCTACTACTACTGCTGTTACTGTTGCTATTTCTACTACTACTGCTGTTACTGTTGCTATTTCTACTACTACTGCTGTTACTGTTGCTATTTCTGTTACTACTGTTACTGCTGCTATTTCTACTACTACTACTACTGTTACTGTTTACTATTTCTACTACTACTGCTGTTATTGCTGCTGCTGCTGTTTTATTTTCTACTACTGTTACTGCTGCTATTTCTACTACTACTACTACTGCTGTTACTGCTATTTTTGCTGTTTCTACTACTGTTTCTTTCTACTACTGTTACTGCTGCTATTTCTACTACTACTGCTGTTACTGTTGCTATTTCTACTACTACTACTACTGTTACTGCTGTGCTATTTCTACTACTACTGCTGTTTGCTGTTGCTATTTGTTTCTACTGCTACTGCTATTTTGCTGTTTCTGCTATTTCTACTACTACTACTGCTTACTGCTGTTTATTTCTACTACTACTACTGTTACTGTTGCTTTTTCTACTGTTACTGCTATTTCTGTTACTGCTGCTTTATTTCTACTACTACTGCTGTTACTGCTGCTATTTCTACTACTACTACTGCTGTTGCTGTTGCTATTTCTACTACTACTACTGTTACTGCTGCTATTTCTACTACTACTACTGTTTGCTGCTATTTCTACTACTACTGCTGTTACTGTTGCTATTTCTGCTACTACTGCTACTGTTGCTGTTTCTGCTACTACTACTGTTTGCTATTTCTACTGTTACTGTTGCTATTTCTACTGCTGTTACTGTTGCTATTTCTACTACTACTACTGTTACTGTTTGCTGTTTCTGCTACTGCTGCTGTTACTGTTTGCTGTTTCTGCTACTACTGCTGTTGCTGCTGCTGTTTTGCTGCTGCTGCTGTTGCTGTTGCTGCTATTTCTGCTACTACTACTGTTACTGTTTGCTATTTCTGCTACTACTGCTGTTACTGCTGCTGTTTCTGCTACTACTGCTGTTTGCTGCATTTCTCTGCTACTACTACTGTTGCTACTACTGCTGTTTCTGCTGTTTCTGCTACTGTTACTGCTGCTATTTCTACTACTACTACTGTTACTGTTGCTGCTGCTGTTTCTGCTACTGCTACTGTTACTGCTGCTATTTTCTACTACTACTGTTGCTGTTTCTACTTGCTGTTTCTGCTACTGCTGCTGTTGCTGTTGCTGTTTCTGCTACTACTGCTGTTACTGTTGCTGTTTTCTGCTACTGCTGCAACTGCTGTTTACTACTGCTTACTGCTGCTGTTACTATTTCTCTACTACTGCTGTTACTGCTGCTATTTCTACTACTACTACTACTACTGTTACTGTTGTATTTCTACTACTACTACTGTTTCTGTTGCTGCTGTTTCTGCTACTACTACTACTACTGTTACTGTTGCTATTTCTACTACTACTACTGTTACTGTTGCTATTTCTACTACTACTACTGTTACTGTTTTGCTATTTCTACTACTACTGCTGTTGCTGTTGCTATTTCTACTACTACTACTGTTACTGCTGCTATTTCTGTTGCTGTTTGCTCTACTACTGCTACTGCTGTTTCTACTACTACTACTGTTTTGCTGTTTCTACTACTACTACTGTTACTGCTGCTGTTTCTGCTACTACTACTGTTACTGTTGCTATTTCTGCTGCTACTACTGTTACTGCTGCTATTTACTACTGTACTTACTGTTCTCTACTACTACTACTGCTGCTGCTTGCTGTTTCTGCTGCTACTACTGTTACTGTTGCTGTTTCTGCTACTGCTGTTACTGCTTGCTGTTTGCTACTACTACTGCTGTTACTGCTGCTTTTCTACTACTACTACTGCTACTGTTGCTGCTGCTATTTCTGCTACTACTGCTGTTACTGTTGCTGTTTCTGCTACTGCTACTGTTACTGCTGCTGTTTCTCTACTACTACTGTTACTGTTGCATTTGTACTACTACTGTTACTACTGTTACTGTTTTGCTATTTCTACTACTACTACTGTTACTACTGCTATTTCTGTTGCTGTTTCTGCTACTGCTACTGTTTGCTGTTGCTATTTCTGCTGCTATTTCTGCTGTTACTGCTGTTATTGCTGTTTCTACTACTACTGCTGTTACTGTTGCTGTTTCTGCTGCTGCTGCTGTTACTGTTGCTGTTTCTGCTACTACTACTACTACTGTTGCTATTTCTGTTTGCTGTTTCTACTACTACTGTTACTGTTGCTATTTCTACTGCTGTTATTGCTGTTGCTATTTCTACTACTACTGCTGTTACTGCTGCTATTTCTACTACTACTACTGTTGCTTTGCTATTTCTACTACTACTGCTGTTGCTGCTGCTGTTTTCTACTACTACTACTGTTACTGTTGCTATTTCTACTACTACTACTGTTACTGCTGCTATTTCTACTACTACTGCTGTTGTTTGCTGTTTCTGCTGCTACTGCTGTTACTGTTGCTATTTCTACTACTACTGCTGTTACTGTTGCTGTTTCTACTACTACTACAACTTACTGTTTTGCTATTTCTGCTACTGCTGCTGTTACTGTTGCTGCTGCTGTTTTCTACTACTACTACTGTTACTGTTGCTGTTTCTGCACTACTGCTGTTGCTGCTATTTCTTCTGCTACTACTACTGTTACTGTTGCTATTTCTACTACTGCTACTGTTACTGTTGCTGTTTTACTACTACTACTGCTTACTGTTGCTGTTTCTACTTTTACTGCTGTTACTTCTGCTGCTATTTCTACTACTACTACTACTGTTACTGTTGCTACTTTCTACTACTACTACTGTTTGTTGCTATTTCTGCTACTACTGCTGTTGCTGCTGCTGTTTCTACTACTACTACTGTTGCTGTTTGCTGTTTCTGCTGCTACTGCTGTTCTAACTGTTTCTGCTACTACTGCTGTTATTGCTACTTGCTGTTTCTGCTGCTACTACTGTTACTGTTGCTGTTTCTACTACTACTACTGCTGTTGCTGTTGCTGTTTTCTGCTACTACTACTGTTACTGCTGCTGTTTCTGCTACTACTGCTGTTGCTGTTGCTATTTCTGCTACTACTACTGTTACTGCTGCCATTTCTACTACTGCTTTCTACTACTACTACTGTTACTGTTGCTATTTTTCTGCTACTACTACTGTTACTGTTGCTGTTTCTGCTACTACTGCTGCTGCTGCTATTTCTACTACTACTACTGTTACTGTTTGCTATTTCTGCTACTACCACTGTTGCTGTTGCTATTTCTGCTACTACTACTGCTGCTGTTTTCTACTGCTACTGTTACTGCTGCTATTTCTACTACTACTACTGTTGCTGCTGCTATTTCTGCTACTACTACTGCTACTGTTTCTACTATTTCTGCTGCTATTTACTACTGCTGTTGCTGTTGCTGTTTTCTGCTACTGTTACTGCTGCTATTTCTGCTACTGCTGTTACTGTTGCTATTTCTGCTACTACTACTGTTACTGTTGCTATTTCTACTACTACTACTGTTACTTGCTGTTTCTGCTACTACTGCTGTTGCTGTTGCTATTTCTACTACTACTACTGTTACTGCTGCTGTTTCTCTGCTACTGCTACTGTTGCTACTGCTGTTTGCTGTTTCTCTACTACTGTTACTGCTGTTCTTACTGCTGTTTCTACTACTACTACTGTTACTGCTGTTTCTACTACTACTGCTGTTGCTTTCTGCTGTTTCTGCTGCTGCTGCTATTTCTACTTGTTACTGCTATTTCTACTACTACTGCTGTTACTGTTGCTGTTTCTACTACTACTACTTTGCTGTTTGCTGCTATTTCTACTACTACTACTACTGTTACTGTTGCTATTTCTACTACTACTACTGTTACTGCTGCTATTTCTACTACTACTACTGTTACTGTTTCTGTTGCTTCTACTCTACTACTACTGTTGCTGTTATTGCTATTTCTGCTACTACTGCTGTTACTGCTGCTGTTTCTGCTACTACTGCTGTTACTGTTGCTATTTCTACTACTACTGCTGTTACTGTTGCTATTTCTACTACTACTACTGTTACTGCTGCTATTTCTACTACTACTACTGCTGTTACTGCTGCTATTTCTTACTACTACTGTTACTGTTGCTATTTCTACTACTACTACTGTTACTGTTGCTATTTCTACAACTACTACTACTGTTACTGCTATTTTGCTATTTCTACTACTACTACTGCACTGTTTGCTTTTCTACTACTACTGCTGTTACTGTTGCTATTTCTACTACTACTACTGTTACTGTTGCTATTTCTACTACTACTACTGTTATTTTACTACTGTACTGTTCTGCTGCTGCTACTACTGTTACTGCTGTTTCTACTGCTGCTACTGTTGCTGCTACTGCTGTTTCTGCTTTACTACTACTACTGTTACTGTTTCTACTGCTACTGCTGTTGCTGTTACTGTTGCTATTTCTACTACTGCTACTGCTGTTTCTACTACTACTGCTGTTGCTGTTTGCTGTTTCTACTACTACTGCTGCTATTTCTACTACTACTGCTGTTTGCTGTTTTCTACTACTACTGCTGTTGCTGCTGCTATTTCTCTGCTACTGCTGTTACTGCTGTATTTCTGCTACTACTACTACTGTTACTGTTGCTGTTTCTTCTACTACTACTGTTACTGTTGCTGTTATTGCTTTCTGCTACTGCTGTTACTGTTGCTATTTCTACTACTACTACTGCTGTTGCTGTTGCTGTTACTGCTGTTTCTGCTACTGCTGCTACTGTTGCTGCTGTTTCTACATACACTACTGCTGTTACTCTGCTATTTCTACTACTGCTGTTACTGTTGCTATTTCTACTACTACTACTACTACTGTTGCTATTTCTGCTACTACTACTGTTACTACTACTACTGCTGCTGTTTTCTACTACTACTACTACTGTTACTGCTGCTATTTCTACTACTACTACTGCTTCTTTGCTGCTGTTTCTGTTTCTACTACTACTGCTGTTACTGTTGCTGTTTCTGTTACTACTACTACTGTTGTTGCTGTTATTGCTGTTTCTGCTACTACTGTTACTGTTGCTATTTCTGCTACTACTGCTGTTACTGTTGCTATTTCTACTACTACTACTGTTACTGCTGCTATTTCTGCTACTACTACTGTTACTGCTGCTATTTCTACTACTACTACTGTTGCTGTTTGCTGTTTCTACTACTACTACTGTTACTGTTGCTATTTCTACTACTACTGCTGCTGTTGCTACTTACTACTGTTACTGCTGCTTTCTACTACTACTGCTGTTACTGTTGCTATTTCTGCTACTACTACTGTTACTGTTGCATTTCTACTACTACTGCTGTTACTGTTGCTGTTTCTACTACTACTGCTGTTGCTGTTGCTATTTCTGCTACTACTACTGTTGCTGTTTGCTGTTTTCTGCTACTACTACTGTTACTGCTTTTTCTACTACTACTACTGTTACTGTTGCTATTTCTGCTACTACTACTACTGTTGCTACTGCTGTTTCTGCTACTACTGCTGTTGCTTCTGCTACTACTGCTGCTACTTTCTGCTGCTACTGCTACTACTACTACTGTTACTGCTGTTTCTGCTACTGCTACTACTACTGTTGCTGTTTGCTATTTCTGCTACTACTACTGTTACTGTTGCTATTTCTACTACTACTACTGTTACTGTTGCTGCTATTTCTACTACTACTACTGTTACTGTTGCTGTTTCTACTACTACTACTACTGTTACTGTTGCTATTTCTGCTACTACTGCTGTTATTGCTGCTATTTCTACTACTGCTACTGCTGTTACTGTTGCTATTTCTGCTACTACTACTGTTGCTGTTACTGCTATTTCTACTACTACTACTACTGCTGTACTGTTGCTATTTCTACTACTACTACTGTTGCTGTTGCTATTTCTGCTGTTTACTGCTGTTACTGCTATTTCTACTACTACTACTGTTACTGTTGCTGTTTCTGCTGCTGCTACTACTACTGTTTCTGCTACTACTACTGCTGTTACTGTTGCTGTTTCTGCTACTACTGCTGTTGCTGTTGCTATTTCTACTTTCTGCTATTCCTACTACTACTGCTGTTTTCTACTGCTGCTGTTACTGTTTAACAGCTGTTTCTCTACTACTACTGCTGTTGCTATTTCTGCTACTACTACTGTTACTGTTGCTATTTCTACTACTACTGCTGTTACTGTTGCTGTTTCTACTACTACTGTTGCTGTTGCTGCTGCTGTTTCTACTACTGCTGCTACTGCTGCTACTGCTGCTGTTTCTGCTACTGCTGCTGTTACTGCTGCCATTTGCTGTTTCTACTGTTACTGCTGTTGCTATGCTGTTTCTGCTACTACTGCTGTTGCTGTTGCTGTTTCTACTGCTACTGCTGCTGTTACTGTTTGCTGTTTCTGCTACTACTGCTGTTGTTACTGTTGCTATTTCTGCTACTACTACTGTTGCTGTTGCTGCTGTTTCTGCTACTACTGCTGTTACTGCTTTTCTACTACTACTACTGTTACTGTTGCTATTTCTACTACTACTACTTTGCTGCTATTTCTGCTACTGTTACTGCTGCTGCTTTGCTGTTACTGCTGCTACTACTGCTGTTTACTGCTGTTTCTGCTACTGCTGCTGTTACTTTGCTGTTTTCTACTACTACTACTGTTACTGCTGTTGCTATTTCTGCTACTACTACTGTGTTACTGTTGCTATTTCTGCTACTACTACTGTTGCTGTTGCTATTTCTACTACTACTACTGTTACTGTTGCTATTTCTACTACTACTACTGTTGCTTTTCTACTACTACTGCTACTGCTGTTGCTGTTGCTATTTCTACTACTACTACTGCTGCTGTTTCTACTACTGCTGCTGTTACTGTACTACTTTTCTGCTACTGCTACTGTTACTATTGCTGCTATTTTTCTACTACTACTACTGTTACTGTTGCTATTTGTTTCTGCTACTACTGTTGCTGTTGCTGTTTCTGTTTTCTACTACTACTACTGTTACTGCTGCTCTTTCTCTGCTTCTACTACTGCTGTTACTGTTTGCTATTTCTACTACTACTTGCTGTTTCTACTACTACTACTACTACTGTTACTGCTGCTATTTCTACTACTACTACCACTGTTGCTATTTCTACTACTACTACTGTCACTGTTGCTGTTTCTCTGCTACTGCTGTTACTGTTGCTATTTCTACTACTACTACTGTTACTGCTGCCTATTTCTACTACTACTGCTGTTTGCTGCTATTTCTACTACTACTACTGTTGCTGCTGCTATTTTCTCTACTACTACTACTGTTACTGTTGCTATTTCTGCTACTACTACTGTTACTGCTGCTATTTCTACTACTACTACTACTGTTACTGCTGCTGTTTTCTCTACTACTACTACTGTTACTGTTGCTATTTCTACTACTACTGCTGTTACTGCTGCTGTTTCTACTACTACTGCTGTTACTGCTGCTATTTCTACTACTACTACTGTTACTGTTGCTATTTCTGCTACTACTACTGTTACTGTTGCTATTTCTACTACTACTACTGTTACTGCTGCTATTTTACTACTACTACTACACTGTTACTGCTGCCATTTGCTACTTTACTGTTACTGCTGCTGTTACTACTACCACTGTTACTGCTATTTCTACTACTACTACTGTTGCTGTTGCTATTTCTGCTACTACTACTGTTACTGTTGCTATTTACTGCTACTGCTGTTACTGCTGCTGTTTCTGCTACTACTGCTGTTACTGTTGCTATTTCTGCTACTACTACTGTTACTGCTGCTATTTCTACTACTACTACTGTTACTGTTGCTATTTCTGCTACTACTGTTACTGTTGCTATTTCTACTACTACTACTGTTACTGCTGCTATTTCTACTACTACTGCTGTTACTGTTGCTGTTTCTGCTACTACTGCTGTTACTGTTGCTGTTTCTGCTACTTTTCTACTACTACTGCTGTTACTGCTGCTATTTCTACTACTACTACTGTTACTGCTGCTGTTTCTGCTACTGTTACTGCTGCTATTTTTCTACTACTACTACTACTGTTACTGTTGCTGTTTCTACTACTACTACTGTTGTGCTGTTTCTACTGCTGCTACTGTTACTATTTGCTGCTGTTTCTACTACTACTACTGTTACTGTTACTGTTTGCTATTTCTACTACTACTACTACTACTACTGTTGCTGTTGCTGTTTCTACTACTACTGCTGTTACTGCTGCTATTTTTCTACTACACTGTTGCTACTACTACTACTACTGTCACTGTTGCTATTTTACTACTACTACTGTTACTGTTGCTATTTCTACTACTACTACTGTTACTGCTGCTATTTCTACTACTACTGCTGTTTACTGCTGTTTTCTACTACTACTGCTGTTACTGCTGTTACTATTTCTACTACTACTGCTGTTACTGTTGCTATTTCTACTACTACTACTGTTACTGTTGCTATTTCTACTACTACTACTGTTACTGCTGCTATTTCTACTACTACTGCTGTTGCTGCTGCTATTTATTACTACTACCACTGTTACTGCTGCTATTTTCTACTACTACTACTACTGTTACTGCTGCCATTTTTCTACTACTACTACTGTTACTGCTGCTATTCTCTACTACTACTACTGTTACTGCTGCTATTTCTACTACTACTACTGTTACTGTTGCTATTTCTACTACTACTACTGTTACTGTTGCTATTTCTACTACTACTACTGTTACTGTTGCTATTTTACTACTGCTGCTACTGCTGTTACTGTTGCTATTTCTACTACTACTGCTGTTGTTGCTGTACTACTGCTACTGTTACTATTTCTACTACTACTACTGTTACTGTTACTGTTTCTACTACTACTACTGTTACTGTTTGCTATTTCTACTACTACTGCTGTTACTGTTGCTATTTCTACTACTACTACTGTTACTGCTGCTATTTCTACTACTACTACTGCTGTTATTGCTGCTATTTCTACTACTACTACTGTTATTATTGCTATTTCTACTACTACTACTGTTTGCTGTTTTCTACTACTACTACTACTGTTACTGTTGCTATTTTCTGCTACTTTGTTACTGTTGCTGTTTCTACTACTACTGCTGTTACTGCTGCTATTTCTACTACTACTACTGTTACTGTTGCTATTTCTACTACTACTACTGCTGTTACTGTTTGCTATTTCTACTACTACTACTGTTACTGTTGCTATTTCTACTACTACTACTGTTACTGCTGCTATTTCTACTACTACTGCTGTTACTGCTGCTATTTACTACTACTGTTACTGTTGCTATTTCTGCTACTACTACTGTTACTGCTGCTATTTCTACTACTACTACTGTTACTGCTGTTTACTACTACTGTTTCTACTACTACTGCTGTTGCTGTTTTTCTGTTTACTGCTACTGCTACTGCTGTTACTGCTGCTATTTCTACTACTACTACTGTTACTGCTGCTATTTCTACTACTACTACTGTTACTGCTGCTATTTCTACTACTACTGCTGTTACTGTTGCTATTTCTACTACTACTACTGTTACTGTTGCTATTTCTACTACTACTGCTGTTACTGTTGCTGTTTCTACTACTACTACTGTTACTGCTGCCATTTCTGCTACTACTGTTGCTGTTACTGCTGCTGTTTCTACTACTACTACTGTTACTGCTGCTGTTTCTGCTACTACTGCTGTTACTGTTGCTGTTTCTGCTGCTACTACTGCTGTTACTGTTGCTATTTCTGCTACTACTACTGTTACTGCTGCTGTTTTCTACTACTACTGCTGTTGCTGTTTGCTATTTCTGCTACTACTACTGTTACTGCTGCTGTTTCTACTACTACTACTGTTACTGCTGCTATTTCTACTGCTGCTACTGTTACTGTTCTACTGCTTTGCTGCTATTTCACTACTGCTGTTACTGCTAGCTATTTCTGCTACTACCACTGTTACTGTTGCCATTTCTACTACTACTACTGTTACTGTTGCTATTTCTGCTACTACTGCTGTTACTGTTTGCTATTTCTACTGCTGTTACTGCTACTACTGTTACTGCTGCTATTTCTACTACTACTGCTGTTACTGCTACTACTGTTTGCTGTTTCTACTACTACTGCTACTTACTGCTGTTTGCTATTTCTTTACTTACTACTACTACTGTTACTGCTGCTATTTCTACTACTACTGCTGTTACTGCTGCTATTTCTACTACTACTACTGTTACTGTTGCTATTTCTACTACTACTGCTGTTACTGCTGTTACTGTTGCTGTTTCTACTATTTCTACTACTACTACTGTTACTGCTGCTATTTCTACTACTACTACTGTTACTGTTGCTATTTACTACTACTGCTGTTACTGTTGCTATTTCTACTACTACTGCTGTTGCTGTTTGCTATTTCTACTACTACTACTACTGTTACTGCTGCTATTTTCTACTACTACTACTGTTACTGCTGTTACTGCTATTTTCTACTGCTACTACTGTTACTGTTGCTGTTTTCTACTACTACTACTGTTACTGTTGCTATTTCTGCTACTACTACTGTTACTGTTGCTATTTCTCTACTACTACTGTTGCTGTTTGTTTCTGCTGCTATTTCTACTACTACTGCTGCTGCTGCCATTTCTACTACTACTACTGTTACTGTTTGCTATTTCTACTACTACTACTGTTACTGTTGCTGTTTCTACTACTACTACTGTTACTGTTTTGCTATTTCTACTACTACTACTGTTACTGTTGCTATTTCTGCTACTACTACTGTTTCTGCTTACTGTTGCTATTTTACTACTACTACTGTTACTGCTGCTATTTCTACTACTACTGTTACTGTTAGCTGTTTTGCTGCTGTTACTGTTGCTATTTCTACTACTGCTGTTACTGCTGCTATTTCTACTACTACTGCTGTTTTTGCTATTTCTGTTACTACTACTGCTGTTGCTGTTTGCTGTTTCTACTACTACTGCTGTTACTGTTGCTGTTTTACTACTACTACTGTTACTGTTGCTATTTGCTGTTTCTGTTACTACTACTGCTGTTACTGTTGCTATTTCTACTACTACTGCTGTTATTGCTGCTATTTCTACTACTGCTGTTATTGCTGCTATTTCTACTACTACTGTTACTGCTGCTATTTCTACTACTACTACTACTGTTACTGTTGCTATTTCTACTACTACTACTGTTACTGTTGCTATTTCTACTACTACTGTTACTGCTGCTATTTCTACTACTACTGTTACTGTTGCTATTTCTACTACTACTGCTGTTATTGCTGCTATTTCTACTACTACTACTGTTACTGTTGCTATTTCTACTACTACTACTGTTACTGCTGCTATTTCTACTACTACTACTGTTACTGCTGCTATTTCTACTACTACTACTACTACTGTTACTGCTGCCATTTCTACTACTACTACTGTTACTGCTGCTATTGTCACGAATATTACCGAAGGTGACTCCCCTTCTTGTTCGGGTGGCGCTCGGCGGTCGTCGTCGCCGGTCTACTAGCTATCGCTGATCCGTTGTTCTGTGTTCGTTTAGTTCTGTCTAATTGGTATCACCTGTTTCTTGTTTGGTTGTTAGGATAGGGTTATATATAGTCTGTTCAGCCCGCTTCTGTTTCGTGTGGGCTTGTTCTCCTGTTTCTTTGTTTGAGTGTATTTTGTTGGCATTTGGGTTTCACGCAGTCCGTTTATATTTCTGTTCATTTGTGTTTCCACTTTTGTACATGTTATGTTTCCAGAACATTAAAGCGTGTTGTTTTTCCCACATCCTCTCTGCCCCTGACTCCACACCTCTTCACTCATTTACACGTAACAGCTATTTCTACTACTACTACTACTACTGTTACTGCTGCCATTTCTACTACTACTACTGTTACTGCTGCTATTTCTACTACTACAACTACTGCTACTGTTACTGCTGCTATTTCTACAACTACTACTACTGTTACTGCTGCTATTTCTACTACTACTACTGTTACTGCTGCTATTTCGACTACTATCTTTTATACTACTACTACTTACTATACACTAGTGAGATTAGTTCCTCCGTGGGCCAGAGTGGCCACATTCTGGATTAGTTTTGTACAGTTCCTGAGGCTGATCTCATGGTTTCACTGACACAATACAGCCACCAATAATGTATGTGTGTGCTAGTTTGTGTTTATGTGTATAGTGACAGAATAAATGGTTCTAGCTCACGAGGGAGGGGTGTTGACTTGGGTTGGCTTACACCCACTCTCCAATCCACTCCTGATTCCACCATATGCACACACACTTATTTATGTCGCACACACACATCCCTCCCATCCACCCACAGATGTGTGTGGGGATCAGCTGAGGGGGCTTACTCACATGTTGAACCTTGCATGGCATTAATAAATGAAAAAGTGGACTATAGTTCAGTATGGCAGACCCTGAGCCTTGCTTCTACACTAAACCTCCAGGAAGGGCCACACACGATCCAGGCAACCCCCCTACTCACTGGTGAGTGAGTGAGTGAGTGAGTGAGTGAGTGAGTGAGTGAGTGAGTGAGTGAGTGAGTGAGTGAGTGAGTGAGTGAGTGAGTGAGTGAGTGAGTGAGTGAGTGAGTGAGTGAGTGAGTGAGTGTGTGAGAGAGTTACTGCTTTGCCCTCCTGGGTTCTTCCAAAGCATTTTCCTGTGTCTCCAAATGGGTGAAACCACGATTTCCCTTTTACAGTCCGGTATCAGGGGTGAAACCACGATTTCCCTTTTATAGTCCAGTATCAGGGGTGAAACCACGATTTCCCTTTTATAGTCCGGTATCAGGGGTGAAACCACGATTTCCCTTTTACAGTCAAGTATCAGGGGTGAAACCACGATTTCCCTTTTACAGTCCAGTATCAGGGGTGAAACCACAATTTCCCTTTTACAGTCCAGTATCAGGGGTGAAACCACGATTTCCCTTTTACAGTCCAGTATCAGGGGTGAAACCACGATTTCCCTTTTACAGTCCGGTATCAGGGGTGAAACCACGATTTCCCTTTTATAGTCCAGTATCATGGGTGAAACCACGATTTCCCTTTTACAGTCCGGTATCAGGGGTGAAACCACGATTTCCCTTTTACATTCCAGTATCAGGGGTGAAACCACGATTTCCCTTTTACAGTCCGGTATCAGGGGTGAAACCACGATTTCCCTTTTATAGTCCAGTATCATGGGTGAAACCACGATTTCCCTTTTACAGTCCGGTATCAGGGGTGAAACCACGATTTCCCTTTTACATTCCAGTATCAGGGGTGAAACCACGATTTCCCTTTTACAGTCCAGTATCAGGGGTGAAACCACGATTTCCCTTTTACAGTCCGGTATCAGGGGTGAAACCACGATTTCCCTTTTACAGTCCAGTACCAGGGGTGAAACCACGATTTCCCTTTTACAGTCCGGTATCAGGGGTGAAACCGCGATTTCCCTTTTACAGTCCAGTATCAGGGGTGAAACCACGATTTCCCTTTTACAGTCCGGTATCAGGGGTGAAACCACGATTTCCCTTTTACAGTCCGGTATCAGGGGTGAAACCACGATTTCCCTTTTACAGTCCGGTATCAGGGGTGAAACCACGATTTCCCTTTTACATTCCGGTATCAGGGGTGAAACCACGATTTCCCTTTTACAGTCCGGTATCAGGGGTGAAACCACGATTTCCCTTTTACAGTCCGGTATCAGGGGTGAAACCACGATTTCCCTTTTACAGTCCGGTATCAGGGGTGAAACCACGATTTCCCTTTTACAGTCCAGTATCAGGGGTGAAACCACGATTTCCCTTTTACAGTCCGGTATCAGGGGTGAAACCACGATTTCCCTTTTATAGTCCAGTATCAGGGGTGAAACCACGATTTCCCTTTTACAGTCCGGTATCAGGGGTGAAACCACGATTTCCCTTTTATAGTCCGGTATCAGGGGTGAAACCACGATTTCCCTTTTATAGTCCAGTATCAGGGGTGAAACCACGATTTCCCTTTTACAGTCCGGTATCAGGGGTGAAACCACGATTTCCCTTTTATAGTCCAGTATCAGGGGTGAAACCACGATTTCCCTTTTACAGTCCGGTATCAGGGGTGAAACCACGATTTCCCTTTACATTCCAGTATCAGGGTGAAACCACGATTTCCCTTTACAGTCCGGTATCAGGGGTGAAACCACGATTTCCTTTTATAGTCCGGTATCAGGGGTGAAACCACGATTTCCCTTTTACAGTCCAGTATCAGGGGTGAAACCACGATTTCCCTTTTATAGTGCAGTATCAGGGGTGAAACCACGATTTCCCTTTTATAGTCCGGTATCAGGGGTGAAACCACGATTTCCCTTTTATAGTCCAGTATCAGGGGTGAAACCACGATTTCCCTTTTACAGTCCGGTATCAGGGGTGAAACCACGATTTCCCTTTTATAGTCCGGTATCAGGGGTGAAACCACGATTTCCCTTTATAGTCCAGTATCAGGGTGAAACCACGATTTCCCTTTTACAGTCCGGTATCAGGGGTGAAACCACGATTTCCCTTTTATAGTCCAGTATCAGGGGTGAAACCACGATTTCCCTTTTACAGTCCGGTATCAGGGGTGAAACCACGATTTCCCTTTTACATTCCAGTATCAGGGGTGAAACCACGATTTCCCTTTTACAGTCCGGTATCAGGGGTGAAACCACGATTTCCCTTTTATAGTCCGGTATCAGGGGTGAAACCACGATTTCCCTTTTACAGTCCAGTATCAGGGGTGAAACCACGATTTCCCTTTTATAGTGCAGTATCAGGGGTGAAACCACGATTTCCCTTTTATAGTCCAGTATCAGGGGTGAAACCACGATTTCCCTTTTATAGTCCAGTATCAGGGGTGAAACCACGATTTCCCTTTTACAGTCCAGTATCAGGGGTGAAACCACGATTTCCCTTTTATAGTCCAGTATCAGGGGTGAAACCACGATTTCCCTTTTATAGTCCAGTATCAGGGGTGAAACCACGATTTCCCTTTTACAGTCCAGTATCAGGGGTGAAACCACAATTTCCCTTTTACAGTCCGGTATCAGGGGTGAAACCACGATTTCCCTTTTACAGTCCGGTATCAGGGGTGAAACCACGATTTCCCTTTTACAGTCCGGTAATCAGAGCTTACTTAGCCTGTATATACTGTACAAACAAGTGAATTAGGGAGATATGTGGGAATATGAACAGTTACAGATTAAAGAGTGAATGAAGGGAACCTCTCTTTCTCTCTCTCTCTCTCTCAAAGACCGCAGATGAAAGGAGTGACACAGTCAACGAGCCTCGCTGGCTTTGTGTCTTGTGATGGGGTGTAAATCATCATGGGCTGCAGAGCAACTCTGCTGTCCTCACAACTGGATCATTATACACTGATTCACATGTTTTCCTCCTCCTCCTCTCTCTTATGAGGCCTAGGCTACTGTATGTGTTGTAGGTCGGTTGCACATTGCTAGAGTAACATGGAAATAGGTCTAGGCCATTTCTTTCATAAACTTTCCTCAGCTATGGCCTCAGTGTTCTTTTGACTTCTCTACATCTTGGTATTGTTTGCTAAATTTTTACTTCTTGTGGCCTGAAATATTTGTCAATTCAAAATAAATCTGTGAATGAGAATAGCATAGATGGAAACTTTCACATTTCAATTTTAAAGCGGCAACTTTAGGACATGAAACACTATTAGAATAGTTTCGAAAATACTCTTCATAACATGAATTTGTCTTTATACTTCAGTTAGTAGGATTAGGCTTTTGGTTATTTGGTTCGCTACAACAAGGAAGGATTTTTTTCTGGCCTCGGATGCCTGCATCATTTCTGTCTTATAATGCTTTGCTCAACTAAAAATAAAAATTTCTCATTCGAGGCATGTAACCCTAATTGCTTTTACATTTTAGCAGACACTCTTATCCAGAGCGACTTACAGGAGCAATTAGGGTTACATGCCTTGCTCAAGGGCACAGCAGCAGATGTTTCCACCTAGTCGGCTCAGGGATTCCAACCAGCACCCTTCTGGTTACTGTCACAACGCTCTAACCTGCTAGGCTGCCTGCAGCCCCTATTCTTACTTCTCTCTCATTATTACTTTAGGCTTCATCTTTTTGGGATTATTCAAAAACAACTTCAAACGTTCTGAAACAACCTAGAAGTCCGTTAGATTCATTCATTGTTTGATCATGGGGGCTCCCGAGTGGCGCAACAGCCTACGGCATCTCAGTGATAGAGGCGTCACTACAGACCCTGGTTTGATTCCAGGCTGTATCACAACCGGCTGTGATTGAGAGTCCCACAGGGCGGCGCACAATTGGCCCAGCGTCATCCTGGTTAGGGTTTGGCCGGTGTAGTCCGTCATTGTAAATAAGAGTTTGTTCTTAACTAGTTAAATAAAGGAAAAATACAAATACTGAAATAGAGTGGCAGAAGAAATCTAGCATTACACTGGAAGTGGTTTAATAGGACAAGTCATATTCATATCAAATGAAAAAACAACAACATTTGTGCTTCTACAACGACACACCCGAGTCCCCACTGTAAAAAACAGACTTCGGCTATTGGCCTAGATCAGACATTTGAGAGAGAATGATTTTTTTACCTGTCAATTCGGACAACTGAAATCTATTTTCTGCTTATCCGACTATTTTTTGATGTAATGGTTGTAGTGGAACTCTCGTGCCCTTTGCCCCCTGTCCGTCCCTGTAAGGGAGAGTCTGAGGACAGCTGAAGCCATAAACACAGTCTAGTCTAGAGACAAACAACAACACCGGCCTGACTGTTCCAACTGTTTCCCAGAGACACTCCGGCAGTCTAGAACATTTTCCCAAACACAGCACCCCTCCCTGGCATCTAGGCATACACCTCTACCCCAACCCAAGACTCCTATCCCATACTGTAAGTAGCCAGAAATAGAAGATGGCCGGTAGTAAACTCTCTACAGACAGATGCTGGTTTACGGCACAGAGGTTGGGAGCTCCCCATCCCCAGATTGACTAAACAGAGGGCTATTTATTTGTCCATGTCATTTTTGAGTAGCCTATACTGTAGATCCGATTGTGACAGTCCCTCCAGGTGTTTATATAGCTTGGCTGTGTGTTATGACTTATAGAGACTGACACCAGCTTAGTATAGCGCCAGGAAGTCACCCACAAAGCAAGACCTGAGAGAGAAGAGAAAGAGCTCATCCTCAGGGAATATATGTCAGAATGTAATGTAGTTTACGAAAGTTCAAAAGTTTACGAAAATTCACAATTTCAAAGCAGGTCTTCATTGTTTATTATGGGGTATTGTGTGTAGATGAGTGAGAAAATGTTATACATTTTGAATTCAGGCTCCCCTTTCCTATTAGCCATGTGTGGAATGTAATTCACTTATTTACCTTATAGCCTATAAGCACGGCATAATAAGGCACATTCCCTGCTCTTGCTGTTTAACACATGGGCTCACTCTTGTAATTATCACCTTCTCCCTCAACCAATGGGTGCAAATCTTGGTATATATTTATATGTCAACTTATCCATGTTCTCTCAATTGCTGTTTTTCAGCAACAGTTTTCAACTATCATCCACCTCCTCAAAACCAGCAGCTATAATAACGTTAAAGCTGCAATCAGCAGTAGAAACAATAACAAGGCGGCCTCCCCACCCCTGCATAGGGCTACCTGCCATCACATCATCTGGCTCTGAGGATCTTCCATTGGAGATGACGACATTCCCCAAACTATTTCTAAATGTCATATTGCATTCCGTCTTTGTTGTTCATTCAGCTAAGCTACTAGATTTAACTGTCCTTCTTAACCTAATTATCCTAACCTGCTACATTAATGATCCTAACCTGCTGTGTAAGTTCTCCTAACCTGCTATAAAAAAGTAGTAGCTGTATGGAAGTGAAGTGTTTTTAGTGAATCTCAGGAGGGTAGCTCTCCAGGAACAGGGTTGGCGAGCTCCACTTTAGTGTGTGGTCAACTATGGTCCAGTAGAAACCATTTTTATCCAAAGTCATTTACACAACTATAGACATTGACACGTTACCAGTAGCCTCCACGTAGCCCACGCAGGAATTTAACCCACAACTCTTGTTTTTCCAGTGTGGAGGATGTGAAACTTCAACTACAATAAGATCTGAAGCCAATCATGAGCGACAGACCAGTAGTAATCTCTTGCTCAGTTCGTGGTTGGCATTGAGTGTACTTGTTGTTGTGTAGAAGGTTGCGAGTTGTAGCCCCGCTCGAGGCAGAACAGAATGCACTGTTGCACCTGCTCTAATCTACTGAGCCATTAGAATCACATATCTGCATGGGCATCTGCGTGGGCATCTGCGTGGGCATCTGTGTGGGCATCTGCGTGGGCATCTGTGTGGGCGGGCTTTGTGTGCAAGCTTGAGACAATGAGAGAATGTCCACCTGTGAGCCTGCTCTCTACGTCTCTCATGAGTCTCTGTAGGTCATCTTTAAAGAAACAATCTGGAGATTGTCGTTCAGCCTCAGGATTATGCCTTTAATATCTGTTGGGGCTTGAGGTAGTATCTGTAAAGCCCCATCTCTCTCAGCATGCTAGAGGCTCCTTACAGCTCCCGAAGGGGTGTCGAGGGAGTTTCCACAACTCCCCACTGCCCTCTCGGCTAGCACGTGCCTGTCCCCCTGACCCCTGTAGGTCAGAGGTCAGCAAGAGGACACTTTCACTCAGATGTGGGGGGGTGGGGGAATATCCATTCAGCTGCCCTCTGACTCTAGCTAAGACGCCCACACACACCCACGCCCTTTCCCTGACAGTCACCATTCATCAATTTAATGCATTAACAGTCACACCACATACCTTTTCAGGAGGTTCAAAAGCCCAGACGGGGAAGACAGAGATGAGAAAAGGAGGAGGAATTCCTATAACAAAATGGGGGAGTGGGTGGGCCCTGAAAGGGAGAGCTTTGCCTGGGAATTAACAGGCTTATCCAAGGGTCTGTTCACAGAGGAGTGCACCACAGGTGGAGGGGCAGACTAGCACCTCTGTGGGTTGAAAGAACAGGGACTGAGGGAAGTCCAATAGGACTTAATCAAGAAGGTCCCCCTGTTTCACAATAGACCTAAGGCCTGATGGAACAGCTAGCCACTAAGAGTCTCTTATGGTTCAGCTCACTAGACAGACAGACAGGAGTGGGAACTTCCTTTTATTCTGTCCTTCTCCTCTCTCTTCCTTCCTTCCTCTTCTCACTGCAGACTCCCTTCTTGCTACCTCCCTCTATCCTGATTTCTCATCGCTTCTGCCTCCTCTCCTCCTCTCACCAAACCAGCTTCATCTCTTCTACCTCCTCTCCTCCTCTCACCAAACCAGCTTCATCTCTTCTACCTCCTTTCCTCCTCTCACCAAACCAGCTTAATCTCTTCTACCTCCTCTCCTCCTCACCAAACCAGCTTCATCTCTTCTACCTCCTCTCCTTCTCTCACCAAACCAGCTTCATCTCTTCTACCTCCTCTCCTTCTCTCACCAAACCAGCTTCATCTCTTCTACCTCCTCTCCTTCTCTCACCAAACCAGCTTCATCTCTTCTACCTCCTCTCCTTCTCTCACCAAACCAGCTTCATCTCTTCTACCTCCTCTCCTTCTCTCACCAAACCAGCTTCATCTCTTCTACCTCCTCTCCTTCTCTCACCAAACCAGCTTCATCTCTTCTACCTCCTCTCCTTCTCTCACCAAACCAGCTTCATCTCTTCTACCTCCTCTCCTTCTCTCACCAAACTACCTTCATCTCTTCTTTCGGTTTCTCTCCCCCTCCTCCTCTGTCACTTCTGCATCTTACCAAACCAGCTCTCTCTTTTCATTATTTCTCCCTCTCACGTCTCCTCCCTCAGTCTGAGCTTACCTGAGGTTGCCAAAACAATCAATCGTCTGCAGAGCTCCCTTCCTTTCTGTTCCCTTCATTCTTTCATCCCCCTCTTCCCTTCCCTCCATCTGAGCTTACGTGAGGTTGCCCCGGGCCCAGGGAGGCTGAGCAGCAGCAGACCAGTATGGCTTTGAGGGCTCTGCTGTAGCATGCCGTAATGCAGACTGTCAGTCTGAACCAGGGGCTACACAATGGCTCCTTGTTTCAGCTGGTCCCACCACCACTGCACCCCGCACTACTCTACCTTTCCTCTCGCTCTCTCTACATCACTTTCTTTCAACCTGTCGCTCTCCCCCCCCTCCCCTCCTCCCTCCTCCCGCTCTCTCTCTCCCTCCCGCTCTCTCCCTCCCTCCCTCCCTCCCCCCTCCCTCCCGCTCTCTCTCCTCCCTCCCTCCCGCTCTCTCCCCTCCCTCCCTCCTCCCTCCCTCCCTCCCTCTCTCTCTCTCCTCCCTCCCTCTCTCTCTCCCTCCCGCCCGCTCTTCTCCTCCTCCTGCCATACCTCTAATGGGCCTTCAAATATCTTGTTCCACCCTGACTGTGCTTGTATCGTCTCCCGTAAACACAACATAAAATGAGAAGAGGGGGATAAGGGGAACGAGAGAGAGAGATGGATGGATGGATGAAGGGATGGATGGATAAGGGCTGTATTGGAACAGACGCGTCGACAGCTCTTTACAAGGAACATAAATCAGCGACCAGGAAGCAAGGGAAGGAGTGGGGGGGGGGGGGCATCAAAGCGTGGCTGACATTCCCTCAGCGCAGGAGCGAGGGGTGGTGGGGAGGGGTGGCAGTGTTGAGAGGATCATTTGATAGCCACACGTAAGTGGGGTGGACGGGGAGGAGATAATCGTTGACGTACACAGACACACCTACCCGTCTCCAGCTACATCTCCAACCATAATAACTCTCAATAGCACCGTCTGGAAACATCGATGACGATAACGTATTATTCTCAGTAAAGTCTGAGCAAAGCCAGCGATGCTGCAATACAATCTGAGTAGTGAGACAGACTGTGTCCCCCCACTCCCTACCTGTAGAAGCAAGCCTGGGCCATCCCTGTTCATCATTTCTTGAGCGTTTGTTTTGTGTTTCATAGTGTCTAGAGCTTCCCGACTGCTTTCAGACAATGGAACTGGAATGTACTTGATGAATGTTGCCTAACCGCAAACCAAAATGAGAACTGACTGAAATCCTAATTCCCTTATTTTCAGGGAATGTTTAAGACAAATCTGCCTTTAACTGACTCTCCATCAAAGTCTAAGCGTTGATCAGGAGTTGAACAAGATAGACAAGGCTGTTAAACTGATCCGTTCCATTGATGTTGCATTGAAATTCCAGCCGGCGCAGCAGTAGAGAGGTGTCACTTAGGAATCCTCTGTGTGTTTGCTTTGGGGCTCCTCATCTAACCCCCATGCCAGAAGGGGCAAGCTCCAACACACCTGCGCAGCCTAGATTAGACTGGCTGGTTCAGGGGTTAAACGTTTGGGGAATGAAGTTCACCACCATAACAGTCATTACCGCATGTTATTACTGTAGCTCCCTCCAACTAGGGATCTGATTGGGTGGTTAAGGGGGGGTTTTAAGGATAAAAAGCCATCCCTATGCAAAATAATGATTATAAAATGAAGTTTCAGTCCTGGGTTGGTTGTGGGGGATGAGGCCTTATTCGAGACAGTCATTACCCTCATTAGGAGTCAACTTCTGTCAGGATTTACACATTCCCTCTATGTTTGGGTTGGGATTTCTGGGATCTAGCATTCCATGGTTTATCTGTTATTAGTGAGTTATCATATGACGTTCAAGCTCTCTGGGTTTGTTGGTTGTGGGTTAGACTCTGGTGGAGAAGCGTCCTCTTTAAAAAGGGGATGATTATAAAAGTCAGATTGCCTAATTGGCGCGTCTCTGGGGGTTTGTGAGCCATGGGTGCCACAGCTACAGAGTTTGGGTTTTTGTCTTCATATTTCATGATTTAATTACAACCGCGGCAGCGGCCAAATCATGTAACAGGCCTTATCTCACTCAGGATGTGTTCCCTTCCCTTCACATCTCTAGTCATGTAACAGGCATTATCTCACTCAGGATGTGTCCCCTTCCCTTCACATCTCTAGTCATGTAACAGGCATTATCTCACTCAGGATGTGTTCCCTTCCCATCTCTAGTCATGTAACAGGCATTAGCTCACTCAGAATGTGTTCCCTTCCCCTCACATCTCTAGTCATGTAACAGGCATTATCTCACTCAGAATGTGTTCCCTTCCCTTCACATCTCTAGTCATGTAACAGGCATTAGCTCACTCAGAATGTGTTCCCTTCACATCTCTAGTCATGTAATAGGCATTAGCTCACTCAGAATGTGTTCCCTTCCCATCTCTAGTCATGTAACAGACATTATCTCACTCAGAATGTGTTCCCTTCCCCTCACATCTCTAGTCATGTAACAGGCATTATCTCACTCAGAATGTGTTCCCTTCCCTTCACATCTCTAGTCATGTAACAGGCATTATCTCACTCAGAATGTGTTCCCTTCCCCTCACATCTCTAGTCATGTAACAGGCATTATCTCACTCAGAATGTGTTCCCTTCCCCTCACATCTCTTGGCAACGTGGCCAACCAACGCTGCTGTTTGACTGGATTACAGGCAGTTTTATAGGCAATTTGCAGAGACTTGAAAAAGCCCATGCAAAAGTAGCCTAATCATATCAAGGCTGCAGGCTACTTCTCAGAGAACTTTAGGCCGATGCCTTTCCACACCAAAGTAACACAAGAACAAACAAAAAAAGAGACTAAAAGTATCCAAAATATGAACTAATTTTGACAGCAGGATAAGAGACAGTCTAGTAAATTACATTTGTCATAACTCTATCCTGAAAAATGCCCTGAAATATCTGCCTTGATTGAAAATGGGTCATGTTCATTATGCACTAAATAGTAAAAACAGGGGTTTGTCCAACAGGAAAATGCTCTTTTTCTTTGCGAAGCGTTTTGTAACAGTGTGTCCTAATGAAGCCCAGCCCAGATAATTCCCCTCGTGTTGACCTCACATGGGGAGGTGTTTCCTTCTGTAAACAACACACCCAGGCATCTCTCGTCGCCAGTACAGCTCTCTGTTTCCACAGGAGCCACACTCTTGATGTGGGGTATAGGAGGTAGGTAAGGGTGTTAACAAGTCTGGCTTCACCCTCCCACACACACAGGTAAACACACACACAAGTGCCAAGTGTTAGACAGGATGCACACTGGCCATGTCCAAATACCCCTACTAGCGTACTGCAAACTTAAACATAGCATGTACTCATCATCTCATAGTATTTAGCACGTATTGTTTAGTAAAAGATATGCAGTACGCGGCTGCAACGTAGTAGCTACTCCTAATTGGCTGGGGCGGGGCTGAGTGAGGGTGGATTTTTTCAAATTCAACAGACATGCATCACATTAACCAGCCTGATAATAGCTCATTTCCAATTTGATAAATTTCTCTAAACTCTGCATAGAACAGGAATGGAGTTATAGGTCTACTCAGGCTGGTTATAGTCAGACTATCACATTCAACCTAATGGAGTTATAGGCCTACTCAGGCTGGTTATAGGCAGACTATCACATTCAACCTAATGGAGTTATAGGCCTACTCAGGCTGGTTATAGGCAGACTATCACATTCAACCTAATGGAGTTATAGGCCTCCTCAGGCTGGTTATAGACAGACTATCACATTCAACCTAATGGAGTTATAGGTCTAGTTATAATAAATTAAAGCAGTGATCATTGGGAACGACAACATAATAAACTAAAGCAGTGATCATTGGGAACGACAACATAATAAACTAAAGCAGTGATCATTAGGAACGACAACATAATAAACTAAAGCAGTGATCATTAGGAACGACAACATAATAAACTAAAGCAGTGATCATTGGGAACGACAACATAATAAACTAAAGCAGTGATCATTGGGAAACAAAACATAATAAACTAAAGCAGTGATCATTGGGAACGACAACATAATAAACTAAAGCAGTGACCATTGGGAATGACAACATAATAAACTAAAGCAGTGATCATTGGGAAACGACAACATAATAAACTAAAGCAGTGATCATTGGGAAACGACAACATAATAAACTAAAGCAGTGACCATTGGGAATGACAACATAATAAACTAAAGCAGTGATCATTGGGAATGACAACATAATAAACTAAAGCAGTGATCATTGGGAATGACAACATAATAAACTAAAGCAGTGATCATTAGGAATGACAACATAATAAACTAAAGCAGTGATCATTGGGAAACGACAACATAATAAACTAAAGCAGTGATCATTGGGAATGACAACATAATAAACTAAAGCAGTGATCATTGGGAAACGACAACATAATAAACTAAAGCAGTGATCATTGGGAATGACAACATAATAAATTAAAGCAGTGATCATTGGGAACGACAACATAATAAACTAAAGCAGTGATCATTAGGAATGACAACATAATAAACTAAAGCAGTGATCATTGGGAATGACAACATAATAAACTAAAGCAGTGATCATTGGGAACGACAACATAATAAACTAAAGCAGTGATCATTAGGAACGACAACATAATAAACTAAAGCAGTGATCATTGGGAACGACAACATAATAAACTAAAGCAGTGATCATTAGGAATGACAACATAATAAACTAAAGCAGTGATCATTGGGAACGACAACATAATAAACTAAAGCAGTGATCATTGGGAAACGACAACATAATAAACTAAAGCAGTGACCATTAAACATAATAAATTAAAGCAGTGATCATTGGGAACGACAACATAATAAACTAAAGCAGTGATCATTAGGAACGACAACATAATAAACTAACGCAGTGATCATTGGGAAACAAAACATAATAAACTAAAGCAGTGACCATTGGGAACGACAACATAATAAACTAAAGCAGTGATCATTGGGAAACGACAACATAATAAACTAAAGCAGTGATCATTGGGAACGACAACATAATAAACTAAAGCAGTGATCATTGGGAACGACAACATAATAAATTAAAGCAGTGATCATTGGGAAACGACAACATAATAAACTAAAGCAGTGACCATTGGGAACGACAACATAATAAATTAAAGCAGTGATCATTGGGAACGACAACATAATAAACTAAAGCAGTGATCATTGGGAACGACAACATAATAAACTAAAGCAGTGATCATTGGGAATGACAACATAATAAACTAAAGCAGTGATCATTGGGAACGACAACATAATAAACTAAAGCAGTGATCATTGGGAAACGACAACATAATAAACTAAAGCAGTGATCATTGGGAATGACAACATAATAAACTAAAGCAGTGACCATTGGGAACGACAACATAATAAACTAAAGCAGTGATCATTGGGAAACGACAACATAATAAACTAAAGCAGTGATCATTGGGAAACGACAACATAATAAATTAAAGCAGTGATCATTGGGAAACGACAACATAATAAACTAAAGCAGTGATCATTGGGAACGACAACATAATAAACTAAAGCAGTGACCATTGGGAACGACAACATAATAAACTAAAGCAGTGATCATTGGGAACGACAACATAATAAACTAAAGCAGTGACCATTGGGAACGACAACATAATAAACTAAAGCAGTGATCATTGGGAACGACAACATAATAAACTAAAGCAGTGATCATTGGGAAACAAAACATAATAAACTAAAGCAGTGATCATTGGGAACGACAACATAATAAACTAAAGCAGTGATCATTGGGAAACGACAACATAATAAACTAAAGCAGTGATCATTGGGAATGACAACATAATAAACTAAAGCAGTGATCATTGGGAACGACAACATAATAAACTAAAGCAGTGATCATTGGGAATGACAACATAATAAACTAAAGCAGTGATCATTGGGAACGACAACATAATAAACTAAAGCAGTGATCATTGGGAAACGACAACATAATAAACTAAAGCAGTGATCATTGGGAACGACAACATAATAAACTAAAGCAGTGATCATTGGGAACGACAACATAATAAACTAAAGCAGTGATCATTGGGAACGACAACATAATAAACTAAAGCAGTGATCATTGGGAATGACAACATAATAAACTAAAGCAGTGATCATTGGGAAACAAAACATAATAAACTAAAGCAATGATCATTGGGAACGAGATCAGAATGACTGCTAAAGATCCATAACAAGCCCTCAAAACTAAAACCATCCATATGTTCCAATCAAAAGGCCTGATTAACATGACATCACTATCGCAGCCACATCCTGAGTCCTCGGTGCCGACACATTCACAAATCAAAAGATGGTTTAGTATTTAGTTTAAAAGCTCTGATGAAGGCCAAGTGAACAAGAAACTTTTCAATGTCTGTTCTATTTAAGACTAATTTCAAGGGGAACAAAATCTACTTTACCTACATTTTAACACCACCGCAGAAGCTTCGCCCTAGTTTTGTTGTTGGCTACTTACAGAGGACTAGGGCCTATCACTCGCGGCCCACCTCTTCCAATGCATTGTGGAAAAGTGTGCATTAAATTCTACTAGACATCCTGGCATTTAAACCACTCTCGATTTGAGAAGATTCACATACTATAAAACATTATATTTTCACATACTAAGAATGAGTAATGCGCACTCTTACAATTGAGTGTCATACAATATGTTAGTGTGTTCTATTACATTGTCACAAATATAGAAGTGTTTGTTGACGGACAGACAGTGTGTGTGTGTGTGTGTGTGTGTGTGTGTGTGTGTGTGTGTGTGTGTGTGTGTGTGTGTGTGTGTGTGTGTGTGTGTGTGTGTGTGTGTGTGTGTGTGTGATATCTGACAGGATACTGGTCATTACTACATGACGTACTGTTGCTGGATGATATAAAACATGTATCAGAGTGATAATAGTGACACACTGTTACACAGAGAACACAGTGAGGTACACAACATTACAAAACACTCCACTGATATGTAGCATTCCCTGCCATCTCCACTTCGTCTTTATGACTTTGGCTACATACTGTCAAGAGGGATGAATGGAGTCCTTCACAATCTGGCTTCATAGAACATCATTTACAAAAAGTGAGGCGCTTTGAAGTTGTTGTTTTTTTCTTCTCTTAAGAGAATACCAGCCTTGTGCCACCCCCATTCAGCCTGCCTCCCTCCGTCCCTCCCGCCTGCCTCTGCCCGCTGTAGACAAAACAAGCAGGAGGGGGTTTGTTTGGACAGAGCTCACCTGGCACCCTGACACAGAAACACAGTAGTGCTCAGGCAAAAGCCCTGGGGAGGAGGGGCAGAGTGGGGGATGGAGGGGGAGGTAGGAGGGGAGGAGAGTGGGGAGGTATGGTGGAGGGAGGAGGGGCGGAGTGGAGTGGGGGAGGGAGGAGGGAGGAGGGGGAGGTATGGGGGAGGGAGGAGGGGAGGGGCTGAAAGGGGGTTACACAATAAAAGAGGGGGGCCTGGTTCACTCTAACCAGCTCTCTCCAAATCAGAGCAGGATTAAGATACGAGAGGAGAGCTGGATGATGAGGGAAGGTGTGTGTGTGTGTGTGTGTGTGTGGCGGGATGGGAGAGCTGTGAAAAGGCTCTTAACCCCATCAGAGTGCTCCATAATTGGGGGTTAGGCAGAAATACACAAAACCCCTACCCATCACAGGTAGAGACGAACTGACCTCCAAAGGTCGCCATGACAGCCTGTACAATAGGATTTCTTAGTTGTTGTCCGACAGCAACTAAGCAAACCTATAGTTGCAGGCACTAAAAGTTAAGTTGTGTCATAGTTTTTAAAGAGCAATTGCCATAACGCGTGTGCAAAACAGTGTTTTAAAGTCTAAACTTTTTAGTGCCCCCAACTCCATCCAGCCACACCGCCTTTATAGACCGAGTGAATAACTATACAAGCCAAAGTGTCTCGCTGTCTCAACTCCATCCAGCCACACTGCCTTTATAGACCAAGTGAATAACTATACAAGCCAAAGTGTCTCGCTGTCTCAACTCCATCCAGCCACACCGCCTTTATAGACCGAGTGAATAACTATACAAGCCAAAGTGTCTCGCTGTCTCAACTCCATCCAGCCACACCGCCTTTATAGACCGAGTGAATAACTATACAAGCCAAAGTGTCTCGCTGTCTCAACTCCATCCAGCCACACTGCCTTTATAGACCAAGTGAATAACTATACAAGCCAAAGTGTCTCGCTGTCTCAACTCCATCCAGCCACACCGCCTTTATAGACCGAGTGAATAACTATACAAGCCAAAGTGTCTCGCTGTCTCAACTCCATCCAGCCACACCGCCTTTATAGACCAAGTGAATAACTATACAAGCCAGTGTCTCGCTGTCTCAACTCCATCCAGCCACACTGCCTTTATAGACCGAGTGAATAACTATACAAGCCAAAGTGTCTCGCTGTCTCAACTCCAGCCAGCCACACTGCCTTTATAGACCGAGTGAATAACTATACAAGCCAAAGTGTCTCGCTGTCTCAACTCCAGCCAGCCACACTGCCTTTATAGACCGAGTGAATAACTATACAAGCCAAAGTGTCTCGCTGTCTCAACTCCAGCCAGCCACACTGCCTTTATAGACCAAGTGAATAACTATACAAGCCAAAGTGTCTCAACTCCATCCAGCCACACTGCCTTTATAGACCGAGTGAATAACTATACAAGCCAGTGTCTCGCTGTCTCAACTCCAGCCAGCCACACTGCCTTTATAGACCGAGTGAATAACTACACAAGCCAAAGTGTCTCGCTGTCTCAACTCCAGCCAGCCACACTGCCTTTATAGACCGAGTGAATAACTATACAAGCCAAAGTGTCTCGCTGTCTCAACTCCATCCAGCCACACCGCCTTTATAGACCGAGTGAATAACTATACAAGCCAAAGTGTCTCGCTGTCTCAACTCCATCCAGCCACACTGCCTTTATAGACCGAGTGAATAACTATACAAGCCAAAGTGTCTCGCTGTCTCAACTCCAGCCAGCCACACTGCCTTTATAGACCGAGTGAATAACTATACAAGCCAAAGTGTCTCGTTGTCTCAACTCCAGCCAGCCACACTGCCTTTATAGACCGAGTGAATAACTATACAAGCCAAAGTGTCTCGCTGTCTCAACTCCAGCCAGCCACACTGCCTTTATAGACCGAGTGAATAACTATACAAGCCAAAGTGTCTCGTTGTCTCAACTCCATCCAGCCACACTGCCTTTATAGACCGAGTGAATAACTATACAAGCCAAAGTGTCTCGCTGTCTCAACTCCAGCCAGTAAAAAAACCTAGACACCTTTGATAGCGGTGAGAAGCATTTTCATAATACAAGTGTGACCCATGGCCCGACTGCCCTGGCCGAGCCAAACAAAGTGTCCCCGACGCAACCCTAGCCCGGCACAAGAGGGTCAGCCTGTGTGTGAAACGCTCACTAAGTTAGCATTTCACAGCTAACGCGACAACAATGGGGGTAAACACAAAGCAACAATGGAGTGACTGTCTTGTAAAGACCATGCTGGTTTTACATGGAGGTCCCAGGTGGGGTTACAGTAGGTTAGCATGCTCTCCAAGTGGGCTATCGTTGCTAACTCTTGCTACTGCCTGCCTACCCACGTACAAAAGAAACCAATAAAGCTTTGTATTATCAGACATCTCATTTAATAACAGGAACACAACCAAACCAGACAAAACACTAAGATTTGGGTGGCCTCCTTTGGAAATTGTGGATAAAAACACAAAACTCTCCACTCTATGTACTCTCACATCAATAGCAGAGAGGAGAGACAGAGGAAGGCAAGATGGATGTTTAGCCTTCCTGCCACACACACACATTAGCTAGGATGGTTTGACCTTTGTTGACCCCGTGACACTTTAACAGCCATTGACTGAGGTTAAATGGGTCTCTAGGCCACAGGTTTACGAGACACAGAAAGAGAGGGGAGAGTTTTCACTGTAACACCCTGGTGGGTCAATAATAGAGACCTATTGTGCAACCCTTTTTTATGCTTTGGGCTGGGTGACACCAAAAGCATTGGGAGGAATACTTCTGCAGCTGGGGTCACATGCCACACTGGTTCTCCCAAAAACATAGAAAAAGGTGAATGAATGTACTGTATGTTTGTTTAAGTAGTACATGTACCGTACCGTGCCTTTAAAGTTCCCTTTACACCCACCCGTAGCACACGTTCCAGCAGGTATATCTCACTGATCATCCCCAAAGCCAGCACCTCCTTTGGCCGCCTTTCCTTCCAGTTCTCTGCTGCCAGTGACTGGAACGAATTGCAAAAATCGCTGAAGTTGGAGACTTTTATTTCCCTCACCAACTTTAAACATCAACTATCTGAGCAGCTAACCGATCGCTGCAGCTATACATAGTCCATCTGTAAATAGCCCACCCAATCTACCTACCTCATCCCCATAATGTTTTTATTTAATTTAATTTTCTGCTCTTTTGCACACCAGTATCTCCACTTGCACATCATCATCTGTTCATTTGGCAGTCTCTATGGGGGTGCCACAGGGTTCAATTCTCGGGCCGACTCTTTTCTCTGTATATATCAATGATGTTGCTCTTGCTGCGGGCGATTCCCTGATCCACCTCTACGCAGACGACACCATTCTGTATACTTCTGGCCCTTCCTTGGACACTGTGCTATCTAACCTCCAAACGAGCTTCAATGCCATACAACACTCCTTCCGTGGCCTGCAACTGCCCTTAAACGCTAGTAAAACCAAATGCATGCTTTTCAACCGTTCGCTGCCTGCACCCGCATGCCCGACTAGCATCACCACCCTGGATGGTTCCGACCTAGAATATGTGGACATCTATAAGTACCAAGGTGTCTGGCTAGACTGTAAACTCTCCTTCCAGACTCATATCAAAACATCTCCAATCCAAAATCAAATCAGCTTTCTATTTCGCAACAAAGCCTCCTTCACTCACGCCGCCAAACTAACCCTAGTAAAACTGACTATCCTACCGATCCTCGACTTCGGCGATGTCATCTACAAAATAGCTTCCAATACTCTACTCAGCAAACTGGATGCAGTTTATCACAGTGCCATCCGTTTTGTTACTAAAGCACCTTATACCACCCACCACTGCGACATGTATGCTCTAGTCGGCTGGCCCTCGCTACATATTCGTCGCCAGACCCACTAGCTTCAGGTCATCTACAAGTCCATGCTAGGTAAAGATCCGCCTTATCTCAGTTCACTGGTCACGATGGCAACACCCACCCGTAGCACGCGCTCCAGCAGGTATATCTCACTGATCATCCCTAAAGCCAACACCTCATTTGGCCGCCTTTCCTTCCAGTTCTCTGCTGCCTGTGACTGGAACGAATTGCAAAAATCGTTGAAGTTGGAGACTCTTATCTCCCTCACCAACTTTAAACATCTGCTATCTGAGCAGCTAACCAATCGCTGCAGCTGTACATAGTCCATCGGTAAATAGCCCACCCAATTTACCTACCTCATCCCCATACTGTTTTTATTTATTTACTTTTCTGCTCTTTTGCACACCAGTATCTCTACCTGCACATGACCATCTGATCATTTATCACTCGTGTTAATCTGCTAAATTGTAATTATTCGCTCCTATGGCCTATTTATTGCCTACCTCCTCATGCCTTTTGCACACATTGTATATAGACTTTTCTTTTTTCTACTGTGTCATTGACTTGTTTATTGTGTTATTGGCTTGTTTATTGTTTACTCCATGTGTAACTCTGTGTTGTTGTCTGTGTCACACTGCTTTGCTTTATCTTGGCCAGGTCGCAGTTGTAAATGAGAACTTGTTCTCAACTAGCCTACCTGGTTAAATAAAGGTGAAATAAAAATAAAAAATAAACTATCTGTAGTTGGAATTTGGATGGACTATCCCTTTAAAATTCCACTGTTTTGCTGGGTTAGAAGGACCTGGCTTCAAGCACTATGATTCAAGTACTGATCATGATGATGATTCTAATTCCCCAAGCATGAGATAAGATAAAGGTATTTTATTACTCTGCTAGAGTTAAAGAGCTAGCTCATAGCCAGGGGGGTCTTTCACATGAAACGCTCACTCCTCACTTTTAATTAGTCATTCAGGCAGCTGTGTGTTGGAATGATAGAGGTGATAAGAGAGAGTGAGAACTCAATTACCTACCACTGACATTTGTTTTTATATCTAGGGTGAATGAAATAATGAAATGCGATAGACTCAGAATATTCAAAATAACATTCAGTCAGTACTGGTTTAGCCATGATTTCTAGGTTTCTCTTCTCGAAGAGCGGACGTGACATTATGACAACTGGAAATGCATGACTAGCACTGATATGCACTGGTTATATGTACACAAAACCCAAAGCAGCTGAAGAATCCAACAACTGGGATGTATAAATGGCTGGAAAAGACAATGCAAATCAAGAAGGCAATGCAAATCTAGAATCTAGATCAGGGCTCTCCAACCCTGTTCCTGGAGAGATATTCTCCTGTAGGTTTTAACTCCAACCCTGTTCCTGGAGAGAAATCCTCCTGTAGGTTTTAACTCCAACCCTGTTCCTGGAGAGATATTCTCCTGTAGGTTTTAACTCCAACCCTGTTCCTGGAGAGATATTCTCCTGTAGGTTTTAACTCCAACCCTGTTCCTGGAGAGAAATCCTCCTGTAGGTTTTAACTCCAACCCTGTTCCTGGAGAGATATTCTCCTGTAGGTTTTAACTCCAACCCTGTTCCTGGAGAGATATCCTCCTGTAGGTTTTAACTCCAACCCTGTTCCTGGAGAGATATTCTCCTGTAGGTTTTAACTCCAACCCTGTTCCTGGAGAGATATCCTCCTGTAGGTTTTAACTCCAACCCTGTTCCTGGAGAGCTATCCTCCTGTAGGTTTTAACTCCAACCCTGTTCCTGGAGAGATATTCTCCTGTAGGTTTTAACTCCAACCCTGTTCCTGGAGAGCTATCCTCCTGTAGGTTTTAACTCCAACCCTGTTCCTGGAGAGCTATCCTCCTGTAGGTTTTAACTCCAACCCTGTTCCTGGAGAGATATTCTCCTGTAGGTTTTAACTCCAACCCTGTTCCTGGAGAGATATCCTCCTGTAGGTTTTAACTCCAACCCTGTTCCTGGAGAGCTATCCTCCTGTAGGTTTTAACTCCAACCCTGTTCCTGGAGAGATATTCTCCTGTAGGTTTTAACTCCAACCCTGTTCCTGGAGAGCTATCCTCCTGTAGGTTTTAACTCCAACCCTGTTCCTGGAGAGCTATCCTCCGGTAGGTTTTAACTCCAACCCTGTTCCTGGAGAGCTATCCTCCTGTAGGTTTTAACTCCAACCCTGTTCCTGGAGAGCTATCCTCCTGTAGGTTTTAACTCCAACCCTGTTCCTGGAGAGCTATCCTCCTGTAGGTTTTAACTCCAACCCTGTTCCTGGAGAGATATCCTCCTGTAGGTTTTAACTCCAACCCTGTTCCTGGAGAGATATTCTCCTGTAGGTTTTAACTCCAACCCTGTTCCTGGAGAGCTATCCTCATGTAGGTTTTAACTCCAACCCTGTTCCTGGAGAGCTATCCTCCTGTAGGTTTTAACTCCAACCCTGTTCCTGGAGAGATATTCTCCTGTAGGTTTTAACTCCAACCCTGTTCCTGGAGAGCTATCCTCATGTAGGTTTTAACTCCAACCCTGTTCCTGGAGAGCTATCCTCCTGTAGGTTTTAACTACAACCCTGTTCCTGGAGAGCTATCCTCCTGTAGGATTTAACTACAACCCTGTTCCTGGAGAGCTATCCTCCTGTAGGTTTAAACTCCAACCCTGTTCCTGGAGAGATATTCTCCTGTAGGTTTTAACTCCAACCCTGTTCCTGGAGAGCTATCCTCATGTAGGTTTTAACTCCAACCCTGTTCCTGGAGAGCTATCCTCCTGTAGGTTTTAACTCCAACCCTGTTCCTGGAGAGATATCCTCCTGTAGGTTTTAACTCCAACCCTGTTCCTGGAGAGATATTCTCCTGTAGGTTTTAACTCCAACCCTGTTCCTGGAGAGCTATCCTCATGTAGGTTTTAACTCCAACCCTGTTCCTGGAGAGCTATCCTCCTGTAGGTTTTAACTCCAACCCTGTTCCTGGAGAGATATTCTCCTGTAGGTTTTAACTCCAACCCTGTTCCTGGAGAGCTATCCTCATGTAGGTTTTAACTCCAACCCTGTTCCTGGAGAGCTATCCTCCTGTAGGTTTAAACTCCAACCCTGTTCCTAGAGAGCTATCCTCCTGTAGGTTTTAACTCCAACCCTGTTCCTGGAGAGCTATCCTCCTGTAGGTTTTAACTCCAACCCTGTTCCTGGAGAGCTATCCTCCTGTAGGTTTTAACTCCAACCCTGTTCCTGGAGAGCTATCCTCCTGTAGGTTTTAACTCTAACCCTGTTCCCGGAGAGCTATCCTCCTGTAGGTTTTAACTCCAACCCTGTTCCCGGAGAGCTATCCTCCTGTAGGTTTTAACTCCAACCCTGTTCCTGGAGAGCTATCCTCCTGTAGGTTTTAACTCCAACCCTGTTCCTGGAGAGCTATCCTCCTGTAGGTTTTAACTCCAACCCTGTTCCCGGAGAGCTATCCTCCTGTAGGTTTTAACTCCAACCCTGTTCTCGGAGAGCTATCCTCCTGTAGGTTTTAACTCCAACCCTGTTCCTGGAGAGCTATCCTCCTGTAGGTTTTAACTCCAACCCTGTTCCTGTAGAGCTATCCTCCTGTAGGTTTTAACTCCAACCCTGTTCCTGGAGAGCTATTCTCCTGTAGGTTTTAACTCCAACCCTGTTCCTGGAGAGCTATCCTCCTGTAGGTTTTAACTACAACCCTGTTCGTGGAGAGCTATCCTCCTGTAAGGTTTAAACTCCAACCCTGTTCCTAGAGAGCTATCCTCCTGTAGGTTTTAACTCCAACCCTGTTCCCGGAGAGCTATCCTCCTGTAGGTTTTAACTCCAACCCTGTTCCCGGAGAGCTATCCTCCTGTAGGTTTTAACTCCAACCCTGTTCCCGGAGAGCTATCCTCCTGTAGGTTTTAACTCCAACCCTGTTCCTGGAGAGCTATCCTCCTGTAGGTTTTAACTCCAACCCTGTTCCTGGAGAGCTATCCTCCCGTAGGTTTCTTCTGCAGCATTCCGCCACCTACTGTGCAGGTGGATAATAAGGATTCCAAGAAATGAAAACATTTGGGTAAAAATAAATAAAATATCATACAAGCTACCAAACCAAAAAAACATTCAACCTGCTTTTCTGTAAGAAAGTCAACCTGCTTTTCAGTAAGAAATCATTCTTATCAGGTCTCAACACATTCACCATATTGAGATCAGAAGCTTCCTGTGAGGGCGGGACATTTCCTAGCGACAAAAGTCTTGGAGCTCCAAAACGTTCTCAGCTGCAGATATGATATCCAGCTTCTTGGACTTCTTAGACACTTGTGCTGTACAATTAAGCACAGTGGCTATAAATGCCACAAAATCAACCTTCTTCACAATGAGTGTATCCAAAACTATCAACTGGTTGCAATGCATCTACCACCATATCTTCAACACTGTGGCCTCTTGCCCCTTCCACTCTCTTCACCTCCTCCACATAGGAGATCCGCTGTGCAGCCCTGATCCTTCACACCTCGACCTCCTTCACCCTAACAGGACACCCAAGGAAGTCCGGAGTATGATCCCCACCACAGTTGCAACCATTCCATTGACAGATTCTTCAATATCATACTTCTCCCGTCTGCAAACATTTGACTCGTGACCATATCCTTTACAATTTCCACACTGTAATGGTTTGGACGCAAATCTCTCACGGCATACCTCACATATTCCGGTAGAGTCTCCTCAAACAACAATAATATCGACAGGCTTTTCTCCTTCCATTTACCATACGGATCAGGCGACATGCACAGACCACTCCTGGGATTTTCTGACTAAGGTACTCATTATCGATATCCAACAAGAATTCAACTACAACTCCTTTGGCAGGTGCCCTGCTCTGACATTTTAAAATACATTTGACTTCTCACATGGACAATTTTGCTTTCTTCACAGTCCTTGATATTACAAAATGGATTTCCCAAATGAATCGCCTTGTCCAAAAAACACAGTCCAATAAGAAATGCATTATTGGACTGGTCTTTGTCTTCTACTACAACTTCTACTAATTTTGTTTTATTCTCTGATTTCACTGTTTTCCATTCACTATCACACACTTCCTCTCCCGCTCTTTCAGATGCAAGCAGTCACCATTTCCTCTACCTCCCGGCACGTCCCTCCTGTAGGTTTTCAAACCAACCCCAGTTGTAACTAAACTGATTCAGCTAATCAACCAGCTAATTATTATAATCAGGAACGCTAAATTAGGGTTGGAGTGAAAACCTACTGGACGGTAGCTCTCCAGGAACAGGACTGGAGTGAAAACCTACTGGACGGTAGCTCTCCAGGAACAGGGTTGGAGTGAAAACCTACCGGACGGTAGCTCTCCAGGAACAGGACTGGAGTGAAAACCTACCGGACGGTAGCTCTCCAGGAACAGGACTGGAGTGAAAACCTACCGGACGGTAGCTCTCCAGGAACAGGACTGGAGTGAAAACCTACCGGACGGTAGCTCTCCAGGAACAGGGTTGGAGTGAAAACCTACCGGTCGGTGGCTCTCCAGGAACAGGGTTGGAGTGAAAACCTACAGGAGGATAGCTCTCCAGGAACAGGGTTGGAGTGAAAACCTACCAGAAGGTAGCTCTCCAGGAACAGGGTTGGAGAGCCCTTATGTAGATGGACTTACTATCATGACCTCTCTTCTTGAAGTTCTCTTCCATATGACTTCCCTTAGAGCCTAACTTGAGATACAGTTGAAGTCGGAAGTTTACATACATCTTAGCCACATACATTTAAACATAGTTTTTCACAATTCCTGTCATTTAATCCTAGCAAAAATGCCCTGCTTTTTCAGTTCTGCCCACAAATTTTCCAAAGGATTGAGGTCAGGGCTTTGTGATGGCCACTCCAATACCTTGACTTTGTTGTCCTTACGCCATTTTGCCACAACATTGGAAGTATGCTTGGGGTCATTGTCCATTTGGAAGACCCATTTGTGACTAAGCTTTAACTTCCTGACTGATGTCTTGAGATGTTTCTTTAATATATCCACAAAATTATCTTCTCATGATGCCATCTATTTTGTGAAGTGCACCAGTCCTCCTGCAGCAAAGCACCTCCACAACATGAGGCTTCCACCCACGTGCTTCACGGTTGGGATGGTGTTCTTCGGCTTGCAAGCCTCCCCCTTTTTCCTCCAAACATAACGATGGTCATTATGGCCAAAGAGTTCTATTTTTGTCCATTTCTTTCTCCAAAAAGTATGATCTTTGTCCCCATGTGCAGTTGCAAACTGTATTCTGGCTTTTTTATGGCGGTTTTGGAGCAGTGGCTTCTTCCTTGCTGAGCGGCCTTTCAGGTTATGTCGATATAGGACTCATTTTACTGTGAATATAGATAATTTTGTACCTGTTTCCTCCAGCATCTTTACAAGGTCCTTTGCTGTTGTTCTGGGATTGATTTGCACTTTTCGCACCTAAGTACCTTCATCTCTGGGAGACAGAACGCCTCTCCTTCCTGAGTGGTATGATGGCTGAGTGGCCCCATGGTGTTCATACTTGCATACTATTGTTTGTACAGATGAATGTGGTACCTTCAGGCATTTGGAAATTGCTCCCAAGGATGAACCAGACTTGTGGAAGTCTCCTATTTTTTTGAGGTCTTGGCTGATTTCTTTTGATTTTCCCATGATGTCAAGCAAAGAGGAACTGCATTTGAAGGTAGGCCTTGAAATACATCCACAGGTACACTGAAATGATGTCAATTAGCCCATCAGAAGCTTCTAAAGCCATGACATAATTTTCTGGAATTTTACAAGCTGTTTAAAGGCACAGTCAACTTAGTGTATGTAAACTTCTGACCCACTGGAATTGTGATACAGTGAATTATAAGTGAAATAATCTGTCTGTAAACAATTGTTGGAAAAATACCTTGTCATGCACAAAGTAGATGTCCTAACTGACTTGCAAAAACTATAGTTTGTTAACTAGACATTTGTGGAGTTGTTGAAAAATGATTTTTAATGACTCCAACCTAAGTGTATGTAAACTTCCGACTTCAACTGTAAGTGCACATACATTGGACTTAAGAGTAAATTGTTCATTAAAGTCAATGGGAGATTTGAAAAAGCATTTGACTGAAGCACATTAGGATTCAAAGCCTTAATGATCTCCTCTCTTTTATGACCCTTGACGACACGATAGGCTTAAGAGTAACAGTGAAAGTAATTGGAAACCTATCCCTATACAAGAAAGAAAACCATTAATTACAATTGAGTTACAGCTTCAGACCACGAGACAGAACGTCTAGCCTCTCCTCCCTGCAGATGTAGGCTAGGCCTAGAGACGACCATCTCCTCTCAATGACAGATGTAGGGTCTCAAATCAGCCACTTCTGTCACTGTCCTTAGCTCAGCAGGCAGATGTCAATCAAAGGCTTGGTCCTTGGTCTCCAAGGAGATGCCAGTTGGCCAAGAATGTGCCTAATTGCTAAAGTTGTCTTTCAGTCCCCGAGAAGGTATTTGAGAGCAGGATTCTTTTCTTAATTCACGTTGAATTGAATGCGGCCCAGTCAGCAGTATTTGCATTGGTATGTTGGGTTGCAGTGGTCCTGGTGAGCAAACCCGTTTCCGAACCCCCGGCCCTGTACCTAATATAACTTAAGAGTTTAGGAACCAGGAATGAAGAGACGTATATGACAATGATGTTTCCTTTCCCATGCCCGGCCCAAAGGAACACATTTAAAATTAACTCCTGCCTACCACCCAATGTTTCGATAATGGAGTCTAACCAAGGATATTCATAAAGCTGTTCGAATCCCTGAGCTGACAAGGTAATAATCTGTCATTCTGCCCCTGAACAAGGCAGTTAACCCACTGTTCCTAAGCTGTCATTGAAAATAAGAATTTGTTCTTATTGACTTGCCTAATTAAATAAAGGTCAAATCTAAAAAGCTGTCCCGACATTAAATCTAGACTAAACCGATTTTAGTAACATGTTTTCTGTGAGGTTGCATTAGTCCCATCCATTGACTCAATCTATTTCTGGACAATATAGAGTTGAACAAACTCAACATGTAAAGTTATCAGCATTTTGAGAGGTAATGACAGAGCAATCGCCTAAGCAACAGGCACTCACGCACACGTTAACTTAACACATCTGCTCTTTCACACCTTGGCCCCAGTCAGGCATTTGTCTGCTCATTTACAAGCATTAGGAGACCCATTAGAAGCCAATTCACATTGACACAAAGCTCTCCTCCTGGTTTATGACACAGTAAACAAAACTTCCAGCCCTGTTGCTGCTTAGAGGGCTGGTCTAGGCTGGGGGCTAGAGAATCACTGAAGCCTCCAATCTCAGATGAGATTCCATTCATTACGATAGACCATGACAGTTAGGGCGTGTGCTTTATCGCATGGCATTATTCTGTAGAAATAAAGAAAACGTGCAAGGATATTAAGTAGATAAAACACATGTAGGCCTATAGAACTGTCAGAAATACTGCTTCAGTTTTAAATAACAAGGGAACATCCACATAAATACCGCTGTATATGTCCATGTCTGTCAATGCTCTTGAAATATTCTCAACATGTCTCGGAAGTACAAAGAATGTGGGTTATTCCTAACTGGGTGAGGTAGTAGTATAATCTTTCATGTAGTAAAACATTAACACCATTCTGACATGTCTTTATCTACAAGCATGATCAGGAAGTTAAATGTGCTATAAATGTGCGTTAGAGTACTGGGCTAATGAAAACAGGCCGACAATAACTGATACCGAGGCACTGGCAACAGCAAAAGCATGTGGGCTATTGACAAGTAGCAAAACAAGAAATGCCATGACACACAGACCAAGGCACATGAGGCTTTCAGCATGTTTAAAGCCACAGTGCAACATTTCCTGTAAATTCATAGGATGTTGAGGTTAGTACAACTCTATATCGTATAATAACAACAAAAAACAATGTCTATGGCTTTGTTGTCGTAGAATTTGAAGAATGACGTAGCTATAAAAAAAACAGTGACGTTGCTCTATGAAATGTCATTCCTTGAATAGCCATGGGACGCATTATCACCATCGTTTACGTTTGTTTTGGTGGCCCACTCTTTGATGGCATGCACATGGGAAATTCCATTTTTCACTTAAAAAATGTATGCCAAACAAAAAACATTGATTTCAAAGTTAAACAAACCATACAAATCTAGGACTGCTTTGAACAATTTAGGCTGTACAGAAAAGGTCAGAATTAGGGTCAAATCTCCCTCGGTTTTTATTGCAACCACATTTTCCAAAATCTCTTAAAATAACGACTACGAATTAAGATTCAAAGGCGCCTGCAGAATTAATTGGGTGTCAGCTATGACATAACGCCTCGAATTTGACACATTTATTTTGGTTATTGAACGACTGTAGGTGAAGTGAATTTACATCCTCTAACATAATTATGGTAACGGAATTGTAACATGGGTCCCTGATCTGTACTAAACTGAAGTGAATCATTATGAATGTCCTTCTCTACATGGTGATGTATCCTGAATAGGTACACAAAGTCATATGCTACATGCTTTTGGTTGTTGTTTTGCATATTTGGGTTTTATTCTACACGCGGGCTGTCATTGGAATGAGCTCCACCACCAAACAAGACCACATTTGGTTGGTCACAAGATTGGATATCAAACATTAAACATGTTTAGTACATTACAGTAGAGTACAGTGCAAAACAGCACATTACACTGTACTCCACTATAGTGTGCTCTACTGTACTCTACTTTTCTTTAGTGTACTGTTCTGTATATAGCTACACGACATAACCAAAAGTATGTGGACACCTGCTTGTTGAACATCCCATTCCAAAATCATGGGCATTAATATGGAGTTGGTGTCCACCTTTGTTGCTATAACAGCCTCCACTCTTCTGGGAAGGCTTTCCACTAGATGTTGGAACATTGCTGCGGGGACTTGCTTCCATTCAGCCACAAGAACATTAGTGAGATTGGCACTGATGTTGGGCCATTAGACATGGCCCTGCGTTCCAATTCATCCCAAAGGTGTTCGATGGGGTTGAGGTCAGCACTCTGTGCAGGCCAGTCAAGTTCTTCCACACCGATCTCGACAAACCATTTCTGTACGGACCTTACTTTGTGCACATGTCATGCTGAAACAGGAAAGAGCCTTCCCCAAATTGTTGCCACAAAGTTGGAAGCACAGAATCGTCAAGAATGTCATTGTATGCTGTAGCGTTAAGATTTCCCTTCACTGGAACAAAGAGGCCTAGCCCGAACTATGAAAAACAGCCCCAGATCATTATTCCTCATCCCCCAAACTTTACAGTTGGCACTATGCATTGGGGTAGGTAGCATTCTCCTGAGATCCGCCAAACCCTAATTCGTCCGTCGGACTGGCAGATGGTAAAGCGTGATTCATCACTCCAGAGAACGTGTTTCCACGGCTCCAGAGTCCAATGGCGGCGAGCTTTACACCACACAAGCCGACGCTTGGTATTGCGCATGGTGATCTTAGGCTTGTGTGCGGCTGCTCAGCCATGAAAACCCTTTTCTTGGAGCTCCCGACGAAAAGTTATTGTGCTGACGATGCTTCCAGAGGCAGTTTTCTTTATTTTACTATTTTCTACATTGTAGAATAATTGAAACTATGAAATAACAGATATGGAATCATGTAGTAACCAAAGTGTTAAACAAATCAAAATATATTTTATATTTGAGATTCTTCAAAGTAGTCACCCTTTGCCTTGATGACAGCTTTGCACTCTCTTGGCATTCTCTCAACCAGCTTCATGAGGTAGTCACCTGGTATGCATTTCAATTAACAGCTGTGTCTTGTTAAATGTTAATTTGTGGAATTTCCTTCCTTCTTAATGTGTTTGAGCCAATCAATTGTGTTGTGACAAGGGGGTGGTATACAGAAGATAGACCTATTTGGTAACAGATCAAGTCCATATTATGGCAAGAACAGCTCAAATAAGCAAAGAGAAACGACAGTCCATCATTACTTTAAGACAGGAAGGTCAATCAATCTGGAAAATTTCAATTTCAAAATGTCAAGTTTCTTCAAGTGCAGGCGCAAAAACCATCAGGCGCTATGATGAAACTGACTCTCATGAGGACCGCCACAGGAAAGGAAGACCCAGAGTTTCCTCTGCTGCAGAGGATAAGTTCCAGCCTCAGAAATTGCAGCCCAAATAAATGCTTCACAGAGTTCAAGTAACAGACACATCTCAACATCAACTCTTCAGAGGAGACTGCGTGAATCAGGCCTTCATGGTCGAACTGCTGCAAAGAAACCACTACTAAAGGACAACAATAAGAAGAAGACACTTGTTTGGCTCAAGAAACACAAGCAATGGACATTAGACGAGTGGAAATCTGTCCTTTGGTCTGATGAGTCCAAATTTTAGATTTTTGGTTCCAACCGCCGTGTCTTTGTGAGACACAGAGTAGGTGAACAGATGATTGCCGCATGTGTGGTTCCCACAATGAAGCATGGAGGAGGTGTGATGGTGCTTTGCTGGTGACTCTATCAGTGATTTATTTAGAATTCGAGACACACTTAACCAGCATGGCCACCACAGCATTCTGCAGCGATACGCCTTCCCATCTGGTTTGCACTTAGTGGGACTAAAATTTGTTTTTCAACAGGACAATGACCCAACACACCTCCAGGCTATTTGACCAATAATTAGAGTGATGGAGTGCTGCATTATATCGTCATATGACCTGGCCTCCACAATCACCTGGCCTCAACCCAATTGAGATGGTTTTTGATGAGTTGATCCGCAGAGTGAAGGAAAAGCAGCCAACAAGTGCTCAGCATATGTGGGAACTCTTTCAAGCTTGTTGGAAAAGCATTCCAGGTGAAGCTGGTTGAGAGAATGCCAAGAATGTGCAAAGCTGTGATCAAGGCAAAGGGTGGCTACTTTGAAGAATCTAAAATCTAAAATAGGGGAGAAGGGCCTTGGTCAGGAAGGTGACCAATAACTCAATGGTCACTATAACAGAGCTATAAAGTTCCTCTGTGAAGATGGGAGAAGCTTCCAAAGGACATCTCTGCAACACTCCACCAATGGTAGAGTGGCCAGACGGAAGCCACTCCTCAGTAAAAGGCACATGACAACTGGCTTGGAGTTTGCCAAAAGGCACCTAAAGACTCTCAGTCTGATGAAACATAGATTGAACTCTTTGGCCTGGATGCCAAGCACCACGTCTGGAGGAAACCTGGCACCATCCCTACGATGAAGCATGGTCGTGGCATTATCATGCTGTGGGGACATTTTTCAGCAGCACGGACTGGGAGACCTGTCAGGACTGAGGGAGAGAACGGAGCAAAGTACAGAGAGAGCCTTGAAGAAAACCTGCTCCAGAGTGCTCAGACTGGGGTGAAGGTTCACCTTCCAAGAGGACAACGACTCTAAGCCCACATTCAAGAAAATACATTACTGGCTTCGGGACAAGTCTCTGAATGTCCTTGAGGTGCCCAGCCAGAGCCCGGACTTGAACCCAATCAAACATCTCTGGAGTGACATGAAAATAGCTGTGCAGCAACGTTCCCCATCCAACATGACAGAGCTTGAGAGGATCTGCAGAGAAGAATGGGAACAACTACACAAATACAGGATGTGCCAAGCATCATAGCGTCATACCCAAGAAGACGCAATGCTGTAATCGCAGTCAAAGGTGCTTCAACAAAGTGCTGAGTAAAGGGTCTGAATACTTATGTAAATGTTTTATTTTCGTTTTTTATTTGTAAAAAATGAGTAAACATTTCTAAAAACCTGTTTTTGCTTTGTCATTATTGGGTATTGTGTGTAGATTGATGAGGGGGGGAAACAATTTAATCAATTTTAGAATAAGACTAACATAAAATGTGGAAACAGTCTGAATACACTGTGTGTATTAAAGTATATATAAAATCAAATGAAATAGATTATTCGTTTTCACTTGACACCCAATTGGACATGGTCCTATGAACATCCCATGTTGGTGCTCATGGGTCCTTGTAGATTGAAATGCCTTCATTTTACTGCGTGCCTTTAAAAGCGTACGTTTTTTTTATTTGAAGCAAACACATGCACCGCAGGTTGTAACACGCCAAATGGGGCCCATAGACTACAAAACAAGTAGTAAAAACTACAACCAATAACAATCCGCACTGCACTCTGCAAATCTGAAACATAGTAGCCTAGCCCAAAATACTTTCTGTGCAGATGACCGCGACTTTATCACCTGACCACCCAATATGGATTTTCTCAATGTATCGCCCTCACTTGTTCTAGCCAAAAACAACTAATATACGGCATGTATTACACCAAGTATAGACTACAATGGTAAAACAAACGCAGCATCAATTAGACTGGGGTAAGCATGCTTTCCCAACCTGAAAACTCAGAGGAACTTTTGGTGAAGTTGCAGAAGACCGTCAGACACGTTATTCCCAACACGAGCGCGTAATTGATGGCTGAGAGAGGCACATCTGGGAAGAACATCCTTGAAACAGCGAGACGTTTTGGAGTTACTTCTCCTCCACGTTCTGAAGGTCCAGGGTTGCTTTTGAGTTTAGGTTCTGCGTGGCAAGCATCAATACATGCTCGGTCCCATTGTTGGTGCTCCGAATCACCTCATCATTCCTCGGAGGAGAGAAGGAACGAGAGCTCGACCCAAGCAGCAATTCACTTGGAAACTTAGATTTCCAACTGCGTGTGGAAGTGGCTGGCTGGCCCACCTGTAGGAGCGGTATCCGCATGGTCTCAATGCCCGCGGTTCAGTGGCGCTGCATCAGTAAAGTCTCTGGGTGGACAGTCACTATATACAAGCGATTATAACCATTTTTGTATCCATTCATAAATATAATATAAATAACTTTATTTCTTCCCAGAGAAAACTTCGGTTCTGTCATTCGGATTAGATTTTTTTTAAATAAACAAAAATACCACAATTCAAAGATGACAGGTACAAAATCAGATGCATTCAACAAGATAAATGCAAAGTAATTAGAAAAAATTTACATCAGTAAATGTATGGAATTGAAAACAATTTTAAAATGTTCAGTTCTATGCACTCTTCGCATATTACTGAGATTGTCACAGAATGTCACCAGCCTGCTTGTGCAGTGGCGATTTTAGCATGTAAATCTTGGTGGGGCAAAAAACTGCATGTCAGCAAAGCCACTACACAACACAGCATTAACCAATACATTAATTGCAATATAACGGTGACAAATGCTGCCCACAAACTGTTAGGACCTACATAAAACTGTCCCAACAGCAGTCCCAAAACCTTACCACTGCTACACCTGCCTATCATCAGTGGCAGTGAAACAGTTCATTCAGCCTTATTTACTGCCTTTTTAAAAAGCATGGCTGATATGGCTGACCTGCTTAAACAAATGTGGTTTCTACTGACAATTGAGATATACAAACTATGGTATAAGGGGACGACAAGCGTGTAACAGGCAATCCGTAATTTCAATTATGACATTCATGAGCGAGCGAGGATGGACGTAGTCAATATAACTATTTGTTTAGCACTTTTGAAATGTACAGTGACAGAATTCAGAACATGGGCCGTTCTTACAGTGTTCTTCCTGTACACCAAGTCAGAATGGTAGGATACATACAGGGGGCATAAAAGCTGACAATGAAAGCTCTTACAATATTCAATGATTACATTTCTCTTAAACAGGTTATAGGCTACATGTGCACCACCGAGTCAGAACAGTAGGAAAACTTAAGACGGGTAAAAATACCAAATTATTAGGGTGAGGCACATGGGCTACTAACAGCTTACTACACAACATACACAGTATTACTTTCTTAGCTACAGTATACATATCTCCCTGGCATAATACATTATTTATGCAGCAGCATACAATACATTTTGGACTCACCTTGTTGTGCTGTGATCACTTGAACAGGAAAGTGGCGTGGCAGTCCTTCGTGGGCAAATTTTGTCATCAAAGTCTGTCATTCTCTGGATTTATGATGCTTTCAAAACAACTGGGAACAAGGTCGAATTATGAAGACGTCATTGATCTTCAAGTCGCTCTAGAAAGAGGCCGGATTTACAAGTCAGAGTTGGATGACCATTCAAAACAAATTTTCCCAGTCGGAGCTCATTTATTCCTGACTTCCCAGTTGTATTGAACTCACTGAAGTCAAGTTTTCGCAGTTCGGAGAGAGTACGGCCCAAATCATGCTTCGTTAACAGTGTGGCCAATTTTGAATGTTTATCATTTTAAACTTGGAAAATAGCCACTTGGGGCGGCAGGTAGCCTAGTGGAGAGTTGGGCCAGTAATTTTATCTGTGGCCAATGACTTTCTTGGATGGGCACTTCTAAACTAACTCTATGGCAGCACCCAAGGGGTGCTCTGCCCTTAGACTTGACAGTGACGTATTGTCCCCATGAGTGACTGAACACTGAGCCAATCACTGTGCAACGCTCCATATTTTCTACTGGCTTGCCCCACCACCACAGAAAGCACTGAGCTAGGCTTAACACCTGCATTTTGGAGCTGCCTTACTCAAGAAAACAAAAAATAGGTCATGTTTGTATGTGGCTTTATTAACTCAATGACATACACTACCGTTCAAAAGTTTGGGATCACTTCATTAAAGAGTACCCGCAAAACACCAGTCTCAACGTCATAAGTGAGAGGCGACTCCAGGATGCTGGCCTTCTAGGCAGATTTCCTCTGTCCAGTGTCTGTGTTCTTTTACCAATCTTAATCTTTTATTGGCCAGTCTGAGTTATGGCTTTTTCTTTGCAACTGCCTAGAAGGCCAGCACCAGGAGTCGCCTCTTCACTGTTGAAGTTGAGACTGATGTTTTGCGGGTGTTATTTAATGGAGCTGCCAGTTGAGGACTTGTGAGACATCTGTTTCTCAAACTAGACACTCTAACGTACTTGTCCTCTTGCTCAGTTGTGCACCGGGGCCTCCCACTCCTCTTTCTATTCTGGTTAGAGCCAGTTGTTCTGTGAAGGGAGTAGTACACAGCATTGTACGATATCTTCAGTTTCTTGGCAATTTCTCGCATGGAATAGCCTTCATTTCTCAGAACAAGAGTAGACTGACGAGTTTCAGAAGAAAGTTGTTTGTTTCTGGCCATTTGGAGCCTGTAATCGAACCCACAAATGCTGATGCTCCAGATACTCAACTAGTTTAAAGAAGTCCAGTTTTATTGCTTCTTTAATCAGAACAACAGTTTTCAGCTGTGCTAAAATAATAACCAAAGGGTTTTCTAACGATCAATTAGCATTTTAAAATGATAAACTTGGATTAGCTAACACAACGTGCCATTGAAACACAGGAGTGATGGTTGCTGTTAATGGGCCTCTGTACGCCTATGTAGATATTCCATAAAAAATCTGCTGTTTCCAGCTACAATAGTCATTTACAATATTAACAATGTCTACACTGTATTTTTGATCAATTTGATGTTATTTTAATGGACAAAATGTTTGCTTTCCTTTCAAAAACAAGGACATTTCTAAGTAAGCCCAAACCTTGGAACGGTAGTGTATATATATATATATATATATATATATATATATATATATATATATTTTTTACATTGTTTGCAAACAATGGGGCTCAAAACAGTTGGGCCCAGAATGACGGGTCGCCACTGTGTTTGTGAGAAGGATGCCTCTGGGCCCGCGTTTCCCAAACTCGGTCCCGGGGACCCCAAGGGGTGCCAGTGCACATTTTGTTTTTTGCCCAAGCATTACACAACTTATTTAAATAATGGAGCCATTATCAAGAATGTATTATTTGATTCAGTGTCAGGGGGGAAAAACAACTAAATGTGTACCTCTTGGGGTCCACAGGACCAGGTTTGGGAAACCCTGGCCAAGAGGCATGGTTTAAACATGGCACTGGCTGATCCTCTTTAATTGCTACATTGATGGAATCTCTCAGAACCTAGTTGGAAATGTTCCCTGGTTTGCATTGGGGTTTGGACGCAGGGTGGGAATAGTGTAGCATCTGTATGGCAAGGTATACTGCCTGTACCAAGAGGCCCAGGCTTTTATGTCACAGATGGTAGTGTAGGGCACGCTATTCACACTGTAACCACAGGGCAGTGGTTCAAGCTCTCCTTCAGTGGATCCTCCTCATTGCTAAAGCACAGTAGGTTATATCTTCGGCATTAGAATCAACTGAAATTATTATGACTGATTGAAATGCTGAAATTATTCAACACCACCATCCTCCTCTTCCTCCGTCTCCTCCTTGTCATTTTTACCGGTGGCTCTTTGATGTAGCCTATGTCTTTAGTGACATCGTGTGGATGAAAGGATGATGTGCATGTTGCGTCTCTTGAGACACATCCCTTTTCGGCTTCCGTAACAATTCACATGTGACAGCGAAGGTCAGCTTCCAATATGGCTGCTTGCACAAGAAGGCTTGACAAAGTTATGTTTTCAATAAGGCTGTTACGGAATATACAACAGCAAAATGAACGTAAGTCACATGGAATTATAAAATAAGTATATCTCTAATGGTTGCTAGCAATGCGTTGGGTATTCCTTAGCAAGATTTAGCCCCAAATGACCTAAACGTTGCTAGCTAGCTACGTTAGCCAGCTAGCTAGTCACTGTCTAACAAAATTACATTGGTGTTAGCTAGCTAGCGGCTGTTCTAGTGCGACATTGCTGTTAAAAGGTTTAATATTATAAACAGACGGAGTCTTTTGTTTCCTCCTTAGGTTTCTTGTCCACGTCTATGCGTCGCCTCGACGAGGGGAGTGACGGTGGCAAGCCAACAAAATTCACCCCTCCACCAAAACCTGTCATAATTGACAAAACACAGTCCGAGGCTTCACTGCGAAAGTAAGAGCATTCTAGCTAACATGTTCATAACACTGAACACATGGTGATGTGATGCTAACCTGGTCCTATAGTTGTTCTTGCCACCTCAATTTCTGTCATTGTCAAACATTGGCATGATAACACAAACTACAATGTGATTTATAGTTAGGTTCCTGTTGTAATTCCTCCTATTTTATCAGAAATTATGCAACATGATATCATTCCATTCCTGTTTTGATTCTGTTTTTGAATACAGGTTCCTGAGTCCAGAATTCATCCCTCCCCGACAGAGAATAAACCCACTGAAGTTCGCCATTGAGCGCAAAGACATGATCCAGAGGAGGAAAGTGCTCAACATTCCGGAGTTTTATGTTGGTAAGAGACCTTTTGAGACAGTTGGTTTATAAATGAGACTTCAATACACACCATCCCATCTTGGCTACTAGCTAGCTCTCTCAAACTCTAGGCGGCAATCTGCCTTCTCCCTACAGTTCTCAGCCATTCATTTTGCCCGCAACTGCCTCGAACTACAATCCCCAAGCTTGTGTTACGGCTTTCAAGACAAACACCCTTTCTCTTTCATCAGCAAGAAAGAATCCTTTAAATAAAAAAGATGCACTTTCTGTAGCAGTTACAGATCCATTCAACTATAGAGCCTCCATCCTACGAAACTACACTGTAGCAGTTACAGATCCATACAGCTAGAGCCTCCATCCTACTAAACTACACTGTAGCGGTTACAGATCCATACAGCTATAGAGCCTCCATCCTACTAAACTACACTGTAGCAGTTACAGATCCATACAGCTAGAGCCTCCATCCTACTAAACTACACTGTAGCAGTTACAGATCCATACAGGTATAGAGCCTTCATCCTATGAAACTACACTGTAGCAGTTACAGATCCATACAGCTATAGAGCCTCCATCCTACTAAACTACACTGTAGCAGTTACAGATCCATACAGCTAGAGCCTCCATCTTACTAAACTACACTGTAGCAGTTACAGATCCATACAGGTATAGAGCCTTCATCATACGAAACTACACTGTAGCAGTTACAGATCCATACAGCTAGAGCCTCCATCCTACTAAACTACACTGTAGAGGTTACAGATCCATACAGCTATGGAGCCTCCATCCTACTAAACTACACTGTAGCGGTTAAGGATCCATACAGGTATAGAGCCTTCATCCTACTAAACTACACTGTAGCAGTTACAGATCCATACAGCTAGAGCCTCCATCCTACTAAACTACACTATAGCGGTTACAGATCCATACAGGTATAGAGCCTTCATCCTACTAAACTACATTGTAGAAGTTAGATCCATACAGGTATGGAGCCTTCATCCTACTTAACTACACTGTAGCAGTTACAGATCCATACAGCTATAGAGCCTCCATCCTACTAAACTACACTGTAGCAGTTACATATCCATACAGCTATGGAGCCTCCATCCTACTAAACTACACAGTAGCGGTTACAGATCCATACAGGTATAGAGCCTTCATCCTACTAAACTACACTAGCAGTTACAGATCCATACAGCTATAGAGCCTCCATCCTACTAAACTACACTGTAGCAGTTACATATCCATACAGCTATGGAGCCTCCATCCTACTAAACTACACTGTAGCAGTTACAGATCCATACAGCTATGGAGCCTCCATCCTACTAAACTACACTGTAGCGGTTACAGATCCATACAGGTATAGAGCCTTCATCCTACTAAACTACACTGTAGCGGTTAAGGATCCATACAGGTATAGAGCCTTCATCCTACTAAACTACACTAGCAGTTACAGATCCATACAGCTATAGAGCCTCCATCCTACGAAATTACACTGTAGCAGTTACAGATCCATACAGGTATGGAGCCTTCATCCTACGAAACTACACTGTAGCAGTTACAGATCCATACAGCTAGAGCCTCCATCCTACTAAACTACACTGTAGAGGTTACAGATCCATACAGGTATAGAGCCTTCATCCTACTAAACTACACTGTAGCGGTTACAGATCCATACAGGTATAGAGCCTTCATCCTACTAAACTACACTGTAGCAGTTACAGATCCATACAGCTATAGAGCCTCCATCCTACTAAACTACACTGTAGCGGTTACAGATCCATACAGCTATAGAGCCTCCATCCTATGAAACTACACTGTAGCAGTTACAGATCCATACAGCTATAGAGCCTCCATCCTACGAAACTACACTGTAGCAGTTACAGATCCATACAGCTATGGAGCCTCCATCCTACTAAACTACACTGTAGCAGTTACAGATCCATACAGCTATAGAGCCTCCATCCTACTAAACTACACTGTAGCAGTTACAGATCCATACAGCTAGAGCCTCCATCCTACTAAACTACACTGTAGCAGTTACAGATCCATACAGCTATAGAGCCTCCATCCTACTAAACTACACTGTAGCAGTTACAGATCCATACAGCTATGGAGCCTCCATCCTACTAAACTACACTGTAGCAGTTACAGATTCATACAGCTATGGGTGACACCAACTGACAAAACTGTATGTCTGCTACTCTCCCCCAGTGACTCTTACACGCAGGTATTCGGACCGTACTAGATGGCTAATTAACACAGAGGGTCCTCTTTTTTCCTCTGTCTGCTTTCCATCAACAAGCTTTGTAACATGGAGATATGGCCGTGTGGGAACACTGAGGTCTGTACGCTTCCAATACCGTACCGCAAGCAGCGTATGTTCATGTTGAGATTTGAGCACCGGGGTGCTTAACAAATCTCCCCTCTACAGAAGACGCCTTCGTCCAATGACTCGTATGTATAATATAATGGAACTGAGAGTCCTGATCAAAGGGCTAAGCTACTAGCCAGCCTTGTACAGAACAGTCTATTGAGAGCGCCATTCAACGAACCATGCTGAAAATTTGATCAATTCTGTTGCAATCAAGCTACTTGCGTTCAGTCATCATTGTAAAGCATTTATTGGATTGCTAATGTAACAGGCTTCACTCTGCTGCTTAACTGAAGGGCTTCCTTGCTCACAGCATCCTTACCAGTTCTTAATCTGGCACCCATCACACATGCTGAGCTGCCAATGTGGCCATTAGCAGTGTTGTGTGAGGAATTTAAAACGTTTCCCTGCTTCACGGCCAGGTGGACTGGGGACAGCAACGAGTCATCAGGCCAGATAGTCCTGAGGCATGGTCCTAGGGCTTAGGTCCTCCGAGAGAGAATTAGAGAGAGCATACTTAATTCACACAGGACACCAGATAAGACTGGAGAAATACTCCAGATATAACAGACTGACCCTAGCCCCCCGACACATAAAGTACTGCAGCATAAATACTGGAGGCTGAGACAGGAGGGGTCGGGAGACACTGGCCCCATCCGACGATACCCCCGGACAGGGCCAACCAGGCAGGATATAACCCCACCCACTTTGCCAAAGCACAGCCCCCACACCCACTAGAGGGATATCTTCAACCACAAACTTACCATCCTGACATCGGGAATTAATCTCTTCATTTCCCAACAACATAATAAATAAATAAAAACAACTCCTACCACCCCTCGTGACATAATAAAAACACTGAGCTTTGTTTAATCATTTATTAATTATCAGTGTATTTGAAGATATATTTTTCAGTAAGTCTGTTTATTGGGACATAAACATCAGGTGCTAAACTAAGTATGGACAGAATAAAACAATTATTAAATATATTTTTAAAATAACAAAAACATTGATGGAAATATGAATGCCAGCATACTATAAATATTACTTTGAATACATCAATTAGGCTTAACACCGTCGCAGTATCAGGGGCATGTTGCATCCAGTTTGGTAGCACATCCCCTACAAGCCACAGCCAATGTATCCCCTACAGTGGTTGCCCCACTAAAAGTTTTGTGATTATGCTGCGGGACTTAGAGGTCATTTGTGGTTTAGTACTGTACCCTGCGTCACCACTTCATTTCTCCAGACCAGCACAAGGGGGAGTTAGAGCACTGATTATGCTATTGGGTCCTACTGTGTCTGTGACAATGAATGGGTGACATAAACCTAAATAGAAACTAAACGTTATTTGAAAACGAAATCATCTCCGAATTTTTTTTTTTTTTAAACAAAGCGATTTATTATTAATTTAGAATTATATAAAAGCCCCTTGGATATTCTCACATATATATTATTAACCCTGTTATTAGCAGGACAATTATACATTGGTCATGGCTCCTGAGCGGTGCACAATCGGATTGCCTTGCAGTTCCAGGTTCCACTAAAAGCAGGGTTAAAGGCAGGGGGCACGGGATGGGCTGCAGAGCCGTGCACAGAAGACAGACCTAGCCCATGGGGGGGGCACGGGATGGGCTGCAGAGCCGTGCACAGGAGACAGACCTAGCCCATGGGGGGGGGGTGGACAGGTTGCAGAGCCGTGCACAGAAGACAGACCTAGCCCATGGGGGGCACGGGATGGGCTGCAGAGCCGTGCACAGGAGACAGACCTAGCCCATGGGGGGGGCACGGGATGGGCTGCAGAGCCGTGCACAGAAGACAGACCTAGCCCATGGGGGGGGGACAGGTTGCAGAGCCGTGCACAGAAGACAGACCTAGCCCATGGGGGGGGGGGGGGTGGACAGGTTACATGGAGGGTCGTCCATTGACATTATTTTCTGGCACATTGGACATTCCTGAGTGCCCTTCTGTTTCCAGAATTCTTATAGACGAACTTTGCAGACGCTGTGTGTACACAGGACTAGAGGTCGACCTCTACACAGGTCAGCAGAGATCCTCCTCAGGAAGGAAATGTTTAGAGGTCATTGTTTCACCACCGTCTCTCCTTTAATGGGTACGGTTTACTTTAACTTTTGAAAATGTGAGAATGTGAGTCAGTTGAACTTGGGTATCCCAGTTTAGAATAGGTCATGGTGTCTCTTTGTCTTCTGCTTATTTATTTCCAACAATTATAAATCCATTGAATTGGCAAATGTATTACTTAGACCAAATGCTAAGAGCACTGCTGAATATCTGTTTTGTGTTGTGAGCTTTACACCTTCCTGTTCGACGGGTGGAGTTCTGCAAATTAGGAGTCTGCATACAGGTTTTGTGTGTGTGTGTGTGTGTGTGTGGTGTGTTCAGTTTAATTTTCAAATTGCAGAAAGACTGCAAGCTCTCTCTGCTATACTAGACATTTACAAAACACCAGCTCCAATGAACAATTACAATGTAATATTTACTAATATGGTATACCATAACAAAAAAACTACAAGTATTCAGAACCCTGGACTTTTCCCATATCTTTTACATTACAGCCTTATTATAAAATTGAATCAAAATTTCCCCTCATCAATCTACACACAATACCCCATAATGACAAAACAAAAACTGTTTTTAGAAATCTTTGCAATTGTATTAAGTATATGTAACTGATATTACATTTACATAAGTATTCAGACCCTTTAACTCAGTACTTTGTTGAAGCACCAGAGGTCCTGAGCACTCTGGAGCAGGTTTTCATCAAGGATTTCTCTGTACTTCGCTCCGTTCATCTCTCCTTCGATCCTGGCTAGTCATCCAGTCTCTGCCACTGAAAAACATTCCCACAGCATGATGCTGCCACCACCATGCTTCACTGTAGAGATGGTGCCAGGTTTCTTCCAGACGTGGCGCTTGGCATTCAGACCAAAGAGTTCAATCTTGGTTTCATCAGACCAGAGAATGTTGTTTCTCATGATCAGAGTCCTTTGGGTGCCTTTTGGCTTCCGTCTCGCCACTTTACCATAAAGGCCTGATTGGTGGAGTGCTGCAGAGATGGTTGTCCTTCTGGAAGGTTCTCCCATCTCCACAGAGGAACTCTGGAGCTCTGTCAGCATGATCATCCGGTTCTTGGTAACCTCCCTAACCTAGGCCCTTCTCCCCCGATTGCTCAGTTTGGCCGGGTGGCCAGCTCTAGGAAGAGTCTTGGTGGTTCCAAACTTCTTTCAATGCGGTAGGAATGTTTTGGTACCCTTCCCCAGATCTGTGCCTCGACACAGTCCTGTCTCAGAGCTCTACGGACAATTCCTTCAACGTCATGGCTTGGTTTTTGCTCTGACATGCACTGTCAACTGTGGGACCTTATATAGACAGGTGTGTGCCTTTTCCAAATCAAGTCCAATCAATTGAATTTACCACCGGTAGACTCCAAGCTGTAGAAACATTGCAAGGATGATAAGTGGAAACAGGATGCACCTGAGCTCAATTTCAAGTCTCATAGCTTATGTATTTAAGCTATTTCTGTAATTAATTTTTTATAAATGTACATAAAATTCTAAATACCTGTTTTCGCTTTGTCATTATGGGATATTGTGTGTGGAAAAACATTTAAATACATTTTAGAATAAGGCTGTAACGTAACAAAATGTGGAAAAGGGTAAGGGGTCTGAATACCTTTCCGAAGGCTCTGTATTGTATATCTCATCACATGATGAGGAGCGATTACTGACCTTTATCTTTTTAAAGCTGTTATCAAATGAATGTTTTGATTTTGATCGACTTAAATTAGTCGTTGTGTTTTGCAGGGAGTGTCTTAGCTGTGACCATGGCGGACCCTCATGCCAGCGGCAAAACCAACCGCTTTATGGGCATCTGCATCCAGAGAGGTGGCCATGGACTGGGAGCCACATTTGTCCTTAGGAATATCATCGACGGCCAAGGTGGGGATAGTCATGAAGTACACAACAGTGTGTGTGCCGCCAAGGCTCTTCTGGAGGTTAAATCAGTGGCATAGAAGGTTATATTGTTTCCTGGATAAATATCTCCGTTGGATGAGTCTGAAACATCAGTTGTGACTATTCAATCTGAAGCGTAGAACCCATTGTGACACTATTCAATCTGAAGTGTAGAACATCAGTTTCCATTGGTTTAGTTCATGGGTGGCCAATACTTCCTGTAGAGCTACTGGGTAGGCTCCCGTGTAGCGCAGCGGTCTAAGGCACTGCATCTCAGTGCTTGAGGCGTTACTACAGACACCCTGGTTCGAATCCAGGCTGTATCACAACCGGCCGTGATTGGCAGTCGTGTAGGGCGGCACACAATTGGCCCAGCGTCATCTGGGTTTGGCCGGTGTAGTCCGTCATTGTAAATAAGAATTTGTTATTAACTAACTTGCCTAGTTAAATAGAGATTCAATAAGAAAGAACATGTTTTTAAATAGGCATGCTATCACTCTCCTGGTTAGCAGCAAATTATTCTGAACAAAAAAATCTATACGCATCACGTAAAGTGTTGGTCCCATGTTTCAAAGTTCCCAGAAATGTTTCACACGCACAAAAAGCTTATTTCTCCAAAATGTTGTGCTCAAATTTGTTGTCCCTGTTAGTGATCATTTCTCCTTTCCAAAAATAATCCATCCACCTGACAGGTGTGGCATATTAAGAACAGCATGATCATTACACAGGTGTACCTTGTGCTGGAGACAAAAGGCCACTGTAAAATGTGTAGTTTTGTCACACAACACAATGCCGCAGATGTTTTGAGGGAGTGTGCAATTGGTGTGCTGACTGCAGGAAGGTCAACCAGAGTTGTTGCCAGAAAATGCAATGTTCATTTCTTTACCGTAAGCTGTCTCCAACGTTGTTTTAGAGAATTTGGCAGTACGTCCAACCAGCCTCACAACCACCGACCACGTGTAACCACACCAGCCCAGGACCTCCACATCCGGCTTCTTCACCTTCGAGATTGTCTGAGACCAGCCACCCGGACAGATGAAACTGGGTTTGCACAACCAAAGAATTTCTGCACAAGCTGTTAGACAGTCTCAGGGAAGCTCATCTGCGTGCTCTTCGTCATCACCAGGGTCTTGACCTGACTGCAGTTCATTGTTGTAACCGGCTTCAGTGGGAAAATGCTCACCTATGATGGCGACTGGCACATTGGAGAAGTGTGCTCTTCATGGATTAATCCTGTTTTCAACTGTACCAGGCAGATGGTAGACAGCGTGTTTGGTGTTGTGTTGGTGAGCAGTTTGCTGAAGTCAACGTTGTGAACAGAGTGCCCCATGGTGGTGGTGGGGATATGTTATGGGTATGCTTAAACTATGAACAACAAACACTATTTTATTTTATTGATTGCAGTTTGAATGCACAGAGATACCGTGACGAGATCCTGAGGCCCATTGTCGTGCCATTCATCTGCCGCCATCACTTCATGTTTCAGCATGATAATGCACAGCCTCATGTCGCAAGGATCTGTACACAATTCCTGGAAGCTGAAAATGTCCCAGTTCTTCCATGGCCTACATACTCACCAGACATGTCACCCATTGAGTGTGTTCCATTTCCCAACAATATCCAGCAACTTCGCACAGCCATTGAAGAGTGAGACAACATTCCACAATCAACAGCCTGATCAACTCTATGCGAAGGAGATGTGTCACTCTGCATGAGGCAAGCGGTTGTCACACCAGATACTGACTGGTTTTCTGATCCATGGCCCTACCTTTTTTAAGGTATCTGTGACCAACAGATACATATCTGTATTCCCAGTCATATGAAATCCATAGATTAGGGCCTAATGAATTTATTTCAATTAACTGATTTCCTCATATGAACTGTAACTCAGTAAAATGTTTGAAGTTGTTGCATGTTGTGTTTTATAGATTTTGTTGAGTGTAGTCAGGTGTTCTAGATTAGGACCGTAGTGAAAGCCAGCAGAGGGCCACCCCAGGACCAGGTGTGGGCAGACTTGATTTAGTGCCTGTGAACTCTGATTAAAGGCCTGGGGTGACACACACTTCCTGGAGGACTGTCTGCTGGCTGTTGTTACTTCCTTTCAATTTGTGTCCAATTAAGACCTAGACAAGCAGGTGAGGGGAGTTCCTAACTAATCAATGAGCTTAATTGATCGATCAAGTACAAACTTGCAGACTCTCGGCCCTCCAGGACGGGAATTTGCCCTAGGCCATGATAATTATTGGCTGAGTGTATCTCTCTCTCTCCCTCAGGAGTTGAGATCTGCTATGAAATGTATAGCCCACGGCTGCAGCAGCTGGAGGTGCTGAAGCTGGAGAAAAGGCTGGACAACAATCTGATGTACCTGAGAGATGCCCTGCCCGAGTACAGCACCGTGAACTTGGACATGAAGCCTGTGCCCCACTCTGTCACCGGGGACGTGCCCGTCAATAAAGTACGTGTCTGGCTTCCACTCTCTCATGACACACAGTTATTAATCAATCAATCATATTGACCTCTGAATGAACAACAGATATGGCTGTTAGTCAGCTCAAATCAAACTTGAGTTGTTTATTCTGTTTAACGCGATGCTGAGACACTTCATATTTAGACGTATGTTTCACTTAACAATTGAAGTCAGTTCTCATAACATAGAAGTGGCCTTTTATTTTTTTAACGAACATGCAAAAAAGCCATGATTGGTACAGATTCATCACCCGAGGCCTGTCTGTACAGGGCAGTATTGGTTTGACCTGTATCTCTCTTCCCTCTAGACCAGAGTGCGGATGCGTCCTAAGCCGTGGTCCAAGCGCTGGGAGCGGCCCAAGTACAACGTGCAGGGCATCCGCTTCGACCTGTGTCTGTCGCCCGAGAAGCTGGAGCACGCCCAGAAGTGGGCGGAGCCCTGGCGGGAGTATGACATGCTGAAAGAGTACGACACCACGGCCCTGGAGGAGCGCTTCCTTAAGGAGGTGCAGACGGAGATGAGCAAGTCAACATGCCCCTAACCCTCTCTCAACCAGGGATGGGTAGCTCCAGTAAGAGGGTGGGTAGTTCAATAAGCGGGTGGATAGTTCAATAAGCGGGTGGGCAGCCCCAGTAAGCGGGTGGGTAGTTCAATGAGCGGGTGGGTAGTTCAATGAGCGGGTGGGTAGTTCAATAAGCGGGTGGGTAGTTCAATAAGCGGGTGGGTAGTTCAATAAGCGGGTGGGTAGTTCAATAAGCGGGTGGGTAGTTCAATAAGCGGGTGGGTAGTTCAATGAGCGGGTGGGTAGTTCAATGAGCGGGTGGGTAGTTCAATGAGCGGGTGGGTAGTTCAATGAGCGGGTGGGTAGTTCAATGAGCGGGTGGGTAGTTCAATAAGCGGGTGGGTAGTTCAATGAGCGGGTGGGTAGTTCAATGAGCGGGTGTGCAGCTCCAGTAAGCGGGTGGGTAGTTCAATAAGCGGGTGGGTAGTTCAATGAGCGGGTGGGTAGTTCAATAAGCGGGTGGGTAGTTCAGTGAGCGGGTGGGTAGTTCAATGAGCGGGTGTGCAGCTCCAGTAAGCGGGTGGGTAGTTCAATAAGCGGGTGGGCAGCTCCAGTGAGCGGGTGGGTAGTTCAATAAGCGGGTGGGTAGTTCACGGGTGGGTAGTTAAAGCGGGTGGGTAGTTCAATAAGCGGGTGGGTAGTTCAATAAGCGGGTGGGTAGTTCAATAAGCGGGTGGGTAGTTCAATAAGCGGGTGGGCAGCTCCAGTGAGCGGGTGGGTAGTTCAATGAGCGGGTGGGTAGTTCAATGAGCGGGTGGGTAGCTCCAGTGAGAGCGTGGGTAGCTCCAGTGAGAGCGTGGGTAGCTCCAGTGAGAGCTTGGGCAGCCCCGGCAGCAGTGTGCTGGTTTTACTGTCAAATAAATACATTACATAAAGTTGTGGAAAACAAATCTAGTTTATTCACTCAATGAGCAATTAGTGACATGAATAGATGGATGAAGTGCCTGGGAGATGAAAAGCACCAGACAGTGCTACCTCTGAGGAACAGCCATCCCTGTTAAGCTCTTTCAACACTCGGTGGCCCTCGGTCTTCCACCCGTCTCCATGTACATGATGTCTGGTGAGAGGTGGAGAGGAACATTTAGGAGTCCATCTCCCAGGGATGATGGTGGAACCGTCTGCATAGCTGTGGTTACCTGCTTGCTTCATCGTATCTTGTATCGTATGTCTGGGAAAGTGTTTATGCATATCAATGTGCAGTTGCAAGTATCCATTTCTAAATTAAAAAGCTGTTAAACATGTTTCCCTTGTCCTTTTAATACATGATGTATGATGTTGTAAGATACTTGATAGGTCCCATTTTTCTAGACAAACACTTGACTGTTTTATAATGCATTGATTTCAGTTGTAACAGAGCCGAAGCACTTGAGCGTGAGAATTAGTCTGTGGACATGTGAAGTGTACATTAGTGCTAGTTGGATGCTGAATGTGATCTCAGAGGAACTGAGAGCTGTGCTAATTACCATTTCAGTATTAATGATGACAGGAAGACCCATATTAGGACAGTCTCTGAGTTCCTGCCTGGTCTTCAGGCAATGGAACAGTGTGCCAGCCCAGAGAGAAGGCCTATGTCCAAATTGTCATAGTACGTCCTAGTTTATGTCTTTTGTGTACGCAAAAAATAGGAAGTCAAGTCGTATGCAAAATGTATCAAATTTGAGTAGGCTTTAAATTACAGGATGGCATGCTCATTTTCCTGATAGAGTGAAAGCCAATAGCTCTCCAGGAGGATTGTTGGCCAGCCCTGCACTACCTCGTCATATTCAAATAAGACACTGCTACGTTGACCTTTTTGTGTTTTAGTTAACTGTACAAAGTTACAAGTAGCTTGCAGTTTTTCCATGTAATTACCATGTTGAATCACTTTATATTGCCACGAGGGGACACTGTTGTGTCATAACATTGAACGGAACCGTCTTTGTTGAAACTGATGGCTTTCATGAGGCATTGTATTGCTTAATGTGCACTTTTAGTATCTATTTAAATGTAGCGCAGCAGCACATAGGGGGAAAAAGTAATAAACAAATAGATTCCTTTGCAAAAGAATGGCAAATATGTTCATAGCCTTGAGTAGATGTTTACATCAACTAGCTGTGGACACCTGCAGTAGTTTACTTTTCCTATAGTGAGTGGAAAAACAATGTGGTTTTGAGATGACATGTTCCATAGTGTTAGTTCCAGTTAGCACTGTAAAGTCATGCCGGTGATGTGTGTGTTTGTGTTGGTAAACACCCTTGGAGCCTGTAATGTCATGCCGGTGATGTGTGTGTTTGTGTTGGTAAACACCCTTGGAGCCTGTAATGTCATGCCTGTGATCTGTGTGTTTGTGTTGGTAAACACCCTTGGAGCCTGTAATGTCATGCCTGTGATCTGTGTGTTTGTGTTGGTAAACACCCTTGGAGCCTGTAAAGTCATGCCGGTGATGTGTGTGTTTGTGTTGGTAAACACCCTTGGAGCCTGTAATGTCATGCCGGTGATGTGTGTGTTTGTGTTGGTAAACACCCTTGGAGCCTGTAATGTCAGTGATGTAAACACCCTTGGAGCCTGTAATGTCATGCCTGTGATGTTTGTGTTGGTAAACACCCTTGGAGCCTGTAAAGTCATGCCGGTGATGTTTGTGTTGGTAAACACCCTTGGAGACTGTAAAGTCATGCCGGTGATGTGTGTGTTTGTGTTGGTAAACACCCTTGGAGCCTGTAATGTCATGCCGGTGATGTGTGTGTTTGTGTTGGTAAACACCCTTGGAGCCTGTAATGTCATGCCTGTGATGTTTGTGTTGGTAAACACCCTTGGAGCCTGTAAAGTCATGCCGGTGATGTTTGTGTTGGTAAACACCCTTGGAGCCTGTAAAGTCATGCCGGTGATGTTTGTGTTGGTAAACACCCTTGGAGACTGTAAAGTCATGCCGGTGATGTGTGTGTTTGTGTTGGTAAACACCCTTGGAGCCTGTAATGTCATGCCTGTGATCTGTGTGTGTTTGTGTCGGTAAACACCCTTGGAGCCTGTAATGTCATGCCTGTGATCTGTGTGTGTTTGTGTTGGTAAACACCCTTGGAGCCTGTAATGTCATGCCTGTGATCTGTGTGTTTGTGTCGGTAAACACCCTTGGAGCCTGTAATGTCATGCCTGTGATCTGTGTGTGTTTGTGTCGGTAAACACCCTTGGAGCCTGTAATGTCATGCCTGTGATCTGTGTGTGTTTGTGTCGGTAAACACCCTTGGAGCCTGTAATGTCATGCCTGTGATCTGTGTGTGTTTGTGTTGGTAAACACCCTTGGAGCCTGTAATGTCATGCCTGTGATCTGTGTGTGTTTGTGTTGGTAAACACCCTTGGAGCCTGTAAAGTCATGCCTGTGATCTGTGTGTGTGATCAGACTCCTCCTACACTCTGTAATTTCTCCACATTACAGGAGCGGTCTGTAATACAGGAATGCCAGATGTTTACTCAACTCATTATGGACCACACATCCTCATAAACACGCTCCCACACACAGACACATGCACACACTGGCAGCACCTGACCATTCCTTTGTAGATGAGTTTCTATAATGGCATAAAGATGGAGGAATTCAGGTATGATGTCATTGTTTTTAGCACTACCCATTATTAAACTACGACACGCGACATGGTTCATTGTGCCTATAATTCAGCAAAAACATTTCAAATTGCCGCCGTCTTGGATCTAAAATTGGGATCATGTATACTCTGCTAATGACCATACAAGAAAGAGTAAGAGCACTGTACAATACGGAGAACTTAACAAACGAGGTGTTATCTTCATCACTCTCATGTTCTGTCTCTCATTCTCTCCTTTTCTGTGTTCTATCTACTCTTCCTCTCTGTCTCCGTTGGTCTCTCTCCGTGTGATCATGTCCCTGCCTGTGATTTCTTAAGACAAAACCCACGCGTATCTGTACATTTGTTGAACTCTCAATCTCTGTGTGTGTGTTCATGCATGCGAGAGAAAACTGTGCTGTGCCACAAGATATTAGGACCACCCATAGACCCATATAAATTACAGGCTTGAGTTACACCCCGCTGTGTCTGTGCGTTTTTGCACGTTCCAACATGTGTGCGTGTGCATGCGCGCGTGTGTGTGTTCTGGTACACCGTAGTCCTAGGTAAATGACACACTTGAGTATCACCATATGTTCCAGTGAAATAACAGGACTGCCTGCTGCTTCTCCCTCCCACTGTCCCCTCGGGCCAGACTGGAGCTCCTGCTGCTCCTCCCTCCCACTGTCCCCTCGGGCCAGACTGAAGCTCCTGCTGCTCCTCCAACCCACTGTCCCCTCGGACCAGACTGGAGCTCCTGCTGCTCCTTCCTCCCACTGTCCCCTTGGGCCAGACTGAAGCTCCTGCTGCTCCTCCAACCCACTGTCCCCTCGGGCCAGACTGAAGCTCCTGCTGCTCCTCCCTCCCACTGTCCCCTTGGGCCAGACTGGAGCTCCTGCTGCTCCTCCCTCCCACTGTCCCCTTGGGCCAGACTGAAGCTCCTGCTGCTCCTCCATCCCACTGTCCCCTCGGGCCAGACTGAAGCTCCTGCTGCTCCTCCATCCCACTGTCCCCTTGGGCCAGACTGAAGCTCCTGCTGCTCCTCCATCCCACTGTCCCCTCGGGCCAGACTGAAGCTCCTGCTGCTCCTCCATCCCACTGTCCCCTCGGGCCAGACTGAAGCTCCTGCTGCTCCTCCATCCCACTGTCCCCTTGGGCCAGACTGAAGCTCCTGCTGCTCCTCCATCCCACTGTCCCCTCGGGCCAGACTGAAGTTCCTGCTGCTCCTCCATCCCACTGTCCCCTCGGGCCAGACTGAAGCTCCTGCTGCTCCTCCATCCCACTGTCCCCTCGGGCCAGACTGAAGCTCCTGCTGCTTCTCCCTACCACTGTCCCCTCGGGCCAGACTGAAGCTCCTGCTGCTCCTCCCTCCCACTATCCCCTCGGGCCAGACTGACGCTCCTGCTGCCTTCACACATGCAGGTGTGAGGGTTGTTACGACAGTCCCCTGACAGAGAAGATAGTGTGAGAGACTATAATCTTATCTAGATGGTGATATCCAGAGCCATTACTTCTCTGCGTCTTTTAGTCCATAAAGACGGGACAGAGCAGTACAGGTTACGAAGGACGTCACGCTGAGACATACTGGTCTGTCTGTCTGTCTGCAACTGTGTGTGTGTGTGTCTGTGTGCAACTGTGACTGTGTGTGTGTTTGTTTTTCTCTCTGTGTGCGACTGTGCCTGTGTATGTATGTGTGTCTCTCTCTGTGTGCAATTGTGCATGTGTGTGTGTGCAACTGTGCCTGTGTAACGGATGTGAAATGGCTAGGTAGTTGGCGGTGTTCGCGCTAAACAGCGTTTCAATCGGTGACGTCACTTGCTCTGAGACCTTGAAGTAGTAGTTCCCCTTGCTCTGCAAGGGCCGTGGCTTTTGTGGAGCGATGGGTTAGGAAGCTTCGTGGGTGACTGTTGTTGAGGTGTGCAGAGGGTCCCTGGTTCGCGCCCGGGTAAGGGCGAGGGGACAGTCTAAAGTTATACTGTTACACGTGTGTCTGTGTGTGTGTCTATCTGTGTTTGAATGACCAGTACACATGTCCATCATACAGCTGCTACATTAATATTACATCACAACACCTAGCTAACATAACCCATCGTACATTAATATTACATCACAACACCTAGTAACATCGTACATTAATATTACATCACAACACCTAGCTAACATAACCCATCGTACATTAATATTACATCACAACACCTAGCTAACATAACCCATCGTACATTAATATTACATCACAACACCTAGCTAACATAACCCATCGTACATTAATATTACATCACAACACCTAGCTAACATAACCCATCGTACATTAATATTACATCACAACACCTAGCTAACATAACAGCCGTCCAACTTTGTCCTTGATGGAAAACCATTCTCCATGAGTGTGTATGTGTTGTGCTTTGAGGATGTCCCTGCCCACATGTGGTCTAAGATAAGCACCGCCAAGGCTGTTTGATACATTCTTCACATTTCCTTCATATCACCCAATGTTCCTGCCACCCCGTGTGTGTGTGTGTGTGTGTGTGTGTGTGTGTGTGTGTGTGTGTGTGTGTGGCATTCTGTTGTGGTTAGGTCAAAATAAGGCACATTGTTTCACCTTGAAAGGTTGTAATTTCTGTACGGTCGACACGACCGCGGTTTGGAGAACAGAATAGTGTATGTCTGTATCTGTATCTGTGTCTGTCTGAACCAAACTGTATGTGTCTGTGTGGTCTGTGTCTGTATCTGTCTGAACCAAACTGTATGTATCTGTGTGGTCTGTGTCTGTCTGAACCAAACTGTATGTATCTGTGTGGTCTGTGTCTGTGTCTGTCTGAACCAAACTGTATGTATCTGTGTGGTCTGTGTCTGTGTCTGTCTGAACCAAACTGTATGTATCTGTGTGGTCTGTGTCTGTGTCTGTCTGAACCAAACTGTATGTATCTGTGTGGTCTGTGTCTGTGTCTGTCTGAACCAAACTGTATCTGTCTGTCTGTCCAAACTGTATGTATCTGTGTGGTCTGTGTCTGTGTCTGTCTGAACCAAACTGTATGTATCTGTGTGGTCTGTGTCTGTGTCTGTCTGAACCAAACTGTATGTATCTGTGTGGTCTGTGTCTGTGTCTGTCTGAACCAAACTGTATGTATCTGTGTGGTCTGTGTCTGTATCTGTGTCTGTGTCTGTCTGAACCAAACTGTATGTATCTGTATGGTCTGTGTCTGTATCTGTCTGAACCAAACTGTATGTATCTGTGTGGTCTGTGTCTGTGTCTGTGTCTGTCTGAACCAAACTGTATGTATCTGTGTGGTCTGTGTCTGTGTCTGTCTGAACCAAACTGTATGTATCTGTGTGGTCTGTGTCTGTGTCTGTATCTGTCTGAACCAAACTGTATGTGTCTGTGTCTGTATCTGTCTGAACCAAACTGTATGTATCTGTGTGGTCTGTGTCTGTGTCTGTCTGAACCAAACTGTATGTATCTGTGTGGTCTGTGTCTGTATCTGTCTGAACCAAACTGTATGTATCTGTGTGGTCTGTGTCTGTGTCTGTCTGAACCAAACTGTATGTATCTGTGTGGTCTGTGTCTGTATCTGTCTGAACCAAACTGTATGTATCTGTGTGGTCTGTATCTGTCTGAACCAAACTGTATGTATCTGTGTGGTCTGTGTCTGTATCTGTCTGAACCAAACTGTATGTATCTGTGTGGTCTGTGTCTGTGTCTGTATCTGTCTGAACCAAACTGTATGTATCTGTGTGGTCTGTGTCTGTGTCTGTCTGAACCAAACTGTATGTATCTGTGTGGTCTGTGTCTGTGTCTGTCTGAACCAAACTGTCTGTATCTGTGTGGTCTGTGTCTGTATCTGTGTCTGTGTCTGTCTGAACCAAACTGTATGTATCTGTGTGGTCTGTGTCTGTGTCTGTCTGAACCAAACTGTATGTATCTGTGTGGTCTGTGTCTGTGTCTGTATCTGTCTGAACCAAACTGTATGTATCTGTCTGAACCAAACTGTATGTATCTGTGTGGTCTGTGTCTGTGTCTGTATCTGTCTGAACCAAACTGTATGTATCTGTGTGGTCTGTGTCTGTGTCTGTATCTGTCTGAACCAAACTGTATGTATCTGTGTGGTCTGTGTCTGTGTCTGTCTGAACCAAACTGTATGTGTCTGTGTCTGTGTCTGTCTGAACCAAACTGTATGTATCTGTGGTCTGTGTCTGTCTGAACCAAACTGTATGTATCTGTGTGGTCTGTGTCTGTGTCTGTCTGAACCAAACTGTATGTATCTGTGTGGTCTGTGTCTGTGTCTGTATCTGTCTGAACCAAACTGTATGTATCTGTGTGGTCTGTGTCTGTGTCTGTCTGAACCAAACTGTATGTATCTGTGTGGTCTGTGTCTGTGTCTGTATCTGTCTGAACCAAACTGTCTGTATCTGTGTGGTCTGTGTCTGTATCTGTCTGAACCAAACTGTATGTATCTGTGTGGTCTGTGTCTGTCTGAACCAAACTGTCTGTATCTGTGTGGTCTGTGTCTGTGTCTGTCTGAACCAAACTGTATGTATCTGTCTGGTCTGTGTCTGTGTCTGTCTGAACCGAACTGTATGTATCTGTGTGGTCTGTGTCTGTCTGTATCTGTCTGAACCAAACTGTATGTATCTGTGTGGTCTGTGTCTGTGTCTGTCTGGTCTGTGTCTGTGTCTGTCTGAACCAAACTGTATGTATCTGTGTGGTCTGTGTCTGTCTGTATCTGTCTGAACCAAACTGTATGTATCTGTGTGGTCTGTGTCTGTGTCTGTCTGAACCAAACTGTATGTATCTGTGTGGTCTGTGTCTGTATCTGTCTGAACCAAACTGTATGTATCTGTGTGGTCTGTGTCTGTGTCTGTATCTGTCTGAACCAAACTGTATGTATCTGTGTGGTCTGTGTCTGTGTCTGTATCTGTCTGAACCAAACTTTCTGTATCTGTGTGGTCTGTGTCTGTCTGTATCTGTCTGAACCAAACTGTATGTTGATGTGTTGTTGTTAACCAACTGTTTCCTAGATAGCCTACAGTAATGGACAGTCTATATGTTTGTCCTTGCCCTGCACTAAACATACCTTATTCATGTCATGGACTTATCAACAAATCCTTGAATAGTGTGTCAGTGTCATAGCCTGGTATAGCAAACTCCTATGGTTGTTGTGTTGACAAACTTAACTATAAGAGTCTGCACTAACAGATCAAAGACCAGGCTAGAGCAGGGCTAGCTGTGGACTGTGTGGTGGTTGGTCACCCAGGAGAGGATTGGGGAAAGCTGAATAAAGATGGTGTAGTTTCTACCTGTGGTCACTAGGTGGCGCACTTACAGTTCCACATGGAGTCTAGCTACCTCCTCGCTCACAGCTGGGCGGCTTTCTTCTTTCAGAACTTTAATTGCAGCACCGGCCTGGGAAGGAGAGAGAGGGAGGAAATCCCAGAGCTTTCGCCTGGAACAATGACCGATTTCAGAAAAACGAGGAGAGTAATAAGAAAAAAATAAAGGTTTTGGTTTCAAATAATAATGTAAGGGAGGCGTTGTTGCTGGAGAAGTGGAGGGAAGCAGAGGGGGAGAGGAGAAAGGGTTGAAGAGAGGAGGGGAGAAGATAGCTAGAGGTGGGGGAGGAAGAGAGGGAGGGGAGCAGATAGGTAGAGGTGGGAGAGGAAGAGAGGAGGGAAGTAGATAGGTAGAGGTGGGAGAGAGAGAGGGGATTAGATAGGTAGAGAGGGAGGGGAGTAGATGGGTAGAGGTGGGAGAGAGGGAGGGGAGTAGACAGAGGATGAGAGGAGAAAGGTAGGGGGATATAGAGGTACACACTAAAAGAGGTACACACTAAAAACATATGGCTCTATATAGTGACAAATAAGGGTTATTTAGCTGGTAACCATAGCTGATCCCTTTTTGGCGATATAACCATGCTCATAAGGTTAAAAAATGTTTTTATAAAGAACCATTAAAAAAAGGTTAATATAGCACCCTTTTTAGAACCCTTTTTTTATGGTTCTTTACAGAATGTTTATGGTTTGATGAAGAACCTTTTTCAATCTCAAAGGTTCTTGAAGATCTTGAAGATTCCGTAGGGGTTATTATTGTGTTCAATGACAAGTTGAATCAGGTGTGCTTGCTCTGGAACAGTTGGGGATCCCTGAAGAAAGAGCTGAGAACCACTGATTTAATGAATCATAGACATTTCACAAGACACCATCACTGGCCATTTTCATATATAACATGTAACGGCATAACAGATTACATAAACTGGAATGACACTCTCAAGCGAGGTTGCACAGAAAGATCTGAGAGAAAACCATGCCACAAAATATTCTAATGAGCCGTCACCCCTACATTTGAACTATCTTAAAAAGAGGAAAATAACTGTTAACTGTAAAAAACCCTTGAAGGGATCAAAAGGTTATTTAAGTCATTATGGTTCCACATTGAAACATCACCCTTTCCAAGGGAACCCTGTTTTCTTGGTGTGTGGAAATAAGGGGACTGATGAAGAGAGGAAGGCAGGGGGTTGGTGATGGTTTTAAATGCTTGAGTTTACTCAGGAGGAGGAGAGGAGAGGAGGAGTGTGTGTTAAAACAGTCAGGGCCAGGAGATTAGCTATTGACGGCTTTAAACATGGATGCAGCACTCTCCCTCTTTCTCTCTCTCTATCTCTCTCTCTGCTCTCTCTCTCTCTCTCTCTCTCTCTCTCTCTCTCTCTCTCTCTCTCTGCTCTCTCTCTCTCTCTCGCTCTCTCTCTCTCTCTGCTCTCTCTCTCTCTCTCGCTCTCATCTCTCTCTCTCTCTCTCTCTCTCTCTCTGCTCTCTCTCTCTCTCTCTCTCTCTGCTCTCTCTCTCTCTGCTCTCTCTCTCTGCTCTCTCTCTCTCTCTCTCTCTCTCTCTCTCTCTGCTCTCTCTCTCTCTGCTCTCTCTCTCTGCTCTCTCTCTCTCTCGCTCTCATCTCTCTCTCTCTGCTCTCTCTCTCCCTCTTTCTCTCTCTCTCTCTCTCTCTCTCTCTCTCTCTGCTCTCTCTACTCTGTATTCACCTTGATCCTCTGCCAAGAATGCAGCAGGCAGGACACAAGAGGGAATGAGGTAGTTGTGCTTGCCTCCCCTCTGCTTTACAACTATCACCAATTTGCTGCTCACTGCAGGATCAACTGGGGAAACTGATGATCCATTTCACTCAAATCAAAGAATGTTTAGTATAAGTTATAATCACCTGTGATAGTCCTCATCTTGCTATTCAGTTATTTTGCTCATATGAGAATCATTATTTCAGACATCAAATGAAGTCAAGACACCATTGTTTGTGTAGGTCCAGCTACTATATATTGCTCAACACAAAATGCATTAAAAACATAAGCACCGAATAGAATCATGAAATGACATGGTTTGTATCTTTTCTGGTGAATCTAACAAATGTCGAGGGGCGTGCACTCACAGTATCTTAATATATGACCACTTTCTAAGCCTGAAAACATTGGACAAATGTACATTTTGGAGTGTAAATTACGGTAAGCCTTGTTATAAGACATTATACAGGTACATTATTAATGTCAATTCACACTCTTAGTTTTAACCTAGGTTGCCACTCTAAAGAAAAAAAAGTCAGAAATAAATGCAAAGAACTATTGATCACACAGGATTTTGTAATAATACAATTGGTATGTAAAAAAGAGGTGGGCCTACACCCCCAACTCCCCATCCCATTCCCCCCAGCTCCCCATCCCATTCACCACAACTCCCCATCCCATTCACCCCAACTCCCCATCCCATTCCCCCCAGCTCCCTATTCCATTCACCCATCCGACCCCCAGCTCCCAATCCCATTACCCCAACTCCCCATCCCACCCCCCATCTCCCTATCCCATTCCCCCATTCCATTCCCCCAACTCCCCATCCCATTCCCCCAGCTCCCTATCCCATTCCCCCATCCCACCCCCCAGCTCCCAATCCCATTCCCCCAGCTCCCCATGCCATTCCCCCAGCACCCCATGCCATTCCACCCAGCTCCCCATCCAATTATCCCCAGTACCCTATCCCATTCCCCCAGCTCCCCATCCCATTATCCCCAGCTCCCTATCCCATTCCCCTCAGCTCCCCATCCCATTATCCCCAGCTCCCCATCCCATTATCCCCAGCTCCCTATCCCATTATCCCCAGCTCCCTATCCCATTCACCCCAGCTCCCCATCCCATTATCCCCAGCTCCCTATCCCATTCCCCTCAGCTCCCCATCCCATTATCCCCAGCTCCCTATCCCATTCAACCCAACGCCCCATCCCATTATCCCCAGCTCCCTATCCCATTCCCCTCAGCTCCCCATCCCATTATCCCCAGCTCCCCATCCCATTATCCCCAGCACCCTATCCCATTCCCCCAGCTCCCCATCCCATTATCCCCAGCTCCCCATCCCATTATCCCCAGCACCCTATCCCATTCCCCCCAGCTCCCCATCCCATTATCCCCAGCTCCCCATCCCATTATCCCCAGCTCCCTATCCCATTCAACCCAACGCCCCATCCCATTATCCCCAGCTCCCTATCCCATTCCCCTCAGCTCCCCATCCCATTATCCCCAGCTCCCCATCCCATTATCCCCAGCTCCTATCCCATTCCTCCCAGCTCCCCATCCCATTATCCCCAGCTCCCCATCCCATTCCCCCAGCTCCCTATCCCATTCCCCTCAGCTCCCCATCCCATTCCCCCAGCTCCCCATCCCATTATCCCCAGCTCCCTATCCCATTCCCCCAGCTCCCCATCCCATTATCCCCAGCTCCCTATCCCATTCCCCCCAGCTCCCCATCCCATTATCCCCAGCTCCCTATCCCATTCAACCCAACTCCCCATCCCATTATCCCCAGCTCCCTATCCCTTTCCACTCAGCTCCCTATCCCATTATCCCCAGCTCCCTATCCCATTCAACCCAACTCCCCATCCCATTATCCCCAGCTCCCTATCCCATTCCCCTCAGCTCCCCATCCCATTATCCCCAGCTCCCCATCCCATTATCCCCAGCTCCCCATCCCATTATCCCCAGCTCCCTATCCCATTCCCCCAGCTCCCCATCCCATTATCCCCAGCTCCCTATCCCATTCCCCTCAGCTCCCCATCCCATTATCCCCAGCTCCCCATCCCATTACCCCCAGCTCCCTATCCCATTCCCCCAGCTCCCCATCCCATTATCCCCAGCTCCCCATCCCATTATCCCCAGCTCCCTATCCCATTCAACCCAACTCCCCATCTCATTCCCCCAGCTCCCTATCCCATTCCCCTCAGCTCCCCATCCCATTATCCCCAGCTCCCCATCCCATTATACCCAGCTCCCTATCTCATTCCCCCAGCTCCCCATCCCATTATCCCCAGCTCCCCATCCCATTATCCCCAGCTCCCCATCCCATTCCCCCAGCTCCCCATCCCATTATCCCCAGCTCCCTATCCCATTCCCCCAGCTCCCTATCCCATTCCCCCAGCTCCCCATCCCATTATCCCCAGCTCCCTATCCCATTCAACCCAACTCCCCATCCCATTATCCCCAGCTCCCTATCCCATTCAACCCAACTCCCCATCCCATTATCCCCAGCTCCCTATCCCATTCAACCCAACTCCCCATGCCATTCCCCACTATTTTCCATCCCATTACCCCCAACTCTCCATCCCCTCAGTTCCCCATCCCATTATCCTCAGTTCCCCATCCCATTATCCCCAGCTCCCCATCCCATTATCCCCAGCTCCCCATCCCATTCCCTGCAGCCCAACATCACCCCCAGCTCCCAGCTCCCAATCCCATTCAACCCAACTCCCCATCCCATTCCCCCAACTCCCCATCCCATTCCAACTCCCTGCACCACCCCAACCCGGAAACCATGTTTTCCACCTGTTCCCACCCCGCCTAGCAACACAGGTTGGTTTGCAGTCCTGACCCCCCTATATCTCTATCTACCCACCCACCCACCCTTCCCCACCCTCCCACCACTTATCATGCACTTCTAAATTATTTGTGTAACTTTGTCCCAGAAGCATTTAACTGCAGGGCACTCCCACTGCAGGGCACTCCCACTCCCACTGCAGGGCACTCCCACTCCCACTGCAGGGCACTCCCACATCATATGAAGGAATGTGCCTACCTGATTTAGGGGACACAGTGAACAGTTGGGAGTTTAGGCCAATGTCATCGTAAAACACTTCCTTGGTGTTAAATACAGTCTGTGAACAAAGTTTATGGTTCCGATTACGGGATGTCAAGGTCACATTTTTCCATATTCTGTTCCAGTTAAAGGTTGTTCAAATTCACTTAGATCTCTGGACCATACTTTTTTAATGGCTATCTCAGAATATGAGCTTTCCAAAAGTTGTTTATCTATTATAGAGATCCTTTCAGGAGCCCAGATAATGTATTTTTAAATATGGTCATTGGATGATTCAGTAGTTGGGTTTCTACAGGCACTCCATAGCTGACCTAAACTGACATACATTGGAAATATAGAAAATAGGAGTTGCCTGGGCTGGGCCAATTATGCGCCGCCCTATGGGACTCCCAATCACGTCCGGTTGTGATAGAGCCTGGAATCGAACCAGGGTCTGTAGTGAGATGCAGTGCCTTAGACCGCTGCGCCACTCAGAAGCCCTGTTAATGTGTCTTTCAAATCTTGGAATGTTCTCAAATCATTCATCTCCATAATATTGGCAAAGCTCACACATGCTTATTACAAGTTATAAACCATTATACCTGGATACTTTAGGTAAAGTGTTACCAAAATTCCCTTTAAAGTCCATTCAACACCAACAAACAGACTCCAAAGACTGTTTCATTCTACACAGCCCAGATAGACGTCCAGTCGGCCATCCATCCATCACAAGTCTGACTGTAACGAGCAGAAATGCTCTTCAATAATGCACACTTTAGATTCTCACACAAGACAAATTAGTGAACATGCACTCTAAACTATTGACAAATGAAAACACTGAGGACAGACACTTAGAAATGCTGGCTGAAGATGACAATAGCAAGATGAACGACATGGAGTCACAATAGTGAAGATGCTCCTGTGGAACTGTCATCAGCAGACGAATGACTCTGCTCTGTTTGTGCATGGGACCTCCTGCCATGGGTGAATGGGCAGTGTTTGTTGGACGTTTGTTTGGGGTTAAGTGACCTAGGACTCCTGTCTTAACTGGGGTCCTTTTGGAAACTTCTTCTGAAAGTGCTGTGACCTCCGATTCAATGCAACGGAGTCATCTGTTTAAGTCTCAATACTCTCCTCGTTCACTCACTCATTCAACCTGTCGCCTGAACTGTGATTCAACTTCTGACCCCTTTTCTCTGTCCCTCTACGCAACCTACAGTACTACCGTATAGACTCAGAGAGGTCAGATGGGTATTACAGATCTTTGTGGCCATCTGTCTCTGTGGGTCTGTCTGTCTCACTGTCTTTGGGACTGAGTGTCTGTCATGTCCGTCCGTCTGTCCCTCTATGTGTTCCCTGCCTGCCATTCCCGTCTGTTCACTCATGTTCATCAGCTGAAGTCTAACTTAGGCTACTTACCGTAAATAATGAACTCTTAAACTCTTAAGAGCCTTGCTCTGAGACTTGGTTTGCAGTGTGCCTGGTTCTATCAAGGCCATGATCACTGGCCAATTACAGGACATTACCCCCCAATAGCCGGGTATTTTCAGCTCTGCTGCACAAGTCGTTTGCATTTAACAATATTTTGGCGAGCTAGATAATGTCTTGCACGGCAACGTCCCAGGAGCACTCTGAGGAACTCCCACAGAGAATCCATGACACAGAAGGAACCCACATTTTCTATAATGTATTTATAGTACATGTGTTTAGGACTACCATGTGAGGGCCCTGTTGCCACTTAGGGTGCGACCCAAATGGCACCCTATTCCCTATGCAGTGCACTACCACAGGGCTCTGGTCAAGAGTAATGCACTACCATAGGGCTCTGTTCAAAAGTAGTGAACTACATAGGGAATAGAGTACCATAGGGCTCTGTTCAAAAGTAGTGCACTACATAGGGAATAGGGTACCATAGGGCTCTGTTCAAAAGTAGTGCACTACATAGGAAATAGGGACTAGGATGCAATTTGGGATGCAACTTTAATCTCCATCCTCCATTCTGAATCACCTGTCACATGTGTAGACTATAACTTGACCAGAACATCTCCTAACCCCTTCAAACCCCAACCCCAACCTCTGTCCAGAACCACTAAATACCTCCGACCCCAAGGTCCGATTTCCCCATTTCACCCCAGCCTTACCCTGCCGGACTACCACCACCAACCCCCACCACCCAACCTCTCCATTCCCTTATTGTGGTGTCTGGGCTGTGGGGGTTGGCGCCTAACCAGGAACAGATGTGTCTCCAGCAGCCGAGCTGCAGAGTACACCGGCAGTCATTAACATCAATGGATTTCCTAATGCGACAGCTACAGTATCATATTTCATTTACTACCGCGGACCCCCAAACCCCAACGGGACCCGCCCGGGGGCCAACTGATACTTCCACTCTCTGCTAGCTGACCGTAATGGGGGATGGGAGGGAAGGAGGGTTTCTTCTACCATATGATGAGAGCGACATGAAGACATGATGGGGTAGAGCCGGAACTACAATAAAAGGAGGAGAGAGTAAGAGTGAAGACAGAGAGAGAGGAGTTAGAGGTAGACAAAGAGATGGGGAGTAGAGAAGGAGGAAGAGAGAGAAAGAGAGAGATTAATAAGAGGGAGACAAAGAGAGATGGAGGGTAGAGAGAAAGAGAGTGAGAGAGAGAGGGAGGAAGCGAGAGAGAGGTCAAGAAGGAGAGAGAGAGAGGGAGAGAGTTCAAGGAGGAGAGAGAGATGGGGAGAAGGAGAGAAAGGAAACGAGAGAGGTCAAGGAGGAGAGAGAGAGGGGGAGAGAGGGAAAGAGTTCAAGGAGGAGAGAGAGAGGGGGAGAGAGGAAGGAAGCGAGAGAGAGTGAGAGAGTTCAAGGAGGAGAGAGAGATGGGGAGAAGGAGAGAAAGGAAACGGGAGAGGTCAAGGAGGAGAGAGAGAGGGGGAGAGAGGAAGGAAGCGAGAGAGAGGTGGAGAGAGGGAGGAAGCGAGAGAGAGGTCAAGAAGGAGAGAGAGAGGGGGGAGAGGGAGAGAGTTCAAGGAGGAGAGAGATGGGGAGAAGGAGAGAAAGGAAACAAGAGAGTCAAGGAGGAGAGAGAGAGGGGGAGAGAGGAAGGAAACGAGAGAGAGTGAGAGGAAGGAAGCGAAAGAGAGGTCAAGGAGGAGAGAGAGATGGGGAGAAGGAGAGAAAGGAAACAAGAGAGTCAAGGAGGAGAGAGAGAGGGGGAGAGAGGAAGGAAACGAGAGAGAGTGAGAGGAAGGAAGCGAAAGAGAGGTCAAGGAGGAGAGAGAGATGGGGAGAAGGAGAGAAAGGAAACAAGAGAGTCAAGGAGGAGAGAGAGAGGGGGAGAGAGGAAGGAAGCGAGAGAGAGTGAGAGGAAGGAAGCGAAAGAGAGGTCAAGGAGGAGAGAGAGAATGTATGGTCCTCAATCTTATTGTTCCTGTACACGTGAGCATGCACATCTGGAGGAATGGGAAATGGGCTACAGATGTACTGCTTCAACCAAGGGACCTGAACTTCAATAGATACATTAGGCTAGATGCCCCACTCCTCAAAATACCCTTCCCTCTTTCTCACCCGTTAGCCTACTTCTGCCCCCTTTGCCCTGCCACACCCACTCCCCACACACACACACACACCAGTTACCTGATTGCATCGGGGACTCCCCCTTCTTGTCTGTGGAGGTATAAGCAGCATTTATACACAGAGTATACAAAGCTTTAAGAACGCCTTCCTAATATTGAGTTGCACCCCCGCCCCCTTTGCCAAAGGAGGAGCCTCAATTTGTCGGGGCATGAACTCTACAAGGTGTTGAAAACGTTTCACAGGGATGCTGGCCCATGTTGACTCCAAAGCTTCCCACAGTTGTGTTAAGTTGGCTGGATCTCCTTTGGGTGGTGGACCGTTCTTGATACACATGGAGCGTGAAAAACCCAGCAGCGTTGCAGTTCATGACACACTCAAACCGGTGAGCCTTGCTCCTAATACCATACCCCATTCAAAAGCACTTAAATATTTTGTCTTGCCCATTCACCCTCTGAATGGCACACATACACAATCCATGTCTCACTTGTTTCAAGAATTAAAAATCCTTCTTTAACCAATTTCCTCCCCTTTAACTACACTGCTTGAAGGTGACATCAACCAGGGACCAAAGCTCTCACCTGGATTCACTTGGTCAGAGGGAGAGAGATAAATTCCCTTTGAATTTAAGAGAGATGGAAAAAGAGGAGAAAGAGAGAGGGAGGAAATGAGAGGGAGGAAGTGAGAGAGAGGTCAAGACGGGGGGAAGGGAGAGGGGGAGAACGCATAGGTGTTCCTAATGTCATGGAAACGGAAAGCACAGGTGCTCCTAATGTCATGGAAACGGAAAGCGCAGGTGCTCCTAATGTCATGGAAACGGAAAGCGCAGGTGCTCCTAATGTTTTGTACACTCAGTATATACTGTAAGTAGCAAACATTCATTTAATTTGACTTACGTTTTTATTGCTCTTTTGCAGGCACAGCAGGTATCTGGGCCTGCCAGAGGACCAGGTTTGCGTCCCAAATGGCACCCTATGTTCTATATAGTGCACTACTTTTGACAGGCCCATAGGGCCCTGGTCAAATGTAGTGCACTATATAGGGAATAGGGTGCCATTTGGGACGCAGGCCAGAGTCTAAGCGCCAGTCTCTTTGAACTGTGGTAGGCTCATTTAAAAGGCGCACACACACACATATGTTAGCAATGTCCAGCCTTAACGACACGGCTACATTATAGAGCCACAGACATCTTCACATCACATCTGTTCACCCCATAGGGGGATAGAGGGAGAGAGAGATGAGGAACAGAGGAGAGATATACTGTATACAGGGAGGATGGGAAAGTGTCTTTAGCCTCTAGAGGTTTGTTCCATGTTGGGATTGAAGATGGGCGCATTCCTTTGAGAGTAGTGTTATCAAACCAGAAAAGAGGGGAGGGGAGTCCTCCCTTTCTCTTTCTTCCATCCAACCATCCCTCGCTCCTAAAAGATTCATTCCCTCTGGAGAGTTGAGACGTTAATTTCCAGTGCTTTCCCGTGCCGGGTGCCTGTAGCGAAGCGATGAGGGGGGCCCCTTTGGATTTGTCAGCTGTGGTTGCAGCTGTCTCCAGGCCAAATGGACCATGGTCCACCCCCATGACATCTGATCTGCACTCTATATACTAGTCCTCTCTATACTAACCCCCTGAGCCACTCAGCCACTCAAAGCCTAAAGCACTCGTAGGCAACACAGACCCCTATAGCCAGACCACTCTAAGGCTAGGGAACAGGGGAGAAGCGGGTAGTGTTGGTGTTAGTGTTGAGTGTCTTTTGTCTGTAGAAACAAAGAAGCGTGATGTTATGCAGAAGGCCTGTCTGAAGTGTGAATGTTGCCGTTGTGTCACTCATCGTTGTCTTCATTCTTCCTCAGTATCATCATTATTATCTTCGTCATAGATGTCATTGGGGTCACTCGTCACCTTTGTCATTATCGTCATCACCAGCATCACCATCATCACCAGCAGCACCATCATCATCATCATCACCATCATAATGACTTATTAACATTACTCTTATCCACCTTCCCACTGGGCAGAAACTGGTTTAATCAACGTTGTTTCCACATCTTTTCAACCACAACATTCAATGTGAGGACATTGTCATCATCATCATCATCACCACCATCATAATCATCATCACCACCACCACCATCATCATAATCATCATCTTAACACCATCATCATAATCATCATCATGTGAGGACATTGTCATCATCACATCATCATCACAACCATCATCACCGCCATCATAATCATCATCTTAACACCATCACACCATCATCACCATCACACCATCATCACCATCACACCATCATCATAATCATCATCATGTGAGGACATTGAATCAATGTGGAAAACTGGTTGTACTTGAGAAACATAAATAAATAAATAGAATCACCCAACCTTTAACCTAAATCCAATGACAGGGTGACATTTTTGGTTGATTTCACGTTGAATTCACGTTAGTTGAAGTGACGTCTGTGCCCAGTGGTTTGTTAGTTAGATACCCTATATATATATAAAACTATGTGGACACCTCTTCAAATTAGGATGCCACCTTTCCAACAAGTCAGTTTGTCAAATTTCTACCCTGCTAGAGCTGCCCTGGTCAACTTTGTTATTGTGAAGTGGAAACGTCTAGGAGCAACAACGGCTCAGCCGTGAAGTGGTAGGCCACACAAGCTCACAGAACGGGACTGCCGAGTCTTGAAGTGGGTAGAGCGTAAAAATCATCTGTCCTCGGTTGCAACACTCACTACCGAGTTCCAAACTACCTCTGGAAGAAACGTCAGCACAAGAACTGTTTGTTGGGAGCTTCATGAAATGGGTTTCCATGGCCAAGCAGTCGCACACAAGCCTAAGATCACCATGTGCAATGCCAAGCGTCGGCTAGAGTGGTGTAAAGCTCGCTGCCATTGGACTCTGGAGCAGTGGAATCACATTTACATTTACATTTAAGTCATTTAGCAGACGCTCTTATCCAGAGCGACAATCACGTTCTCTGGAGTGATGAATCACGCTTCACCATCTGGAAGTCCGACAGACAAATATGGCTTTGGTGGATGCCAGGAGAACGCTACCTGCCCCAATGCATAGTGCCAACTGTAAAGTTTGGTGGAGGAGGAATAATGGTCTGAGGCTGTTTTGCATGGTTTGGGCTATCTCCAGTGAAGGGAAATCTTAAAGCTAAAGCACACACTTACATTCTACACAATTCTGTGCTTCTAAATTTGTGGCAACAGTTTGGGGAAGACCATTTCCTGTATCAGCATGACAATGCCCCCATGCACAAAGCGAGGTCCATACAGAAATGGTTTGTCGAGATTGGGGTGGAAGATCATGACTGGCCTGCACAGTGCCCTGACCTCAACCCCATCGAACACCTTTGGGACTCACCCAACATCAGTGCCCGACCTCACTAATGCTCTTGTGGCTGAATGAAAGCATGTCCCCGCAGCAGTGCTCCAACATTTAGTGGAAAGCCTTCCCAGAAGAGTGGAGGCTGTTATAGCAGCAAATTATCTTTGATCGTATTCCATGACTTTGGAATACGATCACCACAATCATCATTACTATAACCACCACCACAACCATCACCACCACCACCATCATCACCACCACAACCATCGCCACAACCACCACCATCATCACCACCATCACCACCAAAACCACCACCACAACCATCACAACCACCACAACCATCACCACCACCACCACAACCATCACCATCACAACCCTCACCATCATCATCATCATCATCACCACCACAACAACCATCACCACCATCACCACTACCATCACCACCACAACCATCACCACCACCACCACAACCATCACCACAACCACCATCACCATCCCCACCACCATCACTACCACCACCACCATCACCACCCCCACAACCATCACCACCACCACCACCATCATCATCACAACCACCATCACCACCACCACTTATCAACCTTTTTAGTTAGTTACAACCAATGATTTATATATACACCAGGTGACTGATAGGGGGCGCTGTGTTGAGGCCACCGTGCCTCCATCTTGGCACTCCTCCACCATTGTAAAAAATATAGAAATACATTTATTAATGTCTACATTCCTGTGGAGGACTTCAAAGCCTCTCATTGACCAATACATAGCGTCAGCAATCCAGGATTTATGTACAGTACCAGTCAAAAGTTTGGACACACCTACTCATTCAAGGGTTTTTCTTTATTTTTACTATTTTCTACATTGTAGAATGATAGTGAAGACATCAAAACCATGAAATAACACATGGAATCATGTAGTAACCAGAAAAGTGTTAAAGAAATCAAAATATATTTTATATTTGAGATTCTTCAAAGTACCCACCCTTTGCCTTGATGACAGCTTTGCCCACTCTTCATTGGATACATTTAACCGATCTGGTTCCCATGCAGAGAAACATTTCCCAGTCACGAGTGAGTGAAATACTCTCCATAAAATCTCCATTAGACCAGGGCTGAGTGGAGGACGCGACAAGGAGAACGAGAGGTTATCACCGCAACACTGTAACGTGCTCACACCGAGGGTCAAAGGTCAGCGGTGTGGACATTCCTCCCATGGCGATCTGATATCAGCATGATTGATCTCTGAGAGGACAGGCTCTGGGAGGTACTCCCCGCGGTGCCTTGTGGCTCCCGAAACGTAAACATTTACGTTTGCGTTTCTCTTGGTTGTCTTGTCTGCGACTCGGAGGTGAAAGACCAGGACGGCGTACCAAATGGAACCCTATTCCTAGAGCCTTATTGGCCCTGGTCGAAGTAGTGCACTACTTAGGGAATACGGTGCCATTTGGGATGCAACATAGGTTGTTAGTGTTAGGCAGGGATTGACCTTGAAGAGAATTAGAGAGACACAGAGAGGGAGAGTGTATATCTGAGTTTCCTCTTCGGGAAAAAAGGAGATAAAAGAAAAATGTTGATTGATCTCCAGGCTAGGTTTTTAGTGTTTTCCTGATGTACAGCGGATGGTTTGTACATTATCACAATGTCAAACAACACACCTCTCGACAGACTGATGTAGTGTGTGTGTGTGTGTGTGTGTGTGTGTGTGTGTGTGTGTGTGTGTGTGTGTGTGTGTGTGTGTGTGTGTGTGTGTGTGTGTGTGTGTGTGTGTGTGTGTGTGAAGGGTCTTCTGGTGTGTTAGGCCTAGCAGTTTGAATTTGACACACTGGTGTTTATGTACTTTATGTTACTGTGAAGTACCTAAACACCAGTTTGTTACTGTAAAGTACATAAACACCTGTATGTTACTGTAAAGTACATAAACACCTGTATGTTACTGTAAAGTACATAAACACCAGTTTGTTACTGTAAAGTACATAAACACCAGTATGTTACTGTAAAGTACATAAACACCAGTTTGTTACTGTAAAGTACATAAACACCAGTATGTTACTGTAAAGTACATAAACACCAGTTTGTTACTGTAAAGTACATAAACACCAGTATGTTACTGTAAAGTACATAAACACCAGTATGATACTGTAAAGTACATAAACACCAGTATGTTACTGTAAAGTACATAAACACCAGTATGTTACTGTAAAGTACATAAGCACCAGTTTGTTACTGTAAAGTACATAAACACCAGTATGTTACTGTAAAGTACATAAACACCAGTATGTTACTGTAAAGTACGTAAACACCAGTATGTTACTGTAAAGTACATAAACACCAGTTTGTTACTGTAAAGTACATAAGCACCAGTATGTTACTGTAAAGTACATAAGCACCAGTATGTTACTGTAAAGTACATAAACACCATTATGATACTGTAAAGTAATGTAAACACCAGTATGTTACTGTAAAGTACATAAACACCAGTTTGTTACTGTAAAGTACATAAACACCAGTTTGTTACTGTAAAGTACATAAACACCAGTATGTTACTGTAAAGTACATAAGCACCAGTATGTTACTGTAAAGTACATAAACACCAGTTTATTACTGTAAAGTACATAAACACCAGTATGTTACTGTAAAGACATAAGCACCAGTATGTTACTGTAAAGTACATAAACACCAGTATGTTACTGTAAAGTACATAAACACCAGTATGTTACTGTAAAGTACATAAACACCAGTATGTTACTGTAAAGACATAAGCACCAGTATGTTACTGTAAAGTACATAAACACCAGTATGTTACTGTAAAGTACATAAACACCAGTATGTTACTGTAAAGTACATAAACACCAGTATGTTACTGTAAAGTACATAAACACCAGTATGTTACTGTAAAGTACATAAACACCAGTATGTTACTGTAAAGTACATAAGCACCAGTATGTTACTGTAAAGTACATAAGCACCAGTATGTTACTGTAAAGTACATAAACACCAGTATGTTACTGTAAAGTACGTAAACACCAGTATGTTACTGTAAAGTACATAAGCACCAGTATGTTACTGTAAAGTACATAAACACCAGTATGTTACTGTAAAGTACGTAAACACCAGTGTAACATACAGTTGTGTGATCGGTTTTCAGCTACTTACAGTTTTTCTCAGTCGCTTTGGTGCATTTTTCACATCATCCCTAACATGTGCAAAATAATAAGTGCATTTCTCAGAACAATTTGTACAAACTGCAATATACAATAAATATGTTTCTAAAGCTAGCCAGTCACTAAAAATCCTTAGAACATCTCTCAAAAGTAAATATTCATGCCAATGATCATGTCAGTGTCATCAGAATGATAAGTCATTGAGTCATTGTTCACGAACAAGGTCGTCAAAATGTTTAGGCATGTTGTCAATGTAACTGTGTACTTTGACAGTATTACCTGATGTAAACTTAGGCTACAGTTTGGATGACAGCTACTGTATTGAAAATGCACAAGGCTGCACTTCTATGGCATATATCAATTTCAACAGTACTATTTACATATTACTGTATGTGTGTTATTGATTGAAAGAGACTGGACAACCCAAGGGGCACAAAGGGAAAAAAACAAAATTAGAAAGAAACACAGGAAACCACCCCTAAGGCACAACTTTGCCCGCAGCACTGTTGTGCTGTCTCTACACATCCAGACGTTCCTGTCTGTCGGCCCACATATTCTCATCCACATCACACCGGATATTCTCCCTTCCAATGCAACGTGGAAAGAATCTTTTGGAATGCCTTATCCATCCTCTGCAGGCGTCTACTGTGATGTCCTCACATGCTGCATCCATTGCAGCCAGCAGGGTCATCTGTGTGTGTGGCTGACAATCGCACACCTTCCACCTCCATGCTGAAAAGAACTCCTCAATTGGGTTAAGGAATGGTGAATAAGGTGGGAGGAATTCTATGAACATCCTCGGGTGGGTCACAAACCATTGCCTTATGATGTTTGATCGATGGAAACTCACATTATCACAAATGACCACATACTTTGGCAAATCCTCACTAAACAGACCCCTCTCATCATCAGGGATGAGAGCCCTGTAGAGAGTCTCTAAAAAGTTGAGTAGATGCTGGGTGTTGTATGGCCCTATAAGGGGGATATGGGTTAGGACACCATGCTCCGAAATAGCAGCACACATGGTGATATTTCCTCCCCGTTGGCCTGGCAAATCCACAGTAGCTCTGTGACCGATGATATTCCGACCCCGCCTTCTGCATTTGGTCAGGTTGAAGCCAGCCTCATCCAGGTATACAAAGTTGTGAGAGGGTTCACTTGATTCCAACTCCATTATAAGCTATATCCCAGAACACAGTTGAATTTGTTTTGGTAAGGAAGAGTGACATAAAATGTACATATATTGCATGTTCCTTCCACAGCAATGGAAATGTGTGCAGTTTATGCTTACTGTACTATGTATCACTATAAAATGTTGCTGTAAAGTAGTTCCATAGATATATGTTTTACCTGTACATACTGGTACCGTAGCTCCTTAACTCTGTCCTCATTCCTTTGTACACGGTACAGCTGCTTCATACTCATCTGGTTTCTATGCAGCACCCTGTCGATGGTTGAGATGCTAACCGTATGGATGTTTTCAAAGACATCGTTGTCTTCTATAATGGTCCTTTGTATTTCCCTGAGTCTCATGGCATTGTTTGCTTGGACCATGGTGCAAATAGCCTCCTCCTGTTGAGGTGTGAAAAGGCGTCCTCTGCCACCGGTTTGAGGTAATCTTGCAGTCTTATGTGGGGAAAAATGCAGTGATGCATCACACACTTTCACATAGACAAAAACTATGCGAACACACATTTTACTGTAAAACATACAGGTGGGTGCATGTAAGGTGCAGTATGTATCTGTATAGAGTATATTTCTGTATGCTGTGAAATACAAGTGGACTACTGTAATATGAAGCATTGTAGGAAGTATACAGTATACTGCTTATATACAGTAACAGTGCACTGTACATTGGTGGACTTCCCTGTTCTCTCTTCGAAACGTTTGAACTATTGAGGACACGGTTGATCTCCCAATATTCGGCTGCACCCTTCGATCCGCCTCAGCCATTGTAAGGCCATGATTGACAACATTGTCTACAATAGTGGCCCTTATGTCATCAGATGTGCGCCTATGTCCTCTTCTGCCTCTTCCTGTGACCCTGTTCGTTTCCTTTTTCCATCCATTATTGGAAAATTGCAACTCTGTGTTGTGGTCTGTCTACATATGCTTGCCAATTGATTCTTCATGAGATGCACCTTTGAGCAATTTAGACAACTGGTTGATTGTTGGTTGAACTAACACTTTACATTCCTTCATGAGTGAGGGTCAATTTCACGTGCACGATTCATCAATTCACGTTTTTGTACAAAAGGTCTAATAGAAATGTGTAAAACTATGCTTGACAGTTTATGACAAATAGTTCAGACAGACAGACAGACAGACAGACAGACAATATCCAACAGCTCTGAGGCTAAACAACAGGATTAACTGACCTGAAGGACCACTGGTCTGTAGACTTTTATCAATGTGGATTAATATAAACAATGGCCCTGTAAAAAAAGAGTGACTGCATGTACAGAAAGGGAGTGTGCACGTGTGAGTGCACGTGTCTGTACATATGCATGAGTGTGTGTGCGTATGTGTGTGTGCGTGCATGCGTGTGTGTGGATGCATGGATATGTGTGTGTTTGTGTGTGTGTCAGTCAGGAAGTGCTGTCATCATTAGGGGCTGCCTGGCTGCTGTGGTCACTACATGCCCCTGAGACACACTCAGTCAAGTGATAGGAGTCAATCAGTCAGGACGGACATTAAACAGGAAAACAATAGCACCGGGAGGGAGGGAGAGGGAGGGGGAGAGGGAGGGAGGGAGGGAGGGGGAGATGTAGAGGGAGGGATATGTAGGGGGAGAGGAAGGGAAGGGTGGGTTGGTCGGTGGGCTGGGAGGAAGGGAGATGTAGAGGGAGAGGGAGGGAAGGGTGTGTCGGTGGGCTGGGAGGGAGGGAGGGAGATGTAAGGAGAGAGGGGGAAGGGTGGATGGGTGGGTGGGTGGTTAAGAGATAAAGAGGTTGGAGAAGGATGGAGAGACAGAAAGAGAGGGTAAGGAGAACGAGGGAGAGAAGGGATGATGAGAGATATTTAGAGGGAGAGAAGGGATGATGAGAGATATTTAGAGGGAGAGAAGGGATGATGAGATATTTAGAGGGAGAGAAGGGATGATGAGAGATATTTAGAGGGAGAGAAGGGATGATGAGAGATATTTAGAGGGAGAGAAGGGATGATGAGAGATATTTAGAGGGGGAGAAGGGATGATGAGAGATATTTAGAGGGAGAGAAGGGATGATGAGAGATATTTAGAGGGAGAGAAGGGATGATGAGAGATATTTAGAGGTAGAGAAGGGATGATGAGATATTTAGAGGGAGAGAAGGGATGATGAGAGATATTTAGAGGGAGAGAAGGGATGATGAGAGATTTAGAGGGAGAGAAGGGATGATGAGAGATTTAGAGGGAGAGAAGGGATGATGAGAGATATTTAGAGGTAGAGAAGGGATGATGAGATATTTAGAGGGAGAGAAGGGATGATGAGAGATATTTAGAGGGAGAGAGAGAGATGGAGGGAAAGAGAGAGATAGAGTTTGTATTTATGAGAGATAGAGAGAAAAAGAGAGAGACAAAGAGACAGAAAGAAAGAGAGAAAGGGAGAGAAGACAAAAAGAGAGAGAGGGAAAGACAGAGAGACAAAGAGACAGAAAGAAAGAGAGAAAGGGAGAGAAGACAAAAAGAGAGATAGAGGGAAAGACAGAGAGACAAAGAGACAGAAAGAAAGAGAGAAAGGGAGAGAAGACAAAAAGAGAGATAGAGGGAAAGACAGAGAGACAAAGAGAGATACAGTGAGCTGCAAAAATATTGGTACAGTGGCAAATGTTTAGTTGTTTTGGCTATATGATATTTGTTTGTCTGTAACTTTCTCACTCATTATTATTCACAATTCATTCAGGACTATCTGTAGTCATGGTAGCATCCACATTAATGTAGAAGTGTTTAGAAACGTGTTATATTCTTAGTTGCAATAAAAGTGACTCCAAAATGATACAATACATTATTCACCATTCATTTCTATTGGACACAAAATAATCTGAAACACAACCTAAAGAACCAGCAAATTTGGAGTCACAAGCTTGTTGTAATCATTGTGTGCAAAGAATATGGGACCAAATACTAAACATTTGACTACTTTAATACAAATATAAGTGAATTTGTCCCAATACTTTTGGTCCCCTAAAGTGGGGGGACTATGTACAAAAAGTGCTGTGATTTCTATCACGATGTCAAACCTCTCGACAGACTGATGTAGTGTGTGTGTGTGTGTGTGTGTGTGTGTGAGATTGGGGGGACTATTTACAAAAAGTGCTGTAATTTCTAAACGGTTCACCCGATATGAATAAAAAAAAACTCAAATTAAAGCTGACAGTCTGCACAAATCTAAAGTGCTGGAGTACAGAGCCCAAACAATATACACTGTCCCAAGCTCACTGTGAGTCCTACAGTGGGAGGAGGGAGCCAGATAGAGAGATAGAGATGGATAGAGTCCGACAGTAGGAGGAGGGAGCCAGAAAGAGAGATATAGAGATGGATAGAGTCCTACAGTAGGAGGAGGGAGCCAGAAAGAGAGATATAGAGATAGAGATGGACAGAGTCCTACAGGGGGAGGAGGGAGCCAGAAAGAGAGATATAGAGATAGAGATGGACAGAGTCCTACAGTGGGAGGAGGGAGCCAGAAAGAGAGATATAGAGATAGAGATGGATAGAGTCCTACAGGGGGAGGAGGGAGCCAGAAAGAGAGATATAGAGATGGATAGAGTCCTAAAGGGGGAGGAGGGAGCCAGAAAGAGAGATAGAGATGGATAGAGTCCTACAGTAGGAGGAGGGAGCCAGAAAGAGAGATATAGAGATGGATAGAGTCCGACAGTAGGAGGAGGGAGCCAGAAAGAGAGATATAGAGATGGATAGAGTCCTACAGTAGGAGGAGGGAGCCAGAAAGAGAGATATAGAGATAGAGATGGACAGAGTCCTACAGGGGGAGGAGGGAGCCAGAAAGAGAGATATAGAGATAGAGATGGACAGAGTCCTACAGTGGGAGGAGGGAGCCAGAAAGAGAGATATAGAGATAGAGATGGATAGAGTCCTACAGGGGGAGGAGGGAGCCAGAAAGAGAGATATAGAGATAGAGATGGATAGAGTCCTACAGGGGGAGGAGGGAGCCAGAAAGAGAGATATGGAGATAGAGATGGACAGAGTCCTACAGGGGGAGGAGGGAGCCAGAAAGAGAGATATAGAGATAGAGATGGATAGAGTCCTACAGGGGGAGGAGGGAGCCAGAAAGAGAGATATAGAGATAGAGATGGATAGAGTCCTACAGGGGGAGGAGGGAGCCAGAAAGAGAGATATAGAGATAGAGATGGATAGAGTCCTACAGGGGGAGGAGGGAGCCAGAAAGAGAGATATAGAGATAGAGATGGATAGAGTCCTACAGGGGGAGGAGGGAGCCAGATAGAGAGATAGAGATGGATAGAGTCCTACAGTAGGAGGAGGGAGCCAGAAAGAGAGATATAGAGATAGAGATGGACAGAGTCCTACAGGGGGAGGAGGGAGCCAGAGCCAGAAAGAAGAGAGATATAGGAGATAGAGAGAGATAGAGATGGATAGAGTCCTACAGGGGGAGGAGGGAGCCAGATAGAGAGATAGAGATGGATAGAGTCCTACAGTAGGAGGAGGGAGCCAGAAAGAGAGATATAGAGATAGAGATGGATAGAGTCCTACAGGGGGAGGAGGGTGCCAGATAGAGACATAGAGATGGATGGAGTCCTACAGTAGGAGGAGGGAGCCAGAAAGAGAGATAGAGATGGATAGAGTCCTAAAGGGGGAGGAGGGAGCCAGAAAGAGAGATAGAGATGGATAGAGTCCTAAAGGGGGAGGAGGGAGCCAGAAAGAGAGATAGAGATGGATAGAGTTCTAAAGGGGGAGGAGGGAGCCAGAAAGAGAGACATAGAGATGGATGGAGTCCTACAGTAGGAGGAGGGAGCCAGAAAGAGAGATAGAGATGGATAGAGTCCTAAAGGGGGAGGAGGGAGCCAGAAAGAGAGATAGAGATGGATAGAGTCCTACAGTAGGAGGAGGGAGCCAGAAAGAGAGATAGAGATGGATAGAGTCCTACAGGGGGAGGAGGGAGCCAGAAAGAGAGATAGAGATGGATAGAGTCCTACAGTAGGAGGAGGGAGCCAGAAAGAGAGATAGAGATGGATAGAGTCCTACAGGGGGAGGAGGGAGTCAGAAAGAGAGACATAGAGATGGATAGAGTCCTACAGGGGGAGGAGGGAGCCAGAAAGAGAGACATAGAGATGGATAGAGTCCTACAGGGGGAGGAGGGAGCCAGAAAGAGAGACATAGAGATGGATAGAGTCCTACAGGGGGAGGAGGGAGCCAGAAAGAGAGATATAGAGATAGAGATGGATAGAGTCCTACAGTAGGAGGGAGCCAGAAAGAGAGACATAGAGATGGATAGAGTCCTACAGGGGGAGGAGGGACGGCTCCTAATAAAAGTCTTCCTGTCTCTGTGTCCCAGTCTGTCCCAGCCTCCGCTGGGTTTTCACTGAGGCCTGGCTGACACCAATTAAACCTGTTCTGAGCCTTACTGCCCCCCGAGGACACACACCAGACAGCCTGCTGCTACATTCACTACAGAGGGATGCCCCTCAACAGATTTAGGCCATCACAGACACACACACACACACACACACACACACACACACACACACACACACACGCACACACACGCACACACACACACACACACACACACACACACACACGTTCATGCGTTCACATTTATGCATGTACATACACACAAACACATGCACGGTGGACAGATGGACGGACGCACGCACACACATATTGTACACTGAGTATACAAAACATTATGAACAGCAGCCTTTTCCATGACGTAGACTGACCAGGTGACTCCAGGTGAAAGCTATGATCCCTTATTGATGTCACTTGTTAAATCCACTTCAATCAGTATAGTTGAAGGGGAGGAGAAGAGGATAAAGAAGGATTTTTAAGCCTTTGAGACAATTGAGACATGGATTGTGTATGTGTGCCATTCAGAGGGTGAATGGACAAGACAAAAGACTGAAGTGCCTTTGAACGGGGTCTGGTAGTAGGTGCAAAGTGCAGGTATTTCAACTGTTGGACCAGCATCCATGTGGAACGCTTTCGACACCTTGTACATTTCATGGCCCGTCGACTCTTGAAAATGAGGCTGTTCTGGGGGAAAGTCAATATTAGGAAGGTGTTCTTAATGTTTTGTATACTAAGTGCATATACACAAACAATCACACACAACAGCACACACACACACAAACTGAGAAAGGGCAACAGATAGGGCAGATGTTGGGTTTGTCTGCTGTTTTACTCACCACGATTTCCCCCCCCCCCACACACACACTCTCATTGACAACACCTGACTTTCAGGTAGTCAAGCATATCACACAAGGTAGGTAGGTAGGTAGGTAGGTAGGTAGGTAGGTAGGTAGGTCGGTCGGTCGGTCGGTCGGTCGGTCGGTCGGTCGGTCGGTCGGTCGGTCGGTCGGTCTGGTCTGTCTGTCTGTCTGTCTGTCTGTCTGTCTGTCTGTCTGTCTGTCTGTCTGTCTGTCTGTCTGTCTGTCTGTCTGTCTGTCTGTCTGTCTGTCTGTCTGTCTGTCTGTCTGTCTGTCTGTCTGTCTGTCTGTCTGTCTGTCTGTCTGTCTGTCTGTCTGTCTGTCTGTCTGTCCGTCCGTCCGTCCGTCCGTCCGTCCGTCCGTCCGTCCGTCCGTCCGTCCGTCCGTCCGTCCGTCCGTCCGTCCGTCCGTCCGTCCGTCCGTCCGTCCGTCCGTCCGTCCGTCCGTCCGTCCGTCCGTCCGTCCGTCCGTCCGTCCGTCCGTCCGTCCGTCCGCCCGCCCGCCCGCCCGCCGCCCGCCCGCCCGCCCGTCTGTCTACGTGGGGGAGTCCATGTCTCTTTGTGAGTGGAACCATGAAGCTAGAGACAAGCAGGGACACATCCTGATCAGTACCAAAGCTTTACCTGCTATTGTTACCAAATCCACATGTTATCGTGACGAGACAGGTTTCCTGTGGCTGCTGTATAGCTGTGTGATCTACCTGTAGAGCGGACAAAAATCATTTTCCCAATAATCACATTATCAGGCTTATTGCTCCTTAATGACTGGGAGAATGTCAAATTCCAACAGATGCATCATTGTTAGTGGTTCCCAATGAATACAGACTACACACAGACAGACACTGACACACAGACGCGTACACACACACACACTTTTCACAATCTGCTTTTACAATGATAGGATTTTTGTATATGATCTCCCTCTTCCTTTCTACCCCTTTCATTCTCTCCATTCAACCTCTCCCCCTTTCCTCTCCCAGCTCTCTCCAGTCTCTCTAAACTACTGCCCTCACCCCCTTCCCTCTCCCAACTCTCTCCAGTCTCTCTAAACTACTGCCCTCTCCCCCTTTCCTCTCCCAGCTCTCTCCAGTCTCTCTAAACTACTGCCCTCTCCCCCTTTCCTCTCCCAGCTCTCTCCAGTCTCTCTAAACTACTGCCCTCTCCCCCTTTCCTCTCCCAACTCTCTCCAGTCTCTCTAAACTACCGTCCTCTCCCCCTTTCCTCTCCCAGCTCTCTCCAGTCTCTCTAAACTACTGCCCTCTCCCCTTTCCTCTCCCAACTCTCTCCAGTCTCTCTAAACTACTGCCCTCTCCCCTTTCCTCTCCCAGCTCTCTCCAGTCTCTCTAAACTACTGCCCTCTCCCCTTTCCTCTCCCAGCTCTCTCCAGTCTCTCTAAACTACTGCCCTCTCCCCTTTCCTCTCCCAGCTCTCTCCAGTCTCTCTAAACTACTGCCCTCTCCCCCTTTCCTCTCCCAACTCTCTCCAGTCTCTCTAAACTACCGTCTTCTCCCCTTTCCTCTCCCAACTCTCTCCAGTCTCTCTAAACTACCGTCTTCTCCCCTTTCCTCTCCCAACTCTCTCCAGTCTCTCTAAACTACCGGCCTCTCCCCCTTTCCTCTCCCAAATCTCTCCAGTCTCTCTAAACTACTACCATCCTCTCCCCTTTCCTCTCCCAACTCTCTCCAGTCTCTCTAAACTACCGTCCTTCTCCCCTTTCCTCTCCCAGCTCTCTCCAGTCTCTCTAAACTACCGGCCTCTCCCCCTTTCCTCTCCCAAATCTCTCCAGTCTCTCTAAACTACCATCCTCTCCCCCTTTCCTCTCCCAACTCTCTCCAGTCTCTCTAAACTACCGCCCTCTCCCCCTTTCCTCTCCCAGCTCTCTCCAGTCTCTCTAAACTACCGTCCTCTCCCCCTTTCCTCTCCCAACTCTCTCCAGTCTCTCTAAACTACCGTCCTCTCCCCCTTTCCTCTCCCAACTCTCTCCAGTCTCTCTAAACTACCGTCCTCTCCCCCTTTCCTCTCCCAACTCTCCCAGTCTCTCTAAACTACCGTCCTCTCCCCCTTTCCTCTCCCAGCTCTCTCCAGTCTCTCTAAACTACCGTCCTCTCCCCCTTTCCTCTCCCAACTCTCTCCAGTCTCTCTAAACTACCGTCTTCTCCCCCTTTCCTCTCCCAACTCTCCCCAGTCTCTCTAAACTACCGTCCTCTCCCCCTTGCCTCTCCCAACTCTCCCCAGTCTCTCTAAACTACCGTCCTCTCCCCCTTTTTTCTCATTCTCTTTCATTACATTGTTTTTCAATGCCCCTTTTCTCTAAAGCTTCTCTCTCTTTATTATCTGATCCTCTCCCACCTCTCTCTTTATTATCTGATCCTCTCCCACCTCTCTCTTTATTCTCTCTCCCTCTCCCACCTCTCTCTTTATTCTCTCTCCCTCTCCCACCTCTCTCTTTATTCTCTCTCCCTCTCCCACCTCTCTCTTTATTCTCTGATCCTCTCCCACCTCTCTCTTTATTCTCTCTCCCTCTCCCACCTCTCTCTTCATTCTCTGAACCTCTCCCATCTCTCTCTTTATTCTCTCTCCCTCTCCCACCTCTCTCTTTATTCTCTCTCCTCTCCCACCTCTCTCTTTATTCTCTCTCCTCTCCCACCTCTCTCTTTATTCTCTCTCCCTCTCCCACCTCTCTCTTTATTCTCTGAACCTCTCCCACCTCTCTCTTTATTCTCTTCTCCTCTCCCACCTCTCTCTTCATTCTCTGAACCTCTCCCACCTCTCTCTTTATTCTCTCTCCCTCTCCCACCTCTCTCTTTATTCTCTCTCCCTCTCCCACTCTCTCTTTATTCTCTGAACCTCTCCCACCTCTCTCTTTATTATCTGATCCTCTCCCCACCTCTCTCTTCATTCTCTGAACCTCTCCCACTCTCTCTTTATTCTCTCTCCCTCTCCCACCTCTCTCTTTATTCTCTGAACCTCTCCCACCTCTCTCTTTATTCTCTTCTCCTCTCCCACCTCTCTCTTCATTCTCTGAACCTCTCCCACCTCTCTCTTTATTCTCTCTCCCTCTCCCACCTCTCTCTTTATTCTCTCTCCCTCTCCCACCTCTCTCTTTATTCTCTGAACCTCTCCCACCTCTCTCTTTATTCTCTGATCCTCTCCCACCTCTCTCTTTATTCTCTCTCCCTCTCCCACCTCTCTCTTTATTCTCTCTCCCTCTCCCACCTCTCTCTTTATTCTCTGAACCTCTCCCACCTCTCTCTTTATTCTCTCTCCCTCTCCCACCTCTCTCTTTATTCTCTGATCCTCTCCCACCTCTCTCTTTATTCTCTGATCCTCTCCCACCTCTCTCTTTATTCTCTCTCCCTCTCCCACCTCTCTCTTTATTCTCTCTCCCTCTCCCACCTCTCTCTTTATTCTCTGAACCTCTCCCACCTCTCTCTTTATTCTCTCTCCCTCTCCCACCTCTCTCTTTATTCTCTCTCCCTCTCCCACCTCTCTCTTTATTCTCTCTCCCTCTCCCACCTCTCTCTTTATTCTCTCTCCCTCTCCCACCTCTCTCTTTATTCTCTGATCCTCTCCCACCTCTCTCTTTATTCTCTGATCCTCTCCCACCTCTCTCTTTATTCTCTCTCCTCTCCCACCTCTCTCTTTATTCTCTCTCCCTCTCCCACCTCTCTCTTTATTCTCTCTCCCTCTCCCACCTCTCTCTTTATTCTCTCTCCCTCTCCCACCTCTCTCTTTATTCTCTGATCCTCTCCCACCTCTCTCTTTATTCTCTGAACCTCTCCCACCTCTCTCTTTATTCTCTGATCCTCTCCCACCTCTCTCTTTATTCTCTCTCCCTCTCCCACCTCTCTCTTTATTCTCTCTCCCTCTCCCACCTCTCTCTTTATTCTCTGAACCTCTCCCACCTCTCTCTTTATTCTCTCTCCCTCTCCCACCTCTCTCTTTATTCTCTGATCCTCTCCCACCTCTCTCTTTATTCTCTGAACCTCTCCCACCTCTCTCTTTATTCTCTGAACCTCTCCCACCTCTCTCTTTATTCTCTGATCCTCTCCCACCTCTCTCTTTATTCTCTGATCCTCTCCCACCTCTCTCTTTATTCTCTGATCCTCTCCCACCTCTCTCTTTATTCTCTGAACCTCTCCCACCTCTCTCTTTATTCTCTGATCCTCTCCCACCTCTCTCTTTATTCTCTGATCCTCTCCCACCTCTCTCTTTATTCTCTGATCCTCTCCCACCTCTCTCTTTATTCTCTGATCCTCTCCCACCTCTCTCTTTATTCTCTGAACCTCTCCCACCTCTCTCTTTATTCTCTGATCCTCTCCCACCTCTCTCTTTATTCTCTGATCCTCTCCCACCTCTCTCTTTATTCTCTGATCCTCTCCCACCTCTCTCTTTATTCTCTCTTCCTCTCCCACCTCTCTCTTTATTCTCTGATCCTCTCCCACCTCTCTCTTTATTCTCTGATCCTCTCCCACCTCTCTCTTTATTCTCTCTCCCTCTCCCACCTCTCTCTTTATTCTCTCTCCCTCTCCCACCTCTCTCTTTATTCTCTGATCCTCTCCCACCTCTCTCTTTATTCTCTGATCCTCTCCCACCTCTCTCTTTATTCTCTGATCCTCTCCCACCTCTCTCTTTATTCTCTGATCCTCTCCCACCTCTCTCTTTATTCTCTGAACCTCTCCCACCTCTCTCTTTATTCTCTGATCCTCTCCCACCTCTCTCTTTATTCTCTGATCCTCTCCCACCTCTCTCTTTATTCTCTGAACCTCTCCCACCTCTCTCTTTATTCTCTTCCCTCTCCCACCTCTCTCTTTATTCTCTCTCCCTCTCCCACCTCTCTCTTTATTCTCTGATCCTCTCCCACCTCTCTCTTTATTCTCTGAACCTCTCCCACCTCTCTCTTTATTCTCTCTCCTCTCCCACCTCTCTCTTTATTCTCTGAACCTCTCCCACCTCTCTCTTTATTATCTGATCCTCTCCCACCTCTCTCTATATTCTCTGATCCTCTCCCACCTCTCTCTATATTCTCTGAACCTCTCCCACCTCTCTCTTTATTCTCTCTCCCTCTCCCACCTCTCTCTTTATTCTCTGAACCTCTCCCACCTCTCTCTTTATTCTCTGAACCTCTCCCACCTCTCTCTTTATTCTCTCTCCCTCTCCCACCTCTCTCTTTATTCTCTTCTCCTCTCCCACCTCTCTCTTTATTCTCTCTTCCTCTCCCACCTCTCTCTTTATTCTCTGATCCTCTCCCACCTCTCTCTTTATTCTCTGATCCTCTCCCACCTCTCTCTTTATTATTCTCTGATCCTCTCCCACCTCTCTCTTTATTCTCTGATCCTCTCCCACCTCTCTCTTTATTCTCTGATCCTCTCCCACCTCTCTCTTTATTATCTGATCCTCTCCCACCTCTCTCTTTATTCTCTGATCCTCTCCCACCTCTCTCTTTATTCTCTGATCCTCTCCCACCTCTCTCTTTATTCTCTCTCCCTCTCCCACTCTCTCTTTATTCTCTGATCCTCTCCCACCTCTCTCTTTATTCTCTGATCCTCTCCCACCTCTCTCTTTATTCTCTGATCCTCTCCCACCTCTCTCTTTATTCTCTGATCCTCTCCCACCTCTCTCTTTATTCTCTCTCCCTCTCCCACCTCTCTCTTTATTCTCTGAGCCTCTCCCACCTCTCTCTTTATTCTCTGAGCCTCTCCCACCTCTCTCTTTATTATTCTCTGAGCCTCTCCCACCTCTCTCTTTATTATTCTCTGATCCTCTCCCACCTCTCTCTTTATTCTCTGAACCTCTCCCAACTCTCTCTTCATTATCTGATCCTCTCCCACCTCTCTCTTTATTCTCTCTCCCTCTCCCACCTCTCTCTTCATTATCTGATCCTCTCCCACCTCTCTCTTCATTATCTGATCCTCTCCCACCTCTCTCTTTATTCTCTGATCCTCTCCCACCTCTCTCTTCATTATCTGATCCTCTCCCACCTCTCTCTTCATTATCTGAGCCTCTCCCACCTCTCTCTTCATTATCTGATCCTCTCCACCTCTCTCTTTATTCTCTCTCCCTCTCCCACCTCTCTCTTTATTCTCTGAGCCTCTCCCACCTCTCTCTTTATTATTCTCTGATCCTCTCCCACCTCTCTCTTCATTCTCTGATCCTCTCCCACCTCTCTCTTTATTCTCTGACCCTCTCCCACCTCTCTCTTCATTATCTGATCCTCTCCCACCTCTCTCTTTATTCTCTGATCCTCTCCCACCTCTCTCTTTATTCTCTCTCCCTCTCCCACCTCTCTCTTTATTCTCTGATCCTCTCCCACCTCTCTCTTTATTCTCTGATCCTCTCCCACCTCTCTCTTTATTCTCTGATCCTCTCCCACCTCTCTCTTTATTCTCTGATCCTCTCCCACCTCTCTCTTTATTCTCTGAACCTCTCCCACCTCTCTCTTTATTCTCTGATCCTCTCCCACCTCTCTCTTTATTCTCTGATCCTCTCCCACCTCTCTCTTCATTCTCTGAACCTCTCCCACCTCTCTCTTTATTCTCTCTCTCCCTCTCCCAACTCTCTCTTTATTCTCTCTCCCTCTCCCACCTCTCTCTTTATTCTCTGATCCTCTCCCACCTCTCTCTTCATTCTCTGAACCTCTCCCACCTCTCTCTTTATTCTCTCTCCCTCTCCCACCTCTCTCTTTATTCTCTGAACCTCTCCCACCTCTCTCTTTATTATCTGATCCTCTCCCACCTCTCTCTATATTCTCTGATCCTCTCCCACCTCTCTCTATATTCTCTGAACCTCTCCCACCTCTCTCTTTATTTCTCTCTCCCCTCTCCACCTCTCTCTTTATTCTCTCTCCCTCTCCCACCTCTCTCTTTATTCTCTTCTCCTCTCCCACCTCTCTCTTTATTCTCTCTTCCTCTCCCACCTCTCTCTTTATTCTCTGATCCTCTCCCACCTCTCTCTTTATTCTCTGATCCTCTCCCACCTCTCTCTTTATTATTCTCTGATCCTCTCCCACCTCTCTCTTTATTCTCTGATCCTCTCCCACCTCTCTCTTTATTCTCTGATCCTCTCCCACCTCTCTCTTTATTATCTGATCCTCTCCCACCTCTCTCTTTATTCTCTGATCCTCTCCCACCTCTCTCTTTATTCTCTGATCCTCTCCCACCTCTCTCTTTATTCTCTCTCCCTCTCCCACCTCTCTCTTTATTCTCTGAGCCTCTCCCACCTCTCTCTTTATTCTCTGATCCTCTCCCACCTCTCTCTTTATTCTCTGATCCTCTCCCACCTCTCTCTTTATTCTCTGATCCTCTCCCACCTCTCTCTTTATTCTCTCTCCCTCTCCCACCTCTCTCTTTATTCTCTGAGCCTCTCCCACCTCTCTCTTTATTCTCTGAGCCTCTCCCACCTCTCTCTTTATTATTCTCTGAGCCTCTCCCACCTCTCTCTTTATTATTCTCTGATCCTCTCCCACCTCTCTCTTTATTCTCTGAACCTCTCCCACCTCTCTCTTCATTATCTGATCCTCTCCCACCTCTCTCTTTATTCTCTCTCCCTCTCCCACCTCTCTCTTCATTATCTGATCCTCTCCCACCTCTCTCTTCATTATCTGATCCTCTCCCACCTCTCTCTTTATTCTCTGATCCTCTCCCACCTCTCTCTTCATTATCTGATCCTCTCCCACCTCTCTCTTCATTATCTGAGCCTCTCCCACCTCTCTCTTCATTATCTGATCCTCTCCCACCTCTCTCTTTATTCTCTCTCCCTCTCCCACCTCTCTCTTTATTCTCTGAGCCTCTCCCACCTCTCTCTTTATTATTCTCTGATCCTCTCCCACCTCTCTCTTCATTCTCTGATCCTCTCCCACCTCTCTCTTTATTCTCTGACCCTCTCCCACCTCTCTCTTCATTATCTGATCCTCTCCCACCTCTCTCTTTATTCTCTGATCCTCTCCCACCTCTCTCTTTATTCTCTCTCCCTCTCCCACCTCTCTCTTTATTCTCTGATCCTCTCCCACCTCTCTCTTCATTCTCTGATCCTCTCCCACCTCTCTCTTCATTATCTGATCCTCTCCCACCTCTCTCTTTATTCTCTGACCCTCTCCCACCTCTCTCTTATTATCTGATCCTCTCCCACCTCTCTCTTCATTATCTGATCCTCTCCCACCTCTCTCTTTATTCTCTGATCCTCTCCCACCTCTCTCTTTATTCTCTCTCCCTCTCCCACCTCTCTCTTTATTCTCTGATCCTCTCCCACCTCTCTCTTCATTCTCTGAACCTCTCCCACCTCTCTCTTTATTCTCTGATCCTCTCCCACCTCTCTCTTTATTCTCTGATCCTCTCCCACCTCTCTCTTTATTCTCTGAACCTCTCCCACCTCTCTCTTTATTCTCTGATCCTCTCCCACCTCTCTCTTCATTCTCTGAACCTCTCCCACCTCTCTCTTTATTCTCTCTCCCTCTCCCACCTCTCTCTTTATTCTCTGAACCTCTCCCACCTCTCTCTTTATTATCTGATCCTCTCCCACCTCTCTCTATATTCTCTGATCCTCTCCCACCTCTCTCTATATTCTCTGAACCTCTCCCACCTCTCTCTTTATTCTCTCTCCCTCTCCCACCTCTCTCTTTATTCTCTCTCCCTCTCCCACCTCTCTCTTTATTCTCTGATCCTCTCCCACCTCTCTCTTTATTCTCTGATCCTCTCCCACCTCTCTCTTTATTCTCTGATCCTCTCCCACCTCTCTCTTTATTCTCTGAGCCTCTCCCACCTCTCTCTTTATTCTCTCTCCCTCTCCCACCTCTCTCTTTATTCTCTTCTCCTCTCCCACCTCTCTCTTTATTCTCTCTCCCTCTCCCACCTCTCTCTTTATTCTCTGATCCTCTCCCACCTCTCTCTTTATTCTCTCTCCCTCTCCCACCTCTCTCTTTATTCTCTGATCCTCTCCCACCTCTCTCTTTATTCTCTGATCCTCTCCCACCTCTCTCTTTATTCTCTCTCCCTCTCCCACCTCTCTCTTTATTCTCTGAGCCTCTCCCACCTCTCTCTTTATTATTCTCTGATCCTCTCCCACCTCTCTCTTTATTCTCTGATCCTCTCCCACCTCTCTCTTTATTCTCTGATCCTCTCCCACCTCTCTCTTTATTCTCTGAACCTCTCCCACCTCTCTCTTCATTATCTGATCCTCTCCCACCTCTCTCTTCATTATCTGATCCTCTCCCACCTCTCTCTTTATTCTCTGATCCTCTCCCACCTCTCTCTTCATTATCTGATCCTCTCCCACCTCTCTCTTCATTATCTGATCCTCTCCCACCTCTCTCTTTATTCTCTCTCCCTCTCCCACCTCTCTCTTTATTCTCTGAGCCTCTCCCACCTCTCTCTTTATTATTCTCTGATCCTCTCCCACCTCTCTCTTTATTCTCTCTCCCTCTCCCACCTCTCTCTTTATTCTCTGAGCCTCTCCCACCTCTCTCTTCATTCTCTGATCCTCTCCCACCTCTCTCTTTATTCTCTCTCCCTCTCCCACCTCTCTCTTTATTCTCTCTCCCTCTCCCACCTCTCTCTTTATTCTCTCTCCCTCTCCCACCTCTCTCTTTATTCTCTGAACCTCTCCCACCTCTCTCTTTATTCTCTGATCCTCTCCCACCTCTCTCTTCATTCTCTGAACCTCTCCCACCTCTCTCTTTATTCTCTCTCCCTCTCCCACCTCTCTCTTTATTCTCTCTCCTCTCCCACCTCTCTCTTTATTCTCTGAACCTCTCCCACCTCTCTCTTTATTCTCTGATCCTCTCCCACCTCTCTCTTTATTCTCTCTCCTCTCCCACCTCTCTCTTTATTTCTCCTCTCCCACCTCTCTCTTTATTCTCTGAACCTCTCCCACCTCTCTCTTTATTCTCTCTCCCTCTCCCACCTCTCTCTTTATTCTCTGATCCTCTCCCACCTCTCTCTTTATTCTCTGATCCTCTCCCACCTCTCTCTTTATTCTCTGATCCTCTCCCACCTCTCTCTTTATTCTCTGATCCTCTCCCACCTCTCTCTTCATTCTCTCTCCCTCTCCCACCTCTCTCTTTATTCTCTCTCCTCTCCCACCTCTCTCTTTATTCTCTCTCCCTCTCCCACCTCTCTCTTTATTCTCTCTCCCTCTCCCACCTCTCTCTTTATTCTCTGATCCTCTCCCACCTCTCTCTTTATTCTCTCTCCCTCTCCCACCTCTCTCTTTATTCTCTGAGCCTCTCCCACCTCTCTCTTTATTCTCTGATCCTCTCCCACCTCTCTCTTTATTCTCTGATCCTCTCCCACCTCTCTCTTTATTCTCTGATCCTCTCCCACCTCTTTATTCTCTCTCCCTCCCACCTCTCTCTTTATTCTCTGAGCCTCTCCCACCTCTCTCTTTATTCTCTGAGCCTCTCCCACCTCTCTCTTTATTATTCTCTGAGCCTCTCCCACCTCTCTCTTTATTATTCTCTGATCCTCTCCCACCTCTCTCTTTATTCTCTGAACCTCTCCCACCTCTCTCTTCATTATCTGATCCTCTCCCACCTCTCTCTTCATTATCTGATCCTCTCCCACCTCTCTCTTTATTCTCTGATCCTCTCCCACCTCTCTCTTCATTATCTGAGCCTCTCCCACCTCTCTCTTCATTATCTGATCCTCTCCCACCTCTCTCTTCATTATCTGAGCCTCTCCCACCTCTCTCTTCATTATCTGATCCTCTCCCACCTCTCTCTTTATTCTCTCTCCCTCTCCCACCTCTCTCTTTATTCTCTGAGCCTCTCCCACCTCTCTCTTTATTATTCTCTGATCCTCTCCCACCTCTCTCTTCATTCTCTGATCCTCTCCCACCTCTCTCTTTATTCTCTGACCCTCTCCCACCTCTCTCTTCATTATCTGATCCTCTCCCACCTCTCTCTTTATTCTCTGATCCTCTCCCACCTCTCTCTTTATTCTCTCTCCCTCTCCCACCTCTCTCTTTATTCTCTGATCCTCTCCCACCTCTCTCTTCATTCTCTGATCCTCTCCCACCTCTCTCTTCATTATCTGATCCTCTCCCACCTCTCTCTTTATTCTCTGACCCTCTCCCACCTCTCTCTTCATTATCTGATCCTCTCCCACCTCTCTCTTCATTATCTGATCCTCTCCCACCTCTCTCTTTATTCTCTGATCCTCTCCCCACCTCTCTCTTTATTCTCTGATCCTCTCCCACCTCTCTCTTCATTCTCTGAACCTCTCCCACCTCTCTCTTTATTCTCTGATCCTCTCCCACCTCTCTCTTTATTCTCTGATCCTCTCCCACCTCTCTCTTTATTCTCTGAACCTCTCCCACCTCTCTCTTTATTCTCTGATCCTCTCCCACCTCTCTCTTCATTCTCTGAACCTCTCCCACCTCTCTCTTTATTCTCTCTCCCTCTCCCACCTCTCTCTTTATTCTCTGAACCTCTCCCACCTCTCTCTTTATTATCTGATCCTCTCCCACCTCTCTCTATATTCTCTGATCCTCTCCCACCTCTCTCTATATTCTCTGAACCTCTCCCACCTCTCTCTTTATTCTCTCTCCCTCTCCCACCTCTCTCTTTATTCTCTCTCCCTCTCCCACCTCTCTCTTTATTCTCTTCTCCTCTCCCACCTCTCTCTTTATTCTCTCTCCCTCTCCCACCTCTCTCTTTATTCTCTGATCCTCTCCCACCTCTCTCTTTATTCTCTGATCCTCTCCCACCTCTCTCTTTATTCTCTTCTCCTCTCCCACCTCTCTCTTCATTCTCTGATCCTCTCCCACCTCTCTCTTTATTATTCTCTGATCCTCTCCCACCTCTCTCTTTATTCTCTGATCCTCTCCCACCTCTCTCTTTATTCTCTGATCCTCTCCCACCTCTCTCTTTATTCTCTGAACCTCTCCCACCTCTCTCTTCATTATCTGATCCTCTCCCACCTCTCTCTTCATTATCTGATCCTCTCCCACCTCTCTCTTTATTCTCTGATCCTCTCCCACCTCTCTCTTTATTCTCTCTCCCTCTCCCACCTCTCTCTTTATTCTCTGAGCCTCTCCCACCTCTCTCTTTATTATTCTCTGATCCTCTCCCACCTCTCTCTTTATTCTCTCTCCCTCTCCCACCTCTCTCTTTATTCTCTGAGCCTCTCCCACCTCTCTCTTCATTCTCTGATCCTCTCCCACCTCTCTCTTTATTCTCTCTCCCTCTCCCACCTCTCTCTTTATTCTCTGATCCTCTCCCACCTCTCTCTTCATTCTCTGATCCTCTCCCACCTCTCTCTTTATTATCTGATCCTCTCCCACCTCTCTCTTCATTCTCTCTCCCTCTCCCACCTCTCTCTTTATTCTCTCTCCCTCTCCCACCTCTCTCTTTATTCTCTGAACCTCTCCCACCTCTCTCTTCATTCTCTGAACCTCTCCCACCTCTTTTTCTCTTTATTCTCTCTCCCTCTCCCACCTCTCTCTTTATTCTCTCTCCCTCTCCCACCTCTCTCTTTATTCTCTGATCCTCTCCCACCTCTCTCTTTATTCTCTGATCCTCTCCCACCTCTCTCTTTATTCTCTCTCCCTCTCCCACCTCTCTCTTTATTCTCTCTCCCTCTCCCACCACTTTATTCTCTCTCTTTATTCTCTCCCTCTCCCACCTCTCTCTTTATTCTCTCTCCCTCTCCCACCTCTCTCTTTATTCTCTTCCTCTCCACCTCTCTCTTTATTCTCTGATCCTCTCCCACCTCTCTCTTTATTCTCTGATCCTCTCCCACCTCTCTCTCTTTATTCTCTGATCCTCTCCCACCTCTCTCTTTATTCTCTGATCCTCTCCCACCTCTCTCTTCATTCTCTCTCCCTCTCCCACCTCTCTCTTTATTGTCTCTCCTCTCCCACCTCTCTCTTTATTCTCTGATCCTCTCCCACCTCTCTCTTTATTTCTGATCCTCTCCCACCTCTCTCTTTATTCTCTGATCCTCTCCCACCTCTCTCTTTATTCTCTGATCCTCTCCCACCTCTCTCTTTATTCTCTCTCCCTCTCCCACCTCTCTCTTTATTCTCTCTCCCTCTCCCACCTCTCTCTTTATTCTCTGATCCTCTCCCACCTCTCTCTTTATTCTCTGATCCTCTCCCACCTCTCTCTTTATTCTCTGATCCTCTCCCACCTCTCTCTTCATTCTCTGAACCTCTCCCACCTCTCTCTTTATTCTCTCTCCCTCTCCCACCTCTCTCTTTATTCTCTCTCCCTCTCCCACCTCTCTCTTTATTCTCTGAACCTCTCCCACCTCTCTCTTTATTCTCTGATCCTCTCCCACCTCTCTCTTTATTCTCTGATCCTCTCCCACCCCTCTCTTTATTCTCTGAGCCTCTCCCACCTCTCTCTTTATTCTCTGAACCTCTCCCACCTCTCTCTTCATTCTCTGAACCTCTCCCACCTCTCTCTTTATTCTCTCTCCCTCTCCCACCTCTCTCTTTATTCTCTGAACCTCTCCCACCTCTCTCTTCATTCTCTGAACCTCTCCCACCTCTCTCTTTATTCTCTGATCCTCTCCCACCTCTCTCTTTATTCTCTGATCCTCTCCCACCTCTCTCTTTATTCTCTTCTCCTCTCCCACCATTTTCTGTATTCTCTTCTCCTCTCCCATCTCTCTCTTTATTCTCTCTCCCTCTCCCACCTCTCTCTTTATTCTCTGAACCTCTCCCACCTCTCTCTTTATTCTCTGATCCTCTCCCACCTCTCTCTTTATTCTCTCTCCCTCTCCCACCTCTCTCTTTATTCTCTGAGCCTCTCCCACCTCTCTCTTTATTATTCTCTGATCCTCTCCCACCTCTCTCTTTATTCTCTGATCCTCTCCCACCTCTCTCTTTATTCTCTGATCCTCTCCCACCTCTCTCTTTATTCTCTGAACCTCTCCCACCTCTCTCTTCATTATCTGATCCTCTCCCACCTCTCTCTTCATTATCTGATCCTCTCCCACCTCTCTCTTTATTCTCTGATCCTCTCCCACCTCTCTCTTCATTATCTGATCCTCTCCCACCTCTCTCTTCATTATCTGATCCTCTCCCACCTCTCTCTTCATTATCTGATCCTCTCCCACCTCTCTCTTTATTCTCTCTCCCTCTCCCACCTCTCCCTTTATTCTCTGAACCTCTCCCACCTCTCTCTTTATTCTCTGATCCTCTCCCACCTCTCTCTTTATTCTCTGATCCTCTCCCACCTCTCTCTTCATTCTCTGAACCTCTCCCACCTCTCTCTTTATTATCTGATCCTCTCCCACCTCTCTCTATATTCTCTGATCCTCTCCCACCTCTCTCTATATTCTCTGAACCTCTCCCACCTCTCTCTTTATTCTCTCTCCCTCTCCCACCTCTCTCTTTATTCTCTGAACCTCTCCCACCTATCTCTTTATTCTCTGATCCTCTCCCACCTCTCTCTTTATTCTCTGACCCTCTCCCACCTCTCTCTTTATTATCTGATCCTCTCCCACCTCTCTCTTCATTATCTGATCCTCTCCCACCTCTCTCTTTATTCTCTGATCCTCTCCCACCTCTCTCTTCATTATCTGATCCTCTCCCACCTCTCTCTTCATTATCTGATCCTCTCCCACCTCTCTCTTCATTATCTGATCCTCTCCCACCTCTCTCTTTATTCTCTCTCCCTCTCCCACCTCTCCCTTTATTCTCTGAACCTCTCCCACCTCTCTCTTTATTCTCTGATCCTCTCCCACCTCTCTCTTTATTCTCTGATCCTCTCCCACCTCTCTCTTTATTCTCTGATCCTCTCCCACCTCTCTCTTTATTCTCTGATCCTCTCCCACCTCTCTCTTCATTCTCTGAACCTCTCCCACCTCTCTCTTTATTCTCTCTCCCTCTCCCACCTCTCTCTTTATTCTCTGAACCTCTCCCACCTCTCTCTTTATTATCTGATCCTCTCCCACCTCTCTCTATATTCTCTGATCCTCTCCCACCTCTCTCTATATTCTCTGAACCTCTCCCACCTCTCTCTTTATTCTCTCTCCCTCTCCCACCTCTCTCTTTATTCTCTGAACCTCTCCCACCTCTCTCTTTATTCTCTGATCCTCTCCCACCTCTCTCTTTATTCTCTGATCCTCTCCCACCTCTCTCTTTATTCTCTGAACCTCTCCCACCTCTCTCTTTATTATCTGATCCTCTCCCACCTCTCTCTTTATTCTCTGATCCTCTCCCACCTCTCTCTTTATTCTCTGAGCCTCTCCCACCTCTCTCTTTATTCTCTGATCCTCTCCCACCTCTCTCTTTATTCTCTGAGCCTCTCCCACCTCTCTCTTTATTATTCTCTGATCCTCTCCCACCTCTCTCTTTATTCTCTCTCCCTCTCCCACCTCTCTCTTTATTCTCTGATCCTCTCCCACCTCTCTCTTTATTCTCTGAACCTCTCCCACCTCTCTCTTCATTATCTGATCCTCTCCCACCTCTCTCTTCATTATCTGATCCTCTCCCACCTCTCTCTTTATTCTCTGATCCTCTCCCACCTCTCTCTTCATTATCTGATCCTCTCCCACCTCTCTCTTTATTCTCTGATCCTCTCCCACCTCTCTCTTTATTCTCTGACCCTCTCCCACCTCTCTCTTCATTATCTGATCCTCTCCCACCTCTCTCTTCATTATCTGATCCTCTCCCACCTCTCTCTTTATTCTCTGATCCTCTCCCACCTCTCTCTTTATTCTCTCTCCCTCTCCCACCTCTCTCTTTATTCTCTGATCCTCTCCCACCTCTCTCTTCATTCTCTGAACCTCTCCCACCTCTCTCTTTATTCTCTGATCCTCTCCCACCTCTCTCTTTATTCTCTGATCCTCTCCCACCTCTCTCTTTATTCTCTGAACCTCTCCCACCTCTCTCTTTATTCTCTGATCCTCTCCCACCTCTCTCTTCATTCTCTGAACCTCTCCCACCTCTCTCTTTATTCTCTCTCCCTCTCCCACCTCTCTCTTTATTCTCTGAACCTCTCCCACTCTCTCTTTATTATCTGATCCTCTCCCACCTCTCTCTATATTCTCTGATCCTCTCCCACCTCTCTCTATATTCTCTGAACCTCTCCCACCTCTCTCTTTATTCTCTCTCCCTCTCCCACCTCTCTCTTTATTCTCTTCTCCTCTCCCACCTCTCTCTTTATTCTCTCTCCCTCTCCCACCTCTCTCTTTATTCTCTTCTCCTCTCCCACCATTTTCTTTATTCTCTTCTCCTCTCCCACCTCTCTCTTTATTCTCTGATCCTCTCCCACCTCTCTCTTTATTCTCTGATCCTCTCCACCTCTCTCTTTATTCTCTCTCCCTCTCCCACCTCTCTCTTTATTCTCTCTCCCTCTCCCACCTCTCTCTTTATTCTCTGATCCTCTCCCACCTCTCTCTTTATTATTCTCTGATCCTCTCCCACCTCTCTCTTTATTCTCTGATCCTCTCCCACCTCTCTCTTTATTCTCTGAACCTCTCCCACCTCTCTCTTCATTATCTGATCCTCTCCCACCTCTCTCTTTATTCTCTGAACCTCTCCCACCTCTCTCTTTATTCTCTGATCCTCTCCCACCTCTCTCTTTATTCTCTGAACCTCTCCCACCTCTCTCTTCATTATCTGATCCTCTCCCACCTCTCTCTTTATTCTCTGATCCTCTCCCACCTCTCTCTTCATTATCTGATCCTCTCCCACCTCTCTCTTCATTATCTGATCCTCTCCCACCTCTCTCTTCATTATCTGATCCTCTCCCACCTCTCTCTTTATTCTCTCTCCCTCTCCCACCTCTCTCTTTATTCTCTGAGCCTCTCCCACCTCTCTCTTTATTATTCTCTGATCCTCTCCCACCTCTCTCTTCATTCTCTGATCCTCTCCCACCTCTCTCTTTATTCTCTGACCCTCTCTTTCTCTTCATTATCTGATCCTCTCCCACCTCTCTCTTTATTCTCTGATCCTCTCCCACCTCTCTCTTAATTCTCTCTCCTCTCCCACCTCTCTCTTTATTCTCTGATCCTCTCCCACCTCTCTCTTCATTCTCTGATCCTCTCCCACCTCTCTCTTTATTCTCTGATCCTCTCCCACCTCTCTCTTTATTCTCTGACCCTCTCCCACCTCTCTCTTCATTATCTGATCCTCTCCCACCTCTCTCTTCATTATCTGATCCTCTCCCACCTCTCTCTTCATTATCTGATCCTCTCCCACCTCTCTCTTTATTCTCTCTCCCTCTCCCACCTCTCTCTTTATTCTCTGATCCTCTCCCACCTCTCTCTTTATTTTCTGATCCTCTCCCACCTCTCTCTTTATTCTCTGAGCCTCTCCCACCTCTCTCTTTATTCTCTGACCCTCTCCCACCTCTCTCTTTATTCTCTGATCCTCTCCACCTCTCTCTTTATTCTCTGATCCTCTCCCACCTCTCTCTTTATTCTCTCTCCCTCTCCCACCTCTCTCTTTATTCTCTCTCCCTCTCCCACCTCTCTCTTTATTCTCTGAGCCTCTCTCACCTCTCTCTTTATTCTCTCTCCCTCTCCCACCTCTCTCTTTATTCTCTGATCCTCTCCCACCTCTCTCTATTATTCTCTGATCCTCTCCCACCTCTCCCTTTATTCTCTGATCCTCTCCCACCTCTCTCTTTATTCTCTCTCCCTCTCCCACCTCTCTCTTTATTCTCTGATCCTCTCCCACCTCTCTCTTTATTCTCTGACCCTCTCCCACCTCTCTCTTCATTCTCTGATCCTCTCCCACCTCTCTCTTCATTATCTGATCCTCTCCCACCTCTCTCTTTATTCTCTCTCCCTCTCCCACCTCTCTCTTTATTCTCTCTCCCTCTCCCACCTCTCTCTTTATTCTCTCTCCCTCTCCCACCTCTCTCTTTATTTTCTGATCCTCTCCCACCTCTCTCTTTATTCTCTGATCCTCTCCCACCTCTCTCTTTATTCTCTGATCCTCTCCCACCTCTCTCTTTATTCTCTGATCCTCTCCCACCTCTCTCTTTATTCTCTGATCCTCTCCCACCTCTCTTTTTATTCTCTTCTCCTCTCCCACCTCTCTCTTTATTCTCTGATCCTCTCCCACCTCTCTCTTTATTCTCTCTCCCTCTCCCACCTCTCTCTTCATTCTCTGATCCTCTCCCACCTCTCTCTTCATTCTCTGATCCTCTCCCACCTCTCTCTTCATTATCTGATCCTCTCCCACCTCTCTCTTTATTCTCTGATCCTCTCCCACCTCTCTCTTTATTCTCTCTCCCTCTCCCACCTCTCTCTTTATTCTCTGATCCTCTCCCACCTCTCTTTTTATTCTCTTCTCCTCTCCCACCTCTCTCTTTATTCTCTGTTCCTCTCCCACCTCTCTCTTTATTCTCTCTCCCTCTCCCACCTCTCTCTTTATTCTCTGATCCTCTCCCACCTCTCTCTTTATTCTCTCTCCCTCTCCCACCTCTCTCTTTATTCTCTGATCCTCTCCCACCTCTCTCTTTATTCTCTGATCCTCTCCCACCTCTCTCTTTATTCTCTGATCCTCTCCCACCTCTCTCTTTATTATCTGATCCTCTCCCACCTCTCTCTTTATTCTCTGATCCTCTCCCACCTCTCTCTTTATTCTCTCTCCCTCTCCCACCTCTCTCTTTATTCTCTCTCCCTCTCCCACCTCTCTCTTTATTCTCTCTCCCTCTCCCACCTCTCTCTTTATTCTCTCTCCCTCTCCCACCTCTCTCTTTATTCTCTGATCCTCTCCCACCTCTCTTTTTATTCTCTTCTCCTCTCCCACCTCTCTCTTTATTCTCTGATCCTCTCCCACCTCTCTCTTTATTCTCTCTCCCTCTCCCACCTCTCTCTTTATTCTCTGATCCTCTCCCACCTCTCTCTTTATTCTCTCTCCCTCTCCCACCTCTCTCTTTATTCTCTGATCCTCTCCCACCTCTCTCTTTATTCTCTGATCCTCTCCCACCTCTCTCTTTATTCTCTGATCCTCTCCCACCTCTCTCTTTATTCTCTGATCCTCTCCCACCTCTCTCTTTATTCTCTGATCCTCTCCCACCTCTCTCTTTATTCTCTGATCCTCTCCCACCTCTCTCTTTATTATCTGATCCTCCCACCTCTCTCTTTATTCTCTGATCCTCTCCCACCTCTCTCTTTATTCTCTGATCCTCTCCCACCTCTCTCTTTATTATCTGATCCTCTCCCACCTCTCTCTTTATTCTCTGATCCTCTCCCACCTCTCTTTTTATTCTCTGATCCTCTCCCACCTCTCTCTTTATTCTCTGATCCTCTCCCACCTCTCTCTTTATTCTCTGAACCTCTCCCACCTCTCTCTTTATTCTCTGATCCTCTCCCACCTCTCTCTTTATTCTCTGATCCTCTCCCACCTCTCTCTTTATTCTCTGATCCTCTCCCACCTCTCTCTTTATTCTCTTTTCTACCTCTCTCTATATTCTCTGATCCTCTCCCACCTCTCTCTTTATTCTCTGATCCTCTCCCACCTCTCTCTTTATTCTCTTTGCTCCTACCTCTCTCCATTCTCTCTCCCTCTCCCACCTCTCTCTTTATTCTCTCTCCCTCTCCCACCTCTCTCTTTATTCTCTCTCCCTCTCCACCTCTCTCTTTATTCTCTGATCCTCTCCCACCTCTCTCTTTATTCTCTCTCCCTCTCCCACCTCTCTCTTTATTCTCTGATCCTCTCCCACCTCTCTCTTTATTCTCTGATCCTCTCCCACCTCTCTCTTTATTCTCTGATCCTCTCCCACCTCTCTCTTTATTCTCTGATCCTCTCCCACCTCTCTTTATTCTCTGATCCTCTCCCACCTCTCTCTTTATTCTCTCTCCCTCTCCCACCTCTCTCTTTATTCTCTCTCCCTCTCCCACCTCTCTCTTTATTCTCTGAGCCTCTCTCACCTCTCTCTTTATTCTCTCTCCTCTCCCACCTCTCTCTTTATTCTCTGATCCTCCCACCTCTCTATTATTCTCTGATCCTCTCCCACCTCTCCCTTTATTCTCTGATCCTCTCCCACCTCTCTCTTTATTCTCTCTCCCTCTCCCACCTCTCTCTTTATTCTCTGATCCTCTCCCACCTCTCTCTTTATTCTCTGACCCTCTCCCACCTCTCTCTTCATTCTCTGATCCTCTCCCACCTCTCTCTTCATTATCTGATCCTCTCCCACCTCTCTCTTTATTCTCTCTCCCTCTCCCACCTCTCTCTTTATTCTCTCTCCCTCTCCCACTCTCTCTTTATTCTCTCTCCCTCTCCCACCTCTCTCTTTATTTTCTGATCCTCTCCCACCTCTCTCTTTATTCTCTGATCCTCTCCCACCTCTCTCTTTATTCTCTGATCCTCTCCCACCTCTCTCTTTATTCTCTGATCCTCTCCCACCTCTCTCTTTATTCTCTGATCCTCTCCCACCTCTCTCTTTATTCTCTTCTCCTCTCCCACCTCTCTCTTTATTCTCTGATCCTCTCCCACCTCTCTCTTTATTCTCTCTCCCTCTCCCACCTCTCTCTTCATTCTCTGATCCTCTCCACCTCTCTCTTCATTCTCTGATCCTCTCCCACCTCTCTCTCTTCATTATCTGATCCTCTCCCACTCTCTTTATTCTCTGATCCTCTCCCACCTCTCTCTTTATTTCTCTCCCTCTCCCACCTCTCTCTTTATTCTCTGATCCTCTCCCACCTCTTTTTTATTCTCTTCTCCTCTCCCACCTCTCTCTTTATTCTCTGATCCTCTCCCACTCTCTCTTTATTCTCTCCTCTCCCACCTCTCTCTTTATTCTCTGATCCTCTCCCACCTCTCTCTTTATTCTCTCTCCCTCTCCCACCTCTCTCTTTATTCTCTGATCCTCTCCCACCTCTCTCTTTATTCTCTGATCCTCTCCCACCTCTCTCTTTATTCTCTGATCCTCTCCACCTCTCTTTATTATCTGATCCTCTCCCACCTCTCTCTTTATTCTCTGATCCTCTCCCACCTCTCTCTTTATTCTCTCTCCTCTCCCACCTCTCTCTCTTTATTCTCTCTCCCTCTCCCACCTCTCTCTTTATTCTCTCTCCCTCTCCCACCTCTCTCTTTATTCTCTCTCCCTCTCCCCTCTCTCTTTATTCTCTGATCCTCTCCCACCTCTTTTTATTCTCTTCTCCTCTCCCACCTCTCTCTTTATTCTCTGATCCTCTCCCACCTCTCTCTTTATTCTCTCTCCTCTCCCACCTCTCTCTTTATTCTCTGATCCTCTCCCACCTCTCTTTATTCTCTCTCCCCTCCCACCTCTCTCTTTATTCTCTGATCCTCTCCCACCTCTCTCTTTATTCTCTGATCCTCTCCCACCTCTCTCTTTATTCTCTGATCCTCTCCCACCTCTCTCTTTATTCTCTGATCCTCTCCCACCTCTCTCTTTATTCTCTGATCCTCTCCCACCTCTCTCTTTATTCTCTGATCCTCTCCCACCTCTCTCTTTATTATCTGATCCTCTCCCACCTCTCTCTTTATTCTCTGATCCTCTCCCACCTCTCTCTTTATTCTCTGATCCTCTCCCACCTCTCTCTTTATTATCTGATCCTCTCCCACCTCTCTCTTTATTCTCTGATCCTCTCCCACCTCTCTTTTTATTCTCTGATCCTCTCCCACCTCTCTCTTTATTCTCTGATCCTCTCCCACCTCTCTCTTTATTCTCTGAACCTCTCCCACCTCTCTCTTTATTATCTGATCCTCTCCCACCTCTCTCTTTATTCTCTGATCCTCTCCCACCTCTCTCTTTATTCTCTGATCCTCTCCCACCTCTCTCTTTATTTTCTGATCCTCTCCCACCTCTCTCTTTATTTTCTGATCCTCTCCCTCTCCCACCTCTCTCTCTATTCTCTCCTCCTCTCCCTCTCTCCCTCTCTCCCACCTCTCTTTATTCTCTCTCCCACCTCTCTCTTTATTCTCTCTCCCACCACCTGTATTCTCTCTTTATTCTCTCTATCCTCTCCCACCTCTCTTTATCTCTCTCCTCTCTCTTTATTCTCTCTCCCACCTCTCTCTTTATTTCCTCTCCCACCTCTCTTTATTCTCTCTCCTCTCCCACCTCTCTCTCCATTCTCTCCTCCTCCCCCACCTCTCTCTTTATTCTCTCTCCCTCTCCCACCTCTCTCTCTATTCTCTCCTCCTCTCCCTCTCCCACCTCTCTCTTTATTCTCTCCTCCTCTCCCACCTCTTTCTTTATTCTCTTCTCCTCTCCTCCTCTCCCACCTCTCTCTCTATTCTCTCCTCCTCTCCCTCTCTCCCACCTCTCTCTTTATTCTCTCCTCCTCTCCCACCTCTTTCTTTATTCTCTCTCCTCTCCCACCTCTCTCTTTATTCTCTCCTCCTCTCCCACCTCTCTCTTTATTCTCTGATCCTCTCCCACCTCTCTCTTTATTCTCTGATCCTCTCCCACCTCTCTCTTTATTCTCTGATCCTCTCCCACCTCTCTCTTTATTCTCTGATCCTCTCCCACCTCTCTTTATTCTCTGATCCTCTCCCACCTCTCTCTTTATTCTCTCTCCCTCTCCCACCTCTCTCTTTATTCTCTCTCCTCTCCCACCTCTCTCTTTATTCTCTGAGCCTCTCCCACCTCTCTCTTTATTCTCTCTCCTCTCCCACCTCTCTCTTTATTCTCTGATCCTCTCCCACCTCTCTCTTTATTCTCTGATCCTCTCCCACCTCTCTCTTTATTCTCTGATCCTCTCCCACCTCTCTCTTTATTCTCTCTCCCTCTCCCACCTCTCTTTATTCTCTGATCCCTCCCACCTCTCTCTTTATTCTCTGATCCTCTCCCACCTCTCTCTTCATTCTCTGATCCTCTCCCACCTCTCTCTTTATTATCTGATCCTCTCCCACCTCTCTCTTTATTCTCTCTCCCTCTCCCACCTCTCTCTCTTTATTCTCTGATCCTCTCCCACCTCTCTCTTTATTCTCTGATCCTCTCCCACCTCTCTCTTTATTCTCTGATCCTCTCCCACCTCTCTCTTTATTCTCTGATCCTCTCCCACCTCTCTCTTTATTCTCTGATCCTCTCCCACCTCTCTCTTTATTCTCTGATCCTCTCCCACCTCTCTCTTTATTCTCTGATCCTCTCCCACCTCTCTCTTTATTCTCTGATCCTCTCCCACCTCTCTCTTTATTCTCTGATCCTCTCCCACCTCTCTCTTTATTCTCTGATCCTCTCCCACCTCTCTCTTTATTCTCTGATCCTCTCCCACCTCTCTCTCTTTATTCTCTGATCCTCTCCCACCTCTCTCTTTATTCTCTGATCCTCTCCCACCTCTCTCTTTATTCTCTGATCCTCTCCCACCTCTCTCTTTATTCTCTCTCCTCTCCACCTCTCTCTTTATTCTCTGATCCTCTCCCACCTCTCTCTTTATTCTCTCTCCTCTCCCACCTCTCTCTTTATTCTCTCCTCTCCCACCTCTCTCTTTATTCTCTCTCCCTCTCCCACCTCTCTCTTTATTCTCTGATCCTCTCCCACCTCTCTCTTTATTCTCTCTCCCTCTCCCACCTCTCTCTTTATTCTCTGATCCCTCTCCCACCTCTCTCTTTATTCTCTGATCCTCTCCCACCTCTCTCTTTATTCTCTGATCCTCTCCCACCTCTCTCTTTATTCTCTGATCCCTCTCCCACCTCTCTCTTTATTCTCTCTCCTCTCCCACCTCTCTCTTTATTCTCTCTCCTCTCCCACCTCTCTCTTTATTCTCTCTCCCTCTCCCACCTCTCTCTTTATTCTCTGATCCTCTCCCACCTCTCTCTTTATTCTCTCTCCTCTCCCACCTCTCTCTTTATTCTCTGATCCTCCCACCTCTCTCTTTATTCTCTCTCCTCTCCCACCTCTCTCTTTATTCTCTGATCCTCTCCCACCTCTCTCTTTATTCTCTCTCCTCTCCCACCTCTCTCTTTATTCTCTGATCCTCTCTCCCACCTCTCTCTTTATTCTCTGATCCTCTCCCACCTCTCTCTTTATTCTCTGATCCTCTCCCACCTCTCTCTTTATTCTCTGATCCTCTCCCACCTCTCTCTTTATTCTCTGATCCTCTCCCCTCTCTCTTTATTCTCTGATCCTCTCCCACCTCTCTCTCTTTATTCTCTGATCCTCTCCCACCTCTCTCTTTATTCTCTGATCCTCTCCCACCTCTCTCTTTATTCTCTGATCCTCTCCCACCTCTCTCTTTATTCTCTGATCCTCTCCCACCTCTCTCTTTATTCTCTGATCCTCTCCCACCTCTCTCTTTATTCTCTGATCCTCTCCCACCTCTCTCTTTATTCTCTGATCCTCTCCCACCTCTCTCTTTATTCTCTCTCCTCTCCCACCTCTCTCTTTATTCTCTGATCCTCTCCCACCTCTCTCTTTATTCTCTGATCCTCTCCCACCTCTCTCTTTATTCTCTGATCCCTCTCCCACCTCTCTCTTTATTCTCTGATCCTCTCCCACCTCTCTCTTTATTCTCTGATCCTCTCCCACCTCTCTCTTTATTCTCTGATCCTCTCCCACCTCTCTCTTTATTCTCTGATCCTCTCCCACCTCTCTCTTTATTCTCTCTCCCTCTCTCCCCTCTCTCTTTATTCTCTCCTCTCCTCTCCCACCTCTCTTTATTCTCTTCCCTCCTCTCCACCTCTCTCTTTATTCTCTCCTCCTCCCACCTCTCTCTTTATTCTCTGATCCTCTCCCACCTCTCTCTTTATTCTCTCCCTCTCCCACCTCTCTCTTTATTCTCTGATCTCCTCTCCCACCTCTCTCTTTTATTCCTCTGATCCTCTCTTTATTCCTCTCTCTTTATTTCTCTGATCCTCTCCCACCTCTCTCTTTATTCTCTGATCCCTCCCACCTCTCTCTTTATTCTCTGATCCTCTCCCACCTCTCTCTTTATTCTCTGATCTCTCCCACCTCTCTCTTTATTCTCTGATCCTCTCCCACTCTCTCTTTATTCTCTGATCCTCTCCCACCTCTCTCTTTATTCTCTGATCCTCTCCCACCTCTCTCTTTATTCTCTGATCCTCTCCCACCTCTCTCTTTATTCTCTGATCCTCTCCCACCTCTCTCTTTATTCTCTGATCCTCTCCCACCTCTCTCTTTATTCTCTCTCCTCTCTCCCACCTCTCTCTTTATTCTCTGATCCTCTCCCACTCTCTCTTTTTCTCTCTGATCCTCTCCCACCTCTCTCTTTATTCTCTGATCCTCTCCCACCTCTCTCTTTATTCTCTCTCCTCTCCCACCTCTCTCTTTATTCTCTCTCCTCTCCCACCTCTCTCTTTATTTCTCTCCTCTCCTCTTTCCCACCTCTCTTCTTTATTCTCTCCTCCTCTCCCACCTCTCTCTTTATTTCTCTGTTCCTCTCCCACCTCTCTCTTTATTCTCTCTCCCTCTCCCACCTCTTTCTATTATTCTCTCTCCTCTCCCTCCTCTCTCTTTATTCTCTCCTCCTCTCCCACCTCTCTCTTTATTCTCTTCTCCTCTCCCTCTCTCTCTTTATTCTCTGATCCTCTCCTCCCTCCTCTCTCTTTATTCTCTTCTCCCTCTCCCACCTCTCTTTTGTATTCTCTTCTCTCCACCTCTCTCTTTATTCTCTCCTCCTCTCCCCTCTCTCTTTATTCTCTCTCCTCTCCCACCTCTCTCTTATTCTCTCTCCCTCCTCTCCTCCTCTCTTCTTTATTCTCTTCTCCTCTCCTCACCTCTCTCTTTATTCTCTCTCCCTCTCCTCCTCTCTCTTTATTCTCTCCTCCTCTCCCTCCTCTCTTTATTCTCTTCTCCTCTCCTCACCTCTCTCTTTATTCTCTCTCCTCCTCTCCCACCTCTCTCTTTATTCTCTCCCTCTCCCACCTCTCTCTTTATTCTCTTCTGATCTCTCTCCTCACCTCTCTCTTTATTCTCTCTCCTCTCTCCACCTCTCTCTTTATTCTCTCTCCTCCTCCCACCTCTCTTTTATTCTCTCTCCTCTCCCTCCTCTCCTCTTTATTCTCTTCTCCTCTCCTCCTCTCCCACCTCTCTCTTTATTCTCTGATCCTCTCCCACCTCTCTCTTTATTCTCTGATCTCTCCCTCCTCTCTCTCTTTATTCTCTCCTCCTCTCCCCTCCTCTCTCTTTATTATCTGATCCTCTCTCCTCTTTCTATTCTCTTCTCCTCTCCTCCCTCTCCCCTGTACCTCTCTCTTTATTCTCTGATCCTCTCCCACCTCTCTCTTCTTTATCTGATCCTCTCCCACCTCTCTCTTTATTCTCTCCTCCTCTCCACCTCTCTTTTTATTCTCTGATCCTCTCCTCCCTCCCTCTCTTTATTCTCTGATCCTCTCTCCACCTCTCTCTTTATTCTCTGAACCTCTCCCACCTCTCTCTTTATTATCTCCTCCTCTCCCACCTCTCTCTTTATTCTCTGATCTCTCCTCTCCCACCTCTCTCTTTATTCTCTCCTCCTCTCCCACCTCTCTTTATTCTCTCTCTCTCCTCCTTTTCTGATCCTCTCCCACCTCTCTCTTTTATTTTCTGATTCCTCTCCTCTCCTCCTCTTTCTGTATTCTCTCCTCCTCTCCTCCTCTTTCTGTATTCTCTCCTCCTCTCCTCCTCTTTCTGTATTCTCTTCTCCTCTCCTCCTCTTCTTTTCTCTTCTCTCTCCTCCTCTCCTCCTCTTTCTGTATTCTCTTCTCCTCTCCTCCTCTCCCACCTCTCTCTTTATTCTCTCTCCCTCTCCCACCTCTCTCTTTATTCTCTCCTCCTCTCCCACCTCCCACCTCTTTATTCTCTGATCCTCTCCCACCTCTCTCTTTATTCTCTCTATCCTCTCTCTCTTTATTCTCCTCTCCCACCTCTCTCTTTATTCTCTCCTCCTCTCCCACCTCTTTCTCTATTCTCTCCTCCCCTTCCCCTCTCCCACCGCTCTCTATTCTCTCCTCCCCCTCTCCCACCTCTCTCTCCTCATCTCCACTTCTCCCACTGTCTATATCCCCCTCTCTCTTGTGTGTGATTCTTTTACATTCCTGGAACATTCCAGGAGGATTATCCTCTAGCATTCTCAGGGGTCCTGAGGGGCCTGAGGGGCCACCAATAGCCCCCCCACTGTGCCGTTGTCAATGTGGGGTGGGGGTGGGTGATACCCTCTGTCAACGCTGGTGGAGGGCCACACCCCTAGTATCTTGTTCTGTTCCCACTTAGGTAGTTGAAGTAAGCAGGCTAGGTATCATACATCTCTCACACATGCCTGCATGGAGTTGACAACAAACTCCTGATCTATACATCAAACCCCTTTCACTTTCTTTTGTTTTGTCCCCCTACAGCTTCACACAGTACTTGCTGGATTAATGTTTAACCCACAACCTAATGACAACCTCCACACAACCCTTCCACCCCTAATGACCACCACAGACACAGGGGGTCCCTCTTATTGTCTTCCAATCCCACTGTCTATCACCAACTACCAACTGACCAGGACAAATGGGACAGCCTCACGCCTGAACCAACCCACATACAAGGTAATTGATTCCTGATCCCCCCCCCCCCCCCCCCCACTGTTTCATGTCCAGTGGTTTCTCCCTCATTGATCAGGTTTTATCATTAGGTTTGATGGATGCATTGCATGTACCTTCTATCTCCCATACGGACTAATGGTTCAAAGACATCTTGGTCTTGGTATCATCCACTATCTTCAATTGTGACAGAGAGACAGAGACACAAAGAAACACACATACACAGAGAAGAGAAAGAGAGAGAGAAAATTAGTAGTTCTTCAGTCTCTGAACCATCCACTCTGGATCAGAGACGAGGGTCTTTAAGACAGGGACTTGCTTTCACTGATAGTTTTTGGTTAATTACAGATGTAGGATCTTAATTTGATCACTCTTTTGTTGATGAGAATTTTCCTGCAGGAGGAAAATGCAAACTTGTAGTATAGTCAAGGACCTGATATGCCCTGACGTAAAATATATCAACACCTACAAACAACATGCACTAATTATAATCCACGTAATAATTCACATTTCTTGTTAGTGCAGGATTACTTTCCTGCTGTGGTAAACTGTTTTAAATGAAGATGATTCACCAGTAAGCATAGGACACACACTCATGCATGCCTGCATGTACAGGGAGGAGGGAGGGGGAAGGAGATTCACCCCTTCTCTCCATGCTCCTCCAATCCCCTTGTCCTCCTTTTCTTCTCTTTTTATGGGTTAACAGTGAGCTAGTGAGAGGTAATCCTTTGCTTTTTATGGGTTAACAGTGAGCTAGTGAGAGGTAATCCTCTGCTTTTTATGGGTTAACAGTGAGCTAGTGAGAGGTAATCCTCTGCTTTTTATGGGTTAACAGTGAGCTAGTGAGAGGTAATCCTCTGCTTTTTATGGGTTAACAGTGAGCTAGTGAGAGGTAATCCTCTGCTTTTGCCTCTTTTTCCTGTTTGCGGCTCCCTCTCTGAGGAGCCTTTGTGTGGTGAGAGTGAGAGAGAGAGAGAGAGAGAGAGAGAGAGAGAGAGAGAGAGAGAGAGAGAGTTACAGGCCAAACCAGTAGCACAGGCAGACCTACTGCATGTGGAAACATTCACATCACCACCTATGACAAGAGCTTGGCAGGGGGAGCTAGAGGGAGAGAGGGGGGGCACAGAAAAAGGCAGAGGTAGTGATGGGAGAGCAGGCAGGCAGAGAGAGAGAGAGAGAGAGAGTGGTAGTGATGCGAGAGCAGGCAGGCAGAGAGAGAGAGAGAGAGAGAGAGAGAGAAAGAGAAGGCAGGCAGAGAGAGAGAGAGACAGAGACAGAGACAGAGAGAGAGAGAGAGAGAGAGAGAGAGAGAGAGAGAGAGAGAGAGAGAGAGCTCGTAAACTTTCCCCCCACTATGGATGTGGGTTGAGGCCAATCCACCACCACTCTCACCTTGTCTGGATCCATCTGTATATGTCCTGCAGTGATGACGTATCCAAGGAATGAGATAGGGGATCGATGGAACTCAGACTTTGCCGCTTTAACGACAATCTGGTTCTCCAGGAGACACTGAAGGACTTGTCAGACATGGAGGACGTGTACTTGATCTGACTGGGAAAAGACCAGGATGTTGTCGAGGTACACAAACACAAACAGGTTCAGCATGTCCTGGAGCTCATAGTTGACCAGGTCCTGGAACACAGCGGGAGCATTGGTCAGCCTGAGTGGCATAACTAAGTACTCATAGCGCCCACTAGACGTGTTAAAGGCAGTCTTCCATTCATCTCCTTCCCGTAAAGGAACCAGATGGTAGGCCTTTCTCGAAGGTCCAACTTGGAGAAGATGGTCACTCCCTGAAGAGGTTTGAAAGCCGAGGAGATGAGTGGTAGAGGGTAATGTTTTTTTACTGTGATGTCATTAAGGCCCCTGTAGTCGATATACAGCCGCAGGGTTTGGTCCTTCTTCTCCACAAAGAAGAATCCTGCACCGGTGGGGGAGGTCGATGGGCAAATAACCCTACAACGAATGAGTTCTCAATGTACTCCTCCATAGTCTTGGTCTCTGGCCCTGACAGGGAGTAAAGCCGCCCCCGAGGGGGTTTAGTGCCCGGGAGAAGGTCAATGGCACAGTCGTAGGGTCGATGCAGAGGGAGAGAAGTAGCACGGGTCTTGTTGAAGACCTCCCGGAGGTCCAGATACTCAGCGAAATGGTGGAGAGGTCTGAGGCTTCTCTCAAGGCTGCAAGGAGATGTCCCGGAGCAGACTGAGCCGACTTGAGACAATGAGCATGGCAGATAGCACCAGTAGCCCCATCGATCCGGGGATTGTGCTTCTGGAGCCATGAATATCCCAAAACCATGAGTACATGGGGAGATTCGATGAGAGGGAACTGCATACACTCACTGTGATACTCGTAGGTCGATAGGAATTCTGTTGCGGGTGACTCGGCCAATAGAACGCCCATCCAGCGCTCTGACGTCCTTGGGAATGGAGAGGGGCAGAGTGGTGATACCAAGCTCCGATACCAAGGTAGCATCGACAAAGCTTTCATTGGCCCCAGAGTCAATGAGCACCTTGAGTGATTTGACCTAGTCACCCCATAACAGGGTGGCATGGAGAGGGGCTGAGTGGTGATACCAAGCTCCAAAACCAAGGTAGCATCAATAAAGCTTTCATTGGCCCCAGAGTCAATGAGCACCTTGAGTGATTTGGCCTGGTCACCCCTTAACAGGGTGGCATGCATCTTTATGGCTCACCAGAGTACTCGTGCCTAGTGATAAGCCTGGTATTTTAAGCCTGATAAGCCTGGTCTTTTCAATGGACAGGTGAAATATAATGTCCTGTAGTCCCACAATACGGACAGCTCCTGTTCAGTCTGGGTAAACATTAATCCGGAGACAATCGAGCCCTTCACAGTAGCTTGGTCTCTGGAGGAGGCGAGTCGACCTCCCTTTGGGGATTCCCCTGAGCACTCGGGTGACGTCGGAGTCACTATGAAATGGGTTTCCGGCATTCCTCGGAGTCGAGGTGGGTATCGAGGGCGAGCGAAGGGGACAGGGGACAGATTCCCTCTCCCTCCTACGTTCTCGTAGCCACCCATCAATCGGGATGGTCAAAGCTATGAGGGATTCGAGGTCCATGGGCAACTCCCGGGCTGCGAGCTCATCTTTGATCAACTCCGATAATCCGTGAAGGAACATGTCGAACAATGCTTTCGGGTTCCAGGCACTCTCAGCCACCAACGTGTGAAAATCCACTGCGTAGTCTACCACACTACGGGCGTCTTGATGTAGCTGGAGCAGTTTATCAGCAGCCTCTCTCCCAGACAACGGAGAATCAAACACCTTCCGTACTGCCACCACAAACGTCTCCAGACTGAGGTAAACGGCGAACTGTTGCTCCCACACCACCGTAGCTCAGGCGAGTGCCCTCCTGGATATCAGCGTTATGATGTACGCTATCCTCGATCGCTCCGAGGGGAACGAAGAAGTCTACAGCTCGAAGACGAGGGAGCACTGTATGATAGACCACATATTCACACTGCACACCCTAATTGTTCCATAATCTCCAGCATAACACTGCGGAGGAGGTAAGCAGGGTTCTCGGGACACTGGGGTAGGCTGGGAAGAAAAGCCACTGGTGGTGGGTTGCTGAGAGTTACTGGTGTGGCTTGCTGCCTAGTAGGGAATCCGCAGACTTTATTCAGCAATGTATCGAAAGCCTGGGCATGGCGTTACACCAGGGTATGGAGTCCCTCCATAAGGCATTGCAGCAACTCATTGTCTCTTCCAATGGTGGCTCCTTGCTGGTTTTGATTATTTTTTTATTTTACCTTTATTTTACTAGGCAAGATCAGTTAAGAACAAATTCTTATTTTCAATGACGGCCTAGGAACAGTGGGTTAACTGCCTGTTCAGGGGCAGAACGACAGATTTGTACCATGTCAGCTCGGGGGTTTGAACTTGCAACCTTCCGGTTACTAGTCCAACCACTAGGCTACCCTGCCGCCCCAGGTGACAGCATTTTGACAGCATTGTGGAGCTGGTCTGAGTCTGCTGGGTAAGTCATGGCTAGTTCGTACTTTCAGAACTCAAGATAAGACCCAGATGCAGACAGCTAGAATCCCAGATATTTATTGACCCAAACATGGGGCAGGCAAAAGAGAGGTCAAGGGAAGGCAGAGGTCCGTAATCCAGGGCAAAGTAAATTAGGTACCGAACAGCAGGTAGGTTCTGTGTCAGTGCTGGCAGAGATTTGTAATCGGGTCAGAGTCAGGCAGGTACAGAACGGGAGGCAGGCTCGGGGTCAGAGCAGGCAGAATGGTCAGAACCTGGGAAACAGAAACTGGAGAAAGCAGGAAGACGGAAAAGCACGCTGGTAAGACCTGACAAGACAAGACGAAATGACAACAGACAAACAGGAAACACAGGTATAAATACACAGGGGATAATGGGGAAGATGGGCGACACCTGGAGGGGGATGGAGACAAGCACAAAGACAGGTGAAACCGATCAGGGTGTGACACCTATAGCTCAGCTCTTGGCAATAGTACTGTACACTACTTTATCACTGACTTCAACCCAGAGTCTCTTAGAGCGTTCACAGTCAGTCCACTGACACCCATATCAGATCACAGCAAAACCACACTACTTGAACAGAGCTATGCTCAATCAGGAGGCATCAAAGCCAAAGGAACTGAATAATATTAAGAAATGCTATAGATAGAAGGAAAATCGTATGGAAATCTACCAAAAACAAATTCAATCCCTTCGAGACAATTCCATGGACAAAATATTTCCCTGTAATAGTGAAGCTGTAAACTTGGCAGTAGAAAACGTAAACAGTATATTTGACCTCTCAGCTTCCCTATCAAATATTTTTTTCAAGCAGACAACCTAAGAAAATTAACAACAATGACAAATGGTTTGATGAAGAAGGCAAAAACCTAAGAAAGAATTTGAGAATCCTTTCCAACCAAAAACAGAGACCCAGAAAACCTGAGTCTACACCTTCACTATGGTGAGTCACTAAAACAATATAGAAATACACTATGGAAAAAGAAGGAACAGCACGTCAGAAATCAGCTCAATGTAATTGAAAAATCCATAGAATCTAACCATTTCTGGGAAAATTGGAAAACTCTAAACAAACAACATCACAAAGAGTTATCTATCCAAAACAGAGATGAGGGCGGCAGGGTAGCCTAGTGGTTAGAGCATTGGACTAGTGACCGGAAGGTTGCAAGTTCAAATCCCCGAGCTGACAAGGTACAAATCTGTCGTTCTACCCCTGAACAGGCAGTTAACCCACAGTTCCTAGGCCGTCATTGAAAATAAGTAATGTATGGATAAACCACTTCTCCAACATTTTTGGAAAAGACAGAACAGCAAAAACATATACATGATCAAATACAAATATTAGAATCAACTATAAAAGACTACCAGAACCCACTGGATTCTCCAATTACTGTATATTGAAATGAACTACAGGACAAAATACAAACCCTCCAACCCAAAAAAGCCTGTGGTGTTGATGGTATCCTCAATGAAATGATAAAATATACAGACCACACATTCCAATTGGCTATACTAAAACTCTTCAACATCATCGTCAGCTCTGGAATCCCCCCCCCCCCCCCCCCCCCCCAATATTTGGAACCAAGGACTGATCACCCCAATCCACAAAAGTGGAGACAAATTACATCCCAATAACTACGCAACTTTGGGAAAATCCTCTGTATTGTCAATAACAGCCATCTCTTCATCTCTTACATTTCCTTTGCGAAATCAATGTACTGAGCAAATGTCAAATGGACTTTTTACCAAATTACTGTATGATAGACCACGTATTCACCCTGCACACCCTAATTGACAAACAAACAAACCAAAACCAAGGCAAAGTGTTCTCGTGCATTGTTGATTTCAAAAAAGCTTTTGACTCAATTTGGCATGAGGGTCTGCTATACAAATGAATGGAAAGTGATGTTGATGGAAAAACACATGACATTATAAAATCCATGTACATAAAGTGTGTGGTTAAAAATGGCAAAAAAACACATTTCTTTCCACAGAGCCGTGGGGTGAGACAGGGATGCAGTTTTTAAAAAAAGCCCCACCCTTTCAACATACTGTATATATCAACAAATTGGCGAGGGCACTAGAACAGTCTGCAGCACCTGGTCTCACCCTATCAGAATCTGAAGGCAAATGTCTACTGTTTGCTGATGATCTGGTGCTTTTGTCCCAACCAAGGAGGGCCTACAGCAGCACCTAGATCTTCTGCACAGATTGTGTCAGACCTGGGCCCTGACAGTGAATCTAGGTAAGACAAAAAATAAGGGTGTTCCAAAAAAGGTCCAGTTGCCAGGACCACAAATACAAATTCCATCTAGACACCGTTGCCTTAGAGCACACAACAAAATGTTACATACCTCGGCGCCACAGGTAACTTCCACAAAGCTGTGAACGAGCTGAGAGACAAGGCAAGAAGGGACTTCTATGACATCAAAAGGAACATAAAATTCAATATATCAATTAGGATCTGGCTGAAAATACTTGAATCAGTTATGTAAACCATTGCCCTTTATGGTTATGAGGTCTGGGGTCCGCTCACCAACAAAGAACTCACAAAATGGGACAAACACCAAACTATGACTATGCATGCAGAATTCTGCAAAAAATATCCTCTGTGTACAACTAAAACACCAAATAATGCATGCAGAGCAGAATTAGTCCGATACTCACTAATGATCCAAATCCACTAAACTCTATAACCATCTAAAAGGAAGCGATTCCCAAACCTTCCATAACAAAGCCATCACCTACAGAGAAATTAACCTGGAGAAGAGCCTCCTAAGCAAGCTAGTCCTGGAGCTCTGTTCACAAACACAAACAGACCCCACAAAGCCCCAGGACAGAAACACACTTAGAACCAAATCATGAAAAAACTAAAATATAATTATTTGACACATTGGAAAGAATTTACAAAAAAACTGAGCAAACTAGAATGGCCCAGAGAGTACACAGTCACAGAATACCTGACCATTGTGACTAACCCAAAAAGAAGGAAATATTTGACTATGGACAGTACAGACTGAGTGGGCATAGCCTTGCTATTGAGAAAGGCCTCCGAAGGCAGACCTGGCTCTCAAGAGAAGACAGGCTATATGCACACTGCCCACAAAATGAGGTGGTAACTGAGCTGCACTTCCTAACTTCCTACCAAATGTGTGACCATATTAGAGACACATATTTCCCTCAGATCACACAGACCCAAAGAATTCGAAAACAAATCCAATTTGGATAAACTCCTGTATCTATTGGGTGAAATACCACAGTGTGCACGAAAAGGGAAACCAGTGAAGAACAATTACCATTGTAATTACAACCTATATTTATGTTTATTTATTTTCCCTTTTGTACTTTAACTCTTTGCACATTATTACAACATTGTATATAGACATAATATGACATTTGAAATGTCTTCATTCTTTTGGAACGTTGTGAGTGTACTGTACAATTTTTATTGTTTATTTCACTTTTGTTCATTATATATTTGACTTGCGTTGGCAATGTAAACATATGTTTCCCATGCCAATAAAGCCCTTTGAATTGAGTGGGGGTGGGGAGAAAGAGACCCAACAGTCAGAAGAATTTCCTTACCTCAGCCAAAATAAAAGTGAGAGCGGAGCCAAACTCTCTCAGCTGTTTCCTAATTTTCTCCTGCCAACAAGAGTAATTCTCACCTCCCTTCCACTCCCTCTCTCCTCTTCCCCTCCCTCTCTCCTTCTCTTCCCCTCCCCCTCTCCTTCTCTTCTCTTCCCCTCCCCCTCTCCTCTTCCACTCCCTCTCTCCTCTTCCACTCCCTCTCTCCTTCTCTTCCCTCCCCCTCTCCTTCTCTTCCCTCCCTCTCTCCTCTTCCCTCCCTCTCTCCTCTTCCCCTCTCTCTCCTTGTCTTCCCTCCCCTCTCCTTCTCTTCCCTCCCTCTCTCTTTCTCTTCCCTCCCTCTCTCCTCTTCCCTCCCCCTCTCCTTCTCTTCCCCTCCCCTCTCTCCTTCTCTTCCCATCCCTCTCTCCTCTTCCCCTCCCCCTCTCCTTCTCTTCCCCTCCCTCTCTCCTCTTCCCTCCCCCTCTCCTTCCCTTCCCCTCCTCTCTCCTTCTCTCTCCCTCCCCTTTCTGTTCCCCCTTGTAATCATTCTCTGTCTTTTGTTCAGTCTCCATACCTACCTGGTCTTTATCTTTCCATCTCCCTCCATCGCTCTGTCCCTCTAAACCTCTTTCCCTCCCTCTGGGTTTACATCTTTATCCCTCTCTCCCTCTCTCGGCTCATGTTGCCTCTCTCCCTATCTCCCTCTCTCTCCCCCTCCATCCCTCCCTCTCTCTCTCTCTCAGCTCATGTTGCCTCTCTCCCTCTCTCTCCCTATCTCCCTCTCTCTCCCCCTCCATGTCTCCCTATCTCACCCTTTCTCCTCTCTCATCTCATGTTGCCTCTCTCCCTATCTCCCTCTCTCTCCCCTCCATATCTCCCTCTCTCTCAGCTCATGTTGCCCCCTCTCCCTATCTCCCTCTCTCCCCTCTCTCCATATTTCCTTTCTCCCTCCCCCCTCTCTCTCTCTCTCTCTCTCTCTCTCTCTCTCTCCCCTCTCTCTCCATATTTCCTCTCTCCCTCTCTCTCCCTATCTCCCTGTCCCCCCCATATCTCCCTCTCTCCCTCTCTCTCAGCTCATGTTGCCTCTCTCCCTATCTCCCTCTCTCTCCCCCTCCATATCTCCCTATCTCACTCTTTCTCCCTCTCTCAGCTCATGTTGCCTCTCTCTCCCTATCTCGCTCTCTCACCCCCCTCTCTCTCCATCTTTCCCCCACTCTCCCTCCCTCTCTCTCTCTCAGCTCAAGTTGCCTCTCCCTCTCAATTCAATTCAAGGGGCTTTATTGGCATGGGAAAGTGAAATGAATAAGACCATTTAAATAAACAACAGAAAGTGGCAGTAAATATTACACTCACACAAGTTCAAAAAGAGTAAAGACATGGCAAAGGTTATATTATGTCTATATACAGTCTTGTAGTGATGTGCAAATAGTTAAAGTACAAAAGGGAAAATAAATCAACATAAATATGGGTTGTATTTACAATGGTGTCTGTTCTTCACTGGGTCCCTGTTTCTTGTCACAACAGGTCACACATCTTGCTGCTGTGATGGCACACTGTGGTTTTTATTCTCTGTTTAGGGACAAATATCATTCTACTTTGCTCAGGTTTTTTTGTTAATTCTTTCCAATGTGTCAAATAGTTATCTCTTTGTTTTTTCATGATTTGGGTCTAATTGTGTTGCTGTTCCTGGGGCTCTGTGGGGTCTGTTTGTGTTAGTGAACAGAGCCCCAGGAACAGCTGGCTTAGCCTCCCTCCCTCTCTCTCAGCTCATGTACACACACACACACACACACACACACACACACACACACACACACACACACACACACACACACACACACACACACACACACACACACACACACACACACACACACACACACACACACATCCTCTCTTCCCTTACTACCCCACTGATCAGAGTCTAGTTTGTCTACCCCCCACCCCCTCACACAAAGCCTCTCTTTACATCTAAACATCTGTCCTTCCCATTAGACCCTCAACCCCCCCCCAACCATCACCACTCTCCCCCAACCATTACCACCCTCCTCCCAACCACCATCACCACCCCCAACCATCACCACCGTCCTCCCAACCATCACCACCTTCCCCCAACCACCACCATCAGCCCCAACCATCACCACTCTCCCCCAACCATCACCACCCTCCTCCCAACCACCACCACCCTCCTCCCAACCACCATCACCACCTCCAACCATCACCACTCTCCCCCAACCATCACCACCTTCCCCCAACCATCACCACTCTCCCCCAACCATTACCACCCTCCTCCCAACCACCACCACCAGCCCCAACCATCACCACTCTCCCCCAACCATCACCACCCTCCTCCCAACCACCATCACCACCCCCAACCATCACCACCGTCCTCCCAACCATCACCACCTTCCCCCAACCACCACCATCAGCCCCAACCATCACCACCCACCCCCAACCATCACCACCCTCCTCCCAACCATCACCACCCTCCTCCCAACCACCATCACCACCTCCAACCATCACCACCCTCCTCCCAACCATCACCACCTTCCCCCAACCACCACCACCAGCCCCAACCATCACCACCCACCCCCAACCATCACCACCCTCCTCCCAACCCTCACCACCCTCCTCCCAACCACCATCACCACCCCCAACCATCACCACCGTCCTCCCAACCATCACCACCTTCCCCCAACCACCACCATCAGCCCCAACCATCACCACCCACCCCCAACCATCACCACCCTCCTCCCAACCATCACCACCTTCCCCCCAACCACCACCACCAGCCCCAACCATCACCACCCACCCCCAACCATCACCACCCTCCTCCCAACCACCATCACCACCCTCCTCCCAACCATCACCACCAATGGACATGAAATGTGGACTGTGTCCCAAATGGCACCCTATTCCCTATATACAGCACTACTTTTGACAGGAGCCTAAAGGTGTAGTGCACTATGTAGGGAATAGGGTGCCATTTGGGATGTATGGTGTTTTAGCTCAGTTAGTTCCCAGTATTCCTCCAATGTGGGCGTCTGCAGATGAAAAGGGATGGGAATGTGGATGATAACTATGATAATGATGATGATTGATGATGGCGAGGAGGATGAAGAATGCTAGCAGTCGCCTAATTGGGGTGAGATGAGTTAGAGATGGGGAAGGTAGCCCTGCTACACACACGCCCATAGAGGTGGGAAGGACTGTAGAAAGATGGACCATCAGCAGTCAGTGAGGCATGAACAGAGACCAGCAGAAGCCAATAGTCTGTGTACCAGCGTGTGGCATTGATGGAAGAGGAGGGAGGTTGTTTGTGGTCTAGAACGACAAACAAACACCCAGAGTGCCACTGGAATGAAGGATGCCCAAACACTGGTGACGAACTGGGGACAGATGGACCATCTATCATCCATCGCTTATTCATACCAAGCGATCACCAGATACACTAGAAACCTCTAGAAATTAGCTATTGAAAATAACCTTATATCAGGATAGTGTCACAACGTATCATAACCCTAACCTTATATCAGAGTAGCGTCATAGCGTATCATAACCCCAACCTTACATCAAGGTAGTGAAGCCCAACCTTACATCAAGGTAGTGTCATAACGTAACACAGCCAACCCCCGATGGTGCCCCATGGCCCTTTGACCCTTTGAACTCTGCATGTTCAGTGGTGAGGTGGAACTAAACGGGTGGCTCCGGCTTCATGAGATTGAGGCCATTCGCATTCGTGTAGAATGCGTATCAGGGGATTGACGAACTCTGCTGCCAAGGGGAGGAAAGAAGAAAAGGCACAGACGGCACACAGACGGCACACAGACGGCACACAGACGGCACACTCTGCACACAGACGGCACACAGACGGTACACTCTGCACACAGACGGCACACTCTGCACACAGACGGCACACTCTGCACACAGACGGAACACAGACGGCACACAGACGGCACACAGACGGCACACACTCTGCACACAGACGGCACACAGACGGCACACAGACGGCACACTCTGCACACAGACGGCACACAGACGGCACACAGACGGCACACAGACGGCACACAGACGGCACACTCTGCACACAGACGGCACACAGACGGCACACTCTGCACACAGACGGCACACTCTGCACACAGACGGCACACAGACGGCACACAGACGGCACACTCTGCACACAGACGGCACACAGACGGCACACAGACGGCACACAGACGGCACACATTGTTGAAACAGAAGACAGCTCACTTACACAAGACACCAGTGTGTGTGTGTGTGTATGTGTGGGGGGGGGTGATGGGTTTGGGTGTGTCCTGGTCGTGTGTGTGTCCAGAAAGTAAACATAATTAGCCCAAGCAAATGACCCCTCATTACTCAATAGGCCACAATCTCTCAGGTGGAGGGTCAGTGTGTTCATGCATATGTTGCTGCCTGCATTGCCTGCATGTCGGATTGTGTGTGTGTTTGCCTATGTGTCTCATTTGTCATGTGTGCTTTGTTCTTGCTCCTCTCTCTCTCTCTCTCTCTCTCTCTCTCTCTGTGTGTGTGTGTTGATTTGATTTGATTAGGATCTCTTTTAGTCCCCATTTGGACTAATCTTCCAAAAGTTATTGCTCTAAATCGAAATATTATTTTGCCTATTTCTCTTTTCTGTCTGGATAACACACAGATGGAAAATCTATTCCTAGTATTTACAGAATGTCTGTCTCTTACCAACTGAATACCGTTGTGAATACGACTTGGCCATTTTAAATTATGTATATTATGAAATAAAATAAGCATGTTCCTTTCAATTATCTTGTCGATTGATGACCAACCAAGAACTTTGCGCATGACTGCAACAGAAGAACCATATCTCCACCTTAAAACAATCCTTGCTGCTTTATTCTGTGCATTCTGCAGCCTCCTAACTTCACTTGATGATGCATTTCCCCAGACCACAGAACAGTAGTTCACCTGACTCAATTAATGCTTGTGTTATTTGCTGAAGAAATTTTCCTGGTAAATGTTTAGCTATCCTTCTGATTATGCAGGCTGTTTTAATGTTGTTGTGTTTTACATAGATTAGTTATTTGAGACGACCATGATAAGCAGTTGTCTAGCTGCACTCCCAATAGTTTGGTTTCTGCCACTTCTTCAATTTGTACTCCTCCCATACTTAATTGTATCCCATGCTGTTTTGGCCTTTCCCTAGTGGAACATACCAACATAACATTGGTTTTCTTGGTATTTAAAACAAGTTTGCTTTGGCAAACCCACTCCCTAATATTCTCCAAATCTCCTTGTAAATCTTGCTGTACCTGTTGAACCGATTGTCTTGCTGCATAAATTGTTGTATCATCTGCAAATGTAGTAGCTTGAGTTTCAGCTAAGGCATAGGGAAGGTCGTTGGTATATATTAAATAGAGAAGTGGCCCAAGGCAGCTGCCCTGCGGTATTCCACACTTTAACACGAGGGGAAGAAAATTAACCATTGACAGGCAGAGTGCTTGAGTGAGTGTGTCTCATTTGTCATGTGTGCTTTGTTCTTGCTCCTCTCTCTGTGTGTATATGTGTGTGTGTGTGTGTGTGTGTGTGTGTGTGTGTGTGTGTTGACCTGTTGGGTCTGATCTAAACGCTGAAGGTTGGGGTTAGACAAACAGACAGACGGAAGGTCAGGTGGACAGGAGATCATTCTGGTTCTACCACCTTTAAGGACAGAGAGGTAGGTCACTCCATATATTTTTCTCTCCTAGTTCCAGCATCCTTTTGCATCGATGCAAAACGCTTGATCGTGATGATGTCGCATGCTAATCTTTGCTTCTTGAAGGTGCTTGAAAACGTGACTAATGACATGCAAACCATTTTGGGAATGTATCAACAGTGGACTATTGAAAAAAATACCAAACGATTGTTTTTGAGTTGACCATTACTTTAATTCAGACTCTTGCATAAATCAAACATTGATGTCAATGGACAACATCAACAGCGAAGAAGCAACTCTGGGTTGCTGGCATTCTAGGCAGAGCTGCAAGGAAAAAGTCATGTCTCAGACTGGCCAATAAAAATAAAAGATTAAGATGGGCAAAAGAACACAGACACTGGACAGAGGAACTCTGCCTAGAAGGCCAACATACCGGAGTCGCCTCTTCACAGTTGATGTTGAGACTGGTGTTTTGAGGGTACTATTTAATGAAACTGCCAGTTGAGGACTTGTGAGACGTCTGTTTCTCAAACTGGACACTCTAATGTACTTGTTCTCTTGCTCAGTTATGCACCAGGGCCTCCCACTCCGCTTTCTATTCTGGTTAGAGACAGTTTGTGCTGTTCTGTAAAGGGAGTAGTACAAAGCATTTTTACAAGAGCTTCAGTTTCTTTGCAATTTCTTGCATGGAATAGCCTTCATTTCTCAGAACAGAACCTTCTTATGACGAGTTTTTCTGAAGAAAGTTATTTGTTTCTGGCCATTTTGAGCCTGTAATCAAACCCACAAATGCTGATGCTCCAGATACTCAACTAGTCTAAAGAAGGCCCGTTGTATTGCTTCTTTAATCAGAACAACAGTTTTCAGCTGTGCTAATGTAACAGTATAACTTTAGACCGTCCCCTCGCCCATACCCGGGCTCGAACCAGGCTCTGCACACCTCAACAACTGACACTCACGAAGCATCGTTACCCATCGCTCCACAAAAGCCGCGGCCCTTGCAGAGCAAGGGGAACCACTACTTTAAGGTCTCAAAGCGAGTGACGTCACCGATTGAAATGCTATTAGCGCGCACCACCGCTATCTAGCTAGGCATTTCACATCCGTTACACTAACATAATTGCAAAAGGGTTTTCTAATGATCAATTAGCATTTTAAAAGTATAAACTTGGATTAGCTAACACAACATGCCGTTGGAACACAGGAGTGATGGTTGCTGATAATGGGCCTCTGTACAGCTATGTAGATATTCCTTAAAAAATCTGCCGTTTCCAGCTACCATAGTCATTTGCAACATTAACAATGTCTACACTGTATTTCTGATCAATTTGATGTTATTTTAATGGACAAAAAAACCATGGACATTTCTAAGTGACCGTAAACTCTTGAACGGTAGTGTATATAACCTGTTTTAATCATTTGTAAAAGCCACATCCTGTCTAGACACACCAACACACCTGTTTGTGTGCATGTCTTTCTGTCTAGCTGATTCCCACTTAACACACTGCTGGTATACTGTAACAGCCTATCAAATATTTAGACTAAACTGTTCATACTGAGACACATGTTCTGGCAGGGAGCTCCTAGACTCTCACTGCTTTATGAAACTATTATATAATCATAATCATTTGTGTTTTTTTGTTGACTCAGGGGGTATATTAGGAGGGCATTGTGTGTATGTGTGTGTTCACACATGTGTGTATGATATTGTTTATTATAAAGGGAAAATTGAACCAGTATGTGTGTATGGCTAGTTTGTTACCTGGCAGGATAGAAGGCACATTTTGAGTGTTGGCACAAAGCCAGGTTGTTACCATGAATACTGCAGAAACACTAACTACTGCCTCTCCTCTTCCTTGACTCCTTTTCCTTCTCTCTAATCTCATCTTCGTGTCCCCCTCTCTCTCTCATCTGGAGCCTCAAGGAGGAAGAGAGGATGACAAGAGAGAGAAGGAAGAGGATAAGAGACACGGATGAACCAGAAAAACAGGGAATTTTTGTCAGAGATGCATAAGCATCACCTTCTTTCCTTCCTTCCTTCCTTCCTTCCTTCCTTCCTTCCTTCCTTCCTTCCTTCCTTCCTTCCTTCCTTCCTTCCTTCCTTCCTTCCTTCCTTCCTTCCTTCCTTCCTTCCTTCCAGAATTAGGCCCTATTCCCACTATGAGAAAGGAAGGAGAAGAATGGAGTAGCAAAGGAGATGTCTACTTTTCAATTCACATGGCATCCTTACCTTACCTTTCGTTGTGACTGGCAACGCCACATTCTTGGTCCACAGCTCAAATTGACCGTAAATATCAGTAGTCACTACCCAGTAAGCACAAACTATTCAACAATGACAGAAACATTTCTTCTAAAACACATTACACTATTGAATAATGCAACAAAACCATATTACACTCTTGAATAATGCAACAATCCACAAGCATGTGGAGACAATTAAAGGGTTTATTTCTCGTCTGTAGGCGACACTCATTACATTTTAGCTTCAAGACAAAAGCACAGTTGATAACAGCTTGTCTTCAAGTAATGTTAGCCTATATAATATGAAGGATTACGCCTCTTATACCAATATTACAGTACAGTAGGCCTACATTACAACATTACAACAAACCTGCCTTAATTTTTAAGAATATCATGCAAATTCTGGTAGAAGCAAACTGCGACTGAAAACTTGAGTATAAGCGAATTGATTGTGATGAGCTGTTTTATACAGAAGCCCATACCCGCCACCCAATGTTTTTATAAAATACCTCACGATTGGTCAACATGCATAATTAGTCTGTGCTTCGTTCTGATTAACTGTGGCCAGTGGAGGACTTACCATTAGGCAGAAGAGGCATTTGCCTCAGGCCTTACATCATCAAAGGGTATAATACAAACATAATAATACTCTGTTTGAGGCCTCATGCTCTACTGGCATGTCATACTCTTTTTGTCCAGACAGCATCAGATATATGGGCTACATATAGTAAGACAGAGGGGCGCTGTTTCGCTCGATCAGATGCTTTCTCCGGTGAGAGCCACTTGCGAATTGAAGGAAAGTTGGAGTGTGAACAGTGCACTGTTCAGATGCTTTCTCCGGTGAGAGCCACTTGCGAATTGAAGGAAAGTTGGAGTGTGAACAGTGCACTGTTCAGATGCTTTCTCCGGTGAGAGCCACTTGCGAATTGAAGGAAAGTTGGAGTGTGAACAGTGCACTGTTCAGATGCTTTCTCCGGTGAGAGCCACTTGCGAATTGAAGGAAAGTTGGAGTGTGAACAGTGCACTGTTCAGATGCTTTCTCCGGTGAGAGCCACTTGCGAATTGAAGGAAAGTTGGAGTGTGAACAGTGCACTGTTCAGATGCTTGAACTGTTTTGGATGAACGTGTGAAGATAACCTACTTTTTGAAGTGACTTGTTTGACAATCAGATGAAAACATCATGACTAGTTGTGTTCATGTCACATTAAAAGTTTATAAAATGTTTACTGTTAAATTACATGTCTTTACTATAAAACCCATACAAATGGCCTCGGTCACTAATTCCGCCCCTTGTCTACCCCTGTTTACGGCAAGCCCACTACACATGCCCCTTCTGCCCTCCGTGGCCTGGAGGTCCTTGGGTTGGTCCCTAACAATGCCCAACCTTCCCTCCTCCGCTCGGGTCTGGGCTCTCTCCATTACAGTTCCACGCCACTCCCCTACCCACTTCCTGCAGACTGCTTTATCACCACATCTCCCTTCCACTTTCCTGACAAGCTCCCAGAGTGTGTGTGTGTTTATGTGTGTGTGTGTGTGTGTGTGTGTGTGCGTGTGTGCGTGCGTGCGTGCCTGTGTGTGTGTGTGTGTGTGTGCGCACGTGTGTGTCTCTGTGTTTATGTGTCTGTGTGTTGGCACTGCAGCTTGAAATAGACTAGAGTGTATCCGTTCTTTCTTTGCGTGTTCTCTCTCCTACCCATGTTTTTCATCTGCCTCTCTATTCGTCCATCACGGAGTGACCGGCACGTCCTGTCTGTGTGGCCGTGGTGATGAGTACCCAGCCAATAAAAAGTCAAACAGGAAACCGAGCGGAGAGCCTCTAATTGTTCCTGAGTTGTCTGGTCCGGGAGTCCCCCACCAACACATCCGCCATGCTCTTTCCCTTTTACCTGTTCACACACACACACACGCACACGCACACTCACACACACACACACTCACACACACACACACACACACACATACGCACATGCACACTCACACACACACTCACACTCGCACACACACACACACACACACACACACACACACACACACACACACACACACACACACACACACACACACACACACACACACACACACAGAGGATGCGTTGCTTCCTGAGAATTGGCTCAGTGCATTCTGAGAAAAAAGGGTTCTTCGGTCTTTTTGTGGTTCTTTTGCTGTCTGTCTGTTATGATTGTCCCTCCATCCCTTCGACACCTAACAACATAAACATGTGTGTCTGTCTCTGTGTGTGTGTGTGTACTTGGTTGTTATGATGTTGACTCTACAGAATCTGCTAGTGTATGGGTTGTGTTTGTCATCAATTAGGACTTCTGTAAGAGGCTTTTCTCTCTCACTAGGTGGCTCTTAAGTGTGTGTGTGTGTGTGGGGGGGGGGGCATTCTTGAATAGAGGCAGTAAATGCTGTGTCTTGACTTTGGCACCAGGTACAAACATTTTAAAATTACAAAAAGTTAAGACATGTAAGTCCTTTATACTGCAAAACATCTGTTTGTATGCATTGTGGAAACCACTGTGGGCTTGTCCCACTGGTTATGTGTAGAGGTGTACTGACAATGTTTCTGGGGATTTAGAGATATCTGTCTGTTATTTTGAATGCTAGACCGTGAACAAAAATATTCAATATATTGATTACAAAGATGGCAAAGATATACAAGGACCTTGTGCATTCTTTCCAGTGTCAAACTGTTATCGGTGGAGAGTTCAATATTCAAGAAAATTTCTGCGTTTTGAGTAGCCCCCGGCTATCGCAAAATCTGTCGTTAGGTGACGTTGCTGTATTCTGGGGGATACATGCTATCAGATAATAGCTCCTCATGCTTTTGCCGAAAAGCATTTTACAAATCTGACTTGGTGGATAGATTCACAACGAGTGTAGCTTTAATTCAGTACATTGTATGTCCATTTTAATGAAAGTTTGAGTTTTATCAACCACTATAGGTGGCGCTCTTGAACATTTCCGCTGATTGATGTTCCTACCACGGGACCACGGCCCTAACTTAAATGAAGGGAAATAACATTGTGAGCAAAATGACTGATCATATCACTTTAGTTAATTATGTTTAAAGGATGAATGATTTTAGATTTGTAGCCTAATTTATCAAAAATGAGTGTTTTCGTCACTGGTGTTACTACTCCTACTGGTGGCACAATGTTATCTTAATGGTAAAACATATTTAAAATAATTAAGCTACCATATTTGTTTATTTAGAATGGGAAGATGTACCCAAATACAAATCCAGAAAAATGAAGTTAATGTTTTTTTTTAAAAACGACATGCCCAAACGCCACCGTAATTCAAGAATGACCCATGTGTGTGTGTTTATGTGTGTGTTTATTAATGTGTGTGTGTGTTTATTAATGTGTGTGTGTTTATTAATGTGTGTGTTTATTAATGTGTGTGTGTTTATTAATGTGTGTGTTTATTAATGTGTGTGTGTGTTTATTAATGTGTGTGTGTTTATTAATGTGTGTGTGTGTTTATTAATGTGTGTGTGTTTATTAATGTGTGTGTGTTTATTAATGTGTGTGTGTTTATTAATGTGTGTGTGTTTATGTGTGTTTATTAATGTGTGTGTGTTTATATGTGTGTTTATTAATATGTGTGTGTTTATTAATGTGTGTGCTTATTAATGTGTGTGTGTTCATTAATGTGTGTGTGTTTATGTGTGTGTGTGTGTGTTTGTGTGTGTTTATTAATGTGTGTGTTTATTAATGTGTGTGTGTTTATGTGTGTGTTTATTAATGTGTGTGTTTATTAATGTGTGTGTGTGTTTATTAATGTGTGTGTTTATTAATGTGTGTGTTTATTAATGTGTGTGTTTATTAATGTGTGTGTTTATTAATGTGTGTGTTTATTAATGTGTGTGTTTATTAATGTGTGTGTTTATTAATGTGTGTGTTTATTAATGTGTGTGTTTATGTGTGTTTATTAATGTGTGTGTTTGTGTGTGTTTATTAATGTGTGTGTGTGTTTATTAATGTGTGTGTGTTTATGTGTGTGTTTATTAATGTGTGTGTGTGTTTATTAATGTGTGTGTGTGTTTATGTGTGTGTTTATTAATGTGTGTGTGTGTTTATTAATGTGTGTGTGTGTTTATTAATGTGTGTGTTTGTTTATGTGTGTGTTTATTAATGTGTGTGTGTTTATTAATGTGTGTGTGTTTATTAATGTGTGTGTGTTTATTAATGTGTGTGTGTGTTTATTAATGTGTGTGTGTTTATATGTGTGTTTATTAATATGTGTGTGTTTATTAATGTGTGTGCTTATTAATGTGTGTGTGTTCATTAATGTGTGTGTGTTTATGTGTGTGTGTGTGTGTTTGTGTGTGTTTATTAATGTGTGTGTTTATTAATGTGTGTGTTTATTAATGTGTGTGTTTATTAATGTGTGTGTTTATTAATGTGTGTGTTTATTAATGTGTGTGTTTATGTGTGTGTTTATTAATGTGTGTGTTTATTAATGTGTGTGTTCATTAATGTGTGTGTTTATTTATGTGTGTGTGTGTGTGTTTGTGTGTGTTTATTAATGTGTGTGTTTATTAATGTGTGTGTTTATTAATGTGTGTGTTTATTAATGTGTGTGTTTATTAATGTGTGTGTTTATTAATGTGTGTGTTTATGTGTGTGTTTATTAATGTGTGTGTTTATGTGTGTGTTTATTAATGTGGGTGTTTATGTGTGTGTTCATTAATGTGTGTGTTTATTAATGTGTGTGTTAATTAATGTGTGTGTTTATTAATGTGTGTGTTTATGTGTGTGTTTATTAATGTGTGTGTTTATTAATGTGTGTGTTTATTAATGTGTGTGTTTATTAATGTGTGTGTTTATTAATGTGTGTGTTTATTAATGTGTGTGTTTATTAATGTGTGTGTTTATTAATGTGTGTGTTTGTGTGTGTTTATTAATGTGTGTGTTTGTGTGTGTTTATTAATGTGTGTGTTTATTAATGTGTGTGTTTGTGTGTGTTTATTAATGTGTGTGTTTATTAATGTGTGTGTTTGTGTGTGTTTATTAATGTGTGTGTTTATTAATGTGTGTGTTTATTAATGTGTGTGTTTATTAATGTGTGTGTTTATTAATGTGTGTGTTTATTAATGTGTGTGTTTATTAATGTGTGTGTGCAATAACATCTCACAGTCTCACATCAGAATCCGACGTAAACGTCAACGTATTACGTTTAGGCACTAATTCCGAATGGTTAAGTTAAGGGTTAATGTAATGGTTAAGTTAAGGGTTAATGTAATGGTTAAGTTAAGGGTTAATGTAATGGTTAAGTTAAGGGTTAATGATAGGGTTAAAACAAACTAAATGAAACGAGTCTAACACTGGGATTGAGCATGTGACCCTCGGAGTCGAGGTGACAGTTTATGCCCATCCACCATCCCCGTCCACAACACCCAAGCAAACTGCAAGCCGACTTGATGATTATAGTGCTCATTGTTGCCCCTAGTGGCAGGTTTTGAAGTAATCTCCTGACATCCTGGGGACCTGAACAGATGTCGAATTTAACCTTGGATCTGGCGAGACCTGGCTGGTGTGTGTGTTGTGTGTGTGGGGGATTTATTTACTCTTTATTTACACAGTGAGGGCAAGGTATGTCATCTCCTTATCCCTCTGTTTTTGCAACACAGCAATATATTGACACACACACACACCTCGTAACTCCTGCAGTGTTTATAACATTCACACTTTGATAAATGTGTGTGTGTGTGTTTGTGTTGGGGTGTTGGGTGCTGTTCGAATTTACCTTTGTGTGTGTGTGTTTGTGTTGGGGTGTTGGGTGCTGTTCGAATTTACCTTTGTGTGTGTGTGTTTGTGTTGGGGTGTTGAGTGCTGTTTGAATTTACATTTGTGTGTGTGTGTGTTTGTGTTGGGGTGGGGGGTGCTGTTTGAATTTACATTTGTGTGTGTGTGTCTTTGTGTTGGGGTGGGGGGTGCTGCTTGAATTTACATTTGTGTGTGATGAATCACCATATCGTGTGTATTCCTATTCCCATATCAATTCCCATTCTTATTCCCATTACTGTGTTCCCAGCAGACTTCCCAGTAATCAGTGTTTAATGAGGGAGCTGAAGTCAGTAGAAGCTCTGGGGATTACAGAGAGAAACAGCCGGAGCTTGGGTAACAGGGACTGTGACTGCAGCATACCAAACCAAACCAATACGCCTGCTTGCAATTTGGGGATTATATAGTAGGGTGGGTAAGATGATAAGTTGTAAACTTTTTTTTATAAATGCACCACATTTGGCAGAGATGTAGATTTATGTACCCTGAAAAGATTTAGATATGGAGCCAACTCAGATATTGCCCCTGGGTGGCTTGGCAGCTATTTTTTTTTAAATGGCCATAGACTGTAATAGAATTCTACAGTTTCAAAGTCCTATTTTGAGATAAACATGCCACATTTGGCACAGAGGTACATTTATGTAGCCTAAAAACATGTAGATATGGCCCCTGTAGCCTAAAAACACCACAGATTTGGCCCCTGGAGCCGTGGCAGTCATCTTACGAAATGGCCCCAGACTCTACCACTATTTTACAAAGCTTTAATCTACAAAAAGTAATGGCTTATACTTCTTGGATCTCCTGAAAACTAAAGGGTTTAATACATTGAGTACAGAGGGAAGTAGTCGTGTTTCGGAGGTGAGCTAGAACGTTCTATTGACGAGGTAGCCCTGCCTGACACTTTAAACCAGCCTTGGCCCGCAATGGAATATTTCATTTTTGTCTACTGGGTCTACTGTTTAAGACGTTGGGTTCCTGAGCGGAAGACTGGGGTTCACATCCTACATGAGCATTTAAATTAACTACAGCTGTACCTGGGAAAATATCCCAGCCATTGAGTTGGAATAGTTCACAATTGCTGTGGACGATTTTTTAAGCTGTGCTTCAGTCAGACAAGAACTGTGAACGGCAACACATGATCTCTTACTCAACCCTTTTCAGGAACAAAAGTATGACGCATTCGTTTTTCTACTTGCAGTTGAATATAATGTTTTGCTATTTCAACAAAGTAAAGTCTATACCAAAAAACAGTGTTACAGTCGTGGGCCATTTTGAAAAATTTCTGCCACACCCCACAGCGGCCAAATCGGGGGTGGCTGCATATCTAAATCTTTTCAGGGTACATAAATCTACCTATGTACCAAATTTAGTGCTTTTATCACTATTGAGTCAAATTTAGCAGTTTAGCTGCTCCGCTAATATAGAGTGGCATGCATGCTTTTTGGGGAGATGGGCACCCTTCCTTCTACCTCCCCCTTTTAGAAAACACGCCCCCGCCACCAACCCTTAATGCCACTCCAAACACACATTGACAAGAGCACATTCCTTAGAACATTTCAAAATGATGCTCTCTCTCTCTCTTTTTCTCTCGCGCTCTCTCTCTCTCTCTTTTTCTCTCTCGCTCTCTCTCTCCCTCTCTACCTCTTCCTCTTTTCACTCACTCACTCACTCACTCACTCACTCACTCACTCACTCACTCACTCACTCACTCACTCACTCACTCACCACTCACTCACACACTCACACACACACACACACTAATTGTTTTTATCCTCTACCACACGTCGTAAACATCTAAGCCCCTCTGCTTGAGTTCTATTTTCAGAGCACTTATGAACAGACAAACTCTAGGGATCAGAATTAATAAAACATAATACAACTCTCTATTATATGTAATCATCTTAGGATCTTTTAATTCAACAGAATAATATTTTAGCTAATATTACCGTGGTAACGCCTTGTGTGTGTGTGTGTGTGTGGGGGGGGGTTATTCCATTACATCATGACCCTGTTTGAGTGGCTAATTAGCATACTATTTAGGATCATTACCTCGTTAGTTAATTGAGTGCACCTCGTTAGCGGAGGGTTCTGAAGCAGATTAGAGGCGCTGTGTGTGTGTTAATTAGTCTGGTTGATCAGGAATTATGGCACGTAGGGAAAACGTCTTGGCAACGTAATGAAACCTTTTGTGGAACGAGTCTCAGATGAGCTAAACAACTCACACACACACACACACACACACACACACACACACACACACACACACACACACACACACACACACACACACACACACACACACACACGCTATCTGTCCGTCCGTCAGTCCATTAAAACCAAACAATGACTTTGACGTCTTGATTTTCTCCACAACCCAAGTGCATCATGGGTAAAATGCAATTTTCCAACTCTGTAAATAATTTGATGTGCACTGCTAAGTAAATACTTCATGGTTCCTGGATTGAGTATAGTCTTGATTATGTAATAGATAGCAGGTTCCTATTCAGCGTCTGAAAAAAAACAGCCAAAAAAACATATGGGGCAGAGGGGAGGAGAGAGGTTTTTCTTCAAACCAACAGAAACACAGCAAAATAACAACAAACACCAGCTCCCTTGTTCAAACGACCTCCCCATTAGCTTGAAGTGGCTTGTGGTTTTATGGAAGAGGAGGGCCTGAGGAAAAGGGAGAAGGAGTGGGAGGATAGAGGAGGGGGTTGTTCTTTTGGGTTAATTTGGCCCTATTTTGTCGGTGATTGTGTTAAATTGCTGCATGGCCTTACACACACACACACACACACACACACACACACACACACACACACACACACACACACACACACACACACACACACACGAAACACTGGTAGCACTCAAGAAAAATCAAAATAAACAATTTGGGCCCAAATGATTCACAGGTGAGGGAAGGAGGGCAAGCCATAGGACCACTGTCATCTGCAACAGGCTCTGTGGTGGTGACGGTGACACCCAACTAGTGGCGCAATCCGCAGTGTAGTTTGAGGATGCTTATGTAATCTCTTCAGCTGTCGGTAGAGCTCAGGCTACACAACGAGGGTGGGGGGATAGGGTGGAGGGAAGATGGTGGTTGGTGATGCCTGTTCAGAACTTGTACAAAATCAATCGAGGAAAAGGGGGGTGGGGGTGGTATAGGAAAGTTCCTTTTGTTCAGGATACGGCTGTTCATAGCTCTCAGATTCCATGTTGCTTTTTAAGTTTAGGGGGAGAGGGGGTGGGTGGAGGAGGGCTGCTGCAAGGTGTCTGTTGTCAGTTATATTGTCTGTGTCTGAAATGGCACCCTAGCTCCTTTATAGTGTACTACTTTGACCAGAGCTCTAGTCATTTCAGACACAGACAATATGCCCATGTAGAAAGGCCAGGAGGGGAACTTGGGGGAGGGGCTGTCTAAAAAAAAAATATTCAAAAGAAAACATTTTCTTCAGCGTGTAAGTCAGCTAGAAAGATGTGTCGGCATCGAGTAATTGTCGCTGGCCCCCTCCTAGGTTAGGGGGAGTGATGAGCTCTGCACCAGTCTCACAACTCAATCGCTGGTTGAAAACTGTTTTCTGCCCCTCCCTAAAGATAGAATTTGTAGATAATTGGCCCTCTTTCTGGGACTCACCCACAAACAGGACCAAGCCTGGCCTGCTGAGGAGTGACAGACTCCATCCTAGCTGGAGGGGTGCTCTCATGTTATCTACCAACATAGACAGGGCTCTAACTCTTCTAGCTCCACAATGAAATAGGGTGCAGGCCAGGCAGCAGGCTGTTAGCGAGCCTGCCAGCATAGTGGAGTCTGCCACTAGCACAGTCAGTGTAGTCAGCTCAGCTATCCCCATTGAGACCGTGTCTGTGCCTCGACCTGGGTTGGGCAAAACTAAACATGGCGGTGTTCGCCTTAGCAATCTCACTAGGATAAAGACCTCCTCCATTCCTGTCATTATTGAAAAAGATTGTGATACCTCACATCTCAAAATAGGGCTACTTAATGTTAGATCCCTTACTTCAAAGGCAATTATAGTCAATGAATTAATCACTGATCATAACCTTGATGTGATTGGCCTGACTGAAACATGGCTTAATCCTGATGAATTTACTGTGTTAAATGAGGCCTCACATCCTGGTTATACTAGTGACCATATCCCCTGTGCAACCCGCAAATTTAAATTTACACCACTTGAGCTTCAAGTCATGAAATCTATGCAGCCTACTCAATCACTTTTTTCCCCTGGGAAGGCTTTCCACTAGATGTTGGAACATTGCTGCTATAACAGCCTCTATTCTTCTGGGAAGGCTTTCCACTAGATGTTGGAACATTGCTGCTATAACAGCCTCTACTCTTCTGGGAAGGCTTTCCACTAGATGTTGGAACATTGCTGCTATAACAGCCTCTACTCTTCTGGGAAGGCTTTCCACTAGATGTTGGAACATTGCTGCTATAACAGCCTCTACTCTTCTGGGAAGGCTTTCCACTAGATGTTGGAACATTGCTGCTATAACAGCCTCTACTCTTCTGGGAAGGCTTTCCACTAGATGTTGGAACATTGCTGCGGAGCTTTTGTGCGGCTGCTCGGAAACCCATTTCATGAAGCTCCCGACGAACATCTTGTGCTGACGTCGCTTCCAGAGGCAGTTTGGAACTCGGTATTGTTACAACCGAGGACAGACGATTTTTACAAGCTACGCGCTTCAGCACTCGACAGTCCCGTTCTGTGAGCTTGTGTGGCCTACCACTTTGCGGCTGAGCCGTTGTTGCCCCTAGACGTTTTCACTTCACAATAACAGCACTTACAGTTGAACAGGGGCAGCTCTAGCAGGGCAGAAATTTTACAAACTGACTTGTTGGAAAGGTGGCATCCTATGACGGTGCCATGTTGATAGTCACCGAGCTCTTCAGTAAGGCCATTCAACTGCCTATTTCATAAAACAAAATCTAAAATCAAATACAATATCAAAGAGAGCTCCTGAGTGGTGCAGCGGTCTAAGGCACTACATCTCAGTGCAAGAAGCATCATTGCAGTACCTCATTCAAATCCAGGCTGTATCACATCTGGCTGTGATTGGGAGTCCCATAGGTTGGTGCACAATGGGCCCAGTGTCATCCGGGTTTGGCCGATGTAGGCCGTCATTGTAAATAAGAATTTGTTCTTAACTGACTTGCCTTGTTAAATAGGGGTAAAATAACATAAATATTAAAGAGAAACATTACCTTCCTCTAACCAGTTGAATGCTAGTTGAATCCTTTTTCCCAATAGGCTTGTGTAACATTGACTCATTCTTACAAAAAAAATGTATGGACAGTAGCTACTTGGTAGTAAATTTCACACTTTTCAAACGTGTAATAAATAATATCAAACAATGCAATTTATATATGATCCCAGTTTCAAGGAGAATAAATGTGGAGTCATTGGTGGGATGCTTACATCCATGTTCAACACTGTCAGCTGTCCTGTCCAATCAAATCCCTCAGTATATGCTATGACCAGCTGTCTACGCCAATCGCAACCTAGATTATATCCTGTGCATATTGGTTTAAAATTGTCGGTATAATAAAGGAACACCAAATTAGCTATAGCTACAGGTAGACAGGAGGGGAAAACGTTTTAACGGCACATTCAATCAAATTTGTCAAAATCTTTGAAATTCTGAGTTTAACTGACTACCTACATTTTACGTCCTCCCTTTCTTCCGCCTCGCTGTCTTCTTTGCCCTCTGATCCCTCTAACTCTAGAGTCTAACAAGAGGTCAGTCCTCCAGTTGCCTTCCCAGCATGCTTTGGAGGGGGTGGCCAACCCCTCGGAGCATAGAAGCCAGGGCTGATTTTACCCACCATTAGTTCCTTCAATAAGCAGCCATCAATGTCCTATCAGCGCCCTCGGACCTGGCCTGACCCCTAGTGTTCACACGTGACCCCTAATGACCTCAAGTGACCTCAGCGGGGGTCACTACTGGGGGGGGTTGAGGTCCTGAGGAGTCAGAGGGGAACAGAACAGAGTGAATGGTGGGAAAATAAGGACCAGGAAACTGAGTGTTGGGCGGCCCTGATCCATCCAGATGATAACCTCAGGATTACCTCATTACCTAATAAGCTGTGTGTGCATCCATTTTCTTTACTAATGAATACAGACACACACACAAACATACACTGCGTCTCCCCGGAGGTCAACTCAGTGACACCTGACCACTTTAACCAGAAAACCTCAGAACCACTTTCTCCTTACAAAGACCAATTCTTCCTTGATACGGTGATTCACACAGTCACACACACACACACACACACACACACAGTCACACACACACAGTCACACACACAGTCACACTAGCAGTCACACACACACAGTCACACACACACACAGTCACACACACACACACACACACACACACACACACACACACACACACACAGTCACACACACAGTCACACACACAGTCACACACACAGACACACACACACACACAGTCACACGCACAGTCACACACACACACACAGTCACACACACAGTCACACACACACACACAGTCACACACACACACACAGTCACACACACACACACACACACACACTAGCAGTCACACTAGATGTCACACACAAAGCCCATATAGTGGAGCCAGCCAGAGAAGCCTAAATCCAAACAATCACCTTTTCTTATTTGTTAGAGAGGGGGAGAGTGGAAAGACTCATGGGAGATTATGGCTCTGCTGGCAGTCGTTAGGCCTGAACAAGGCCGCAGCTGTTTGACAGGAAGTCACCTTCGCCCTCGCCGGGTGAGTGCGGTCGGCGGAGGGCTAGATGGTAGCCTGGTCGGCGGAGGGCTAGATGGTAGCCTGGTCGGCGGAGTGCTATAGATGGTAGCCTGGTCGGCGGAGTGCTAGATGGTAGCCTGGTCGGTGGAGGGCTAGATGGTAGCCTGGTCGGTGGAGGGCTAGATGGTAGCCTGGTCGGTGGAGGGCTAGATGGTAGCCTGGTCGGTGGAGGGCTAGATGGTAGCCTGGTCGGTGGAGGGCTAGATGGTAGCCTGGTCGGCAGAGTGCTATAGATGGTAGCCTTGTCGGTGGAGGGCTAGATGGTAGCCTGGTCGGCGGAGTGCTAGATGGTAGCCTGGTCGGTGGAGTGCTAGATGGTAGCCTGGTCGGTGGAGGGCTAGATGGTAGCCTGGTCGGCGGCGCGCTAGATGGTAGCCTGGTCAGCTGGAAGCCCCTTGGAGGAGGAAATTCAAAACTGACACTGACATAACAAAGTCTACAAGGCGTCAAGAAAGCACCATGTGTCCTCTGAGATGTGTGTGTGCAGGGGTGTGTGTGTGCAGGGGTGTGTGTGTGTGCAGGGGTGTGTGTGTGTGCAGGGGTGTGTGTGTGTGCAGGGGTGTGTGTGTGTGTGCAGGGGTGTGTGTGTATGTGTTAGAGAAAGAGAGAGAGACAGAGAAAATGTCTGTGTGAGTGTAGGAGTGTGCATGCATGTGTGTGTTTGAATGTGTTCTTGGTTGATTTCTCTCACACCGAGATTTAATTTACCAGTTTGAGAGGAGGTGTTAAATATTTTTCAGAGGAGTTTGAATTCTGTTTTGATTGAGAGAGATCAAACAACACAACTGAGAAACTGCCTTTGATGCAGACTTCAGACTTCCCCCTATACTGAAGGGGGGGAGAGAGAGGGAGAGAGAGAGAGAAAGAGAGAGGGAGAGAGAGAGAGAAGGAGAGAGAGAGAGAGAGAGAGAGAAGGGGAGAGAGGGAGAGAGAGAGAGGGCAGAAAGAGAGAGAGTCCAGAAAGCGAGAGAGAAGGAGAGAGAGGGGGGGTGTGAGAGAGATAGTTATTTTCCCTTTTATACAGCCTCCCGAGTGGCACAGTGGTCTAAGGCACTGCATCTCAGTGCACGATTCGAATCCAGGCTGTATCACTTCTGGTTGTGATTGGGAGTCCCATAGGCTGGCGCACAATTGGTCCAGCGTCGTCTGGGTTTGGCCGAGGTAGGCCGTCATTGTAAATAACAATTTGTTTTTAAGTGACTTGTCTGGATAAATAAAATACTTTAACTAGTTGCACAATATATGACATTTGAAATGTCTTTATTCTTTTGGAACTGTTTTGAGTGTAATGTTTAATGTACATTTGTATTTTTATTTCACTTTTGTTTATTATCTACTTCATTTGCTTTGGCAATGTCAACATGTGTTTCCCATGCCAATAATTTCATTGAATTGAGAGAGGGGAGCCATAGAGAGACCATAAAATAATTTGAAAAATACTGATTAACTACCATATCTGTCAGGAAAAATACCTTAGTGTGCAGTCACAGCAGCAAGATTTGTGGCCCGTTGCCATGAGAAAAGGGCAACCAGTGAACAAACAACATTGTAAAAACAATGTATGTGTTTCTGTTGAATTGGTTTCCCTTTCAGACTTCAACTACTTGCACATTGTTACAACACTGTACATAGCTAATAATATAACATTTGAAATGTCTATATTCTTTTAAAACTTTTGTCAGTGTAATGTTTACTAATATTTCCCTTTTGTCTATTCCATTTGCTTTGGCAATGTAAACATGTGTTTCCCATGCCAATAAAGCCCTTTGAATTGAATTGAATTGAATTGAGAGAGACAGAGGGCTGTAAGAGAGAGAGAGAGAGAGAGAGAGAGAGAGAGAGAGAAATAGGGTAGAAAGAGGTCAGAAAGTGAGAAGGAGAGAGAGAGAGAGGGTGTGTGAGAGAGTGAAGGGAGAGAGAGGGGAGACAGAGAGAGAAAGAAGACAGAGAGCAGAAAGTGAGAAGGAGAGAGAGAGAGGGGGGGTGTGTGAGAGAGAGGGGAGACAGAGAGAGAAAGAAGACAGAGGTCAGAAAGTGAGAAGGAGAGAGAGAGAGGGTGTGTGAGAGAGTGAAGGGAGAGAGAGGGGAGACAGAGAGAGAAAGAAGACAGAGGTCAGAAAGTGAGAAGGAGAGAGAGAGAGAGAGGGTGTGTGTGAGAGTGAAGGGAGAGAGGGAGACAGAGAGAGAAAAGAAGACAGAGAGCAGAAAGTGAGAAGGAGAGAGAGAGAGAGAGGGTGTGTGAGAGAGTGAAGGGGAGAGAGGGAGACAGAGAGAGAAAGAAGCCAGAGGTCAGAAAGTGAGAAGGAGAGAGAGAGGTGGTGTGTGTGAGAGAGTGAAGGGAGAGAGAGGGGAGACAGAGAGAGAAAGAAGACAGAGAGCAGAAAGTGAGAAGGAGAGAGAGAGAGAGAGGTGTGTGTGAGAGTGAAGGGAGAGAGGGGAGACAGAGAGAGAAAGAAAGACAGAGAGCAGAAAGTGAGAAGGAGAGAGAGAGAGGTGTGTGAGAGAGTGAAGGGAGAGAGAGGGAGACACAGAGAGAAAGAAGACAGAGGTCAGAAAGTGAGAAGGAGAGAGAGAGAGAGAGGGTGTGTGAGAGAGTGAAGGGAGAGAGAGGGGAGACAGAGAGAGAAAGAAGACAGAGGTCAGAAAGTGAGAAGGAGAGAGAGAGAGGTGTGTGAGAGAGTGAAGGAGAGAGAGGGAGACAGAGAGAGAAAGAAGACAGAGAGCAGAAAGTGAGAAGGAGAGAGAGAGAGAGGGTGTGTGTGAGAGTGAAGGAGAGAGAGGGAGACAGAGAGAGAAAGAAGAAAGAGGTCAGAAAAGTGAGAAAGGAGAGAGAGAGGGTGTGTGAGAGTGAAGGGAGAGAGAGGGAGACACAGAGAGAAAGAAGACAGAGAGCAGAAAGTGAGAAGGAGAGAGAGAGAGAGGGTGTGTGAGAGTGAAGGGAGAGAGAGGGAGACAGAGAGAAAGAAGACAGAGAGCAGAAAGTGAGAAGGAGAGAGAGAGAGAGAGAGGGTGTGTGAGAGAGTGAAGGGAGAGAGAGGGGAGACAGAGAGAGAAAGAAGCCAGAGGTCAGAAAGTGAGAAGGAGAGAGAGAGAGGTGGTGTGTGTGTGAGAGTGAAGGGAGAGAGAGGGGAGACAGAGAGAGAAAGAAGACAGAGAGCAGAAAGTGAGAAGGAGAGAGAGAGAGAGAGAGGGTGTGTGAGAGAGTGAAGGGAGAGAGAGGGGAGACAGAGAGAGAAAGAAGACAGAGGTCAGAAAGTGAGAAGGAGAGAGAGAGAGAGGGTGTGTGAGAGAGAGTGAAGGAGAGAGAGGGGAGACAGAGAGAGAAAGAAGACAGAGGTCAGAAAGTGAGAAGGAGAGAGAGAGAGAGGGTGTGTGAGAGAGTGAAGGGAGAGAGAGGGAGACAGAGAGAGAAAGAAGACAGAAGGCAGAAAGTGAAGGAGGAAACAGAGAGAGAAGAGAGAGAGCAGAAAGTGAGAGAGAGAGAGAGGGTGTGTGAGAGAGTGAAGGGAGAGAGAGGGGAGACAGAGAGAGAATGAAGACAGAGAGCAGAAAGTGAGAAGGAGAGAGAGAGAGGGTGTGTGAGAGAGTGAAGGGAGAGAGAGGGGAGACAGAGAGAGAAAGAAGACAGAGGTCAGAAAGTGAGAAGGAGAGAGAGAGAGAGGGTGTGTGAGAGAGTGAAGGGAGAGAGAGGGGAGACAGAGAGAGAAAGAAGACAGAGAGCAGAAAGTGAGAGGAGAGAGAGAGAGAGAGAGTGAAGAGAGAGAGAGAGAGAGACAGGGTGTGAGAAGGAGAGAGGGAGAGTGAAGGGAGAGAGAGGGGAGACAGAGAGAAAGAAGACAGAGAGCAGAAAGTGAGAAGGAGAGAGAGAGAGAGGGTGTGTGAGAGAGTGAAGGGAGAGAGAGGGGAAACAGAGAGAGAAAGAAGACAGAGGTCAGAAAGTGAGAAGGAGAGAGAGGGGTGTGTGAGAGAGTGAAGGGAGAGAGAGGGGAGACAGAGAGAGAAAAGAAGACAGAGAGCAGAGAGAGAGAAAGAAAGTGAGAAAGTGAGAGAGAGAGAGAGAGAGGGTGTGAGAGAGTGAAGGGAGAGAGAGGGGAGACAGAGAGAGAAAGAAGACAGAAAGTCAGAAAGTGAGTGAAGAGAGAGGAGAGAGAGAGAGAGAGAGTGAGAGGAGTGAGAGAGAGAGGGTGTGTGAGAGAGTGAAGGGAGAGAGAGGGAAACAGAGAGAGAAAGAAGACAGAGAGCAGAAAGTGAGAAGGAGAGAGAGAGAGAGAGAGGGTGTGTGAGAGAGTGAAGGGAGAGAGAGGGGAGACAGAGAGAGAAAGAAGCCAGAGGTCAGAAAGTGAGAAGGAGAGAGAGAGAGTGGTGTGTGTGAGAGAGTGAAGGGAGAGAGAGGGGAGACAGAGAGAGAAAGAAGACAGAGAGCAGAAAGTGAGAAGGAGAGAGAGAGAGAGAGGGTGTGTGTGAGAGTGAAGGGAGAGAGAGGGGAGACAGAGAGAGAAAGAAGAAAGAGGTCAGAAAGTGAGAAGGAGAGAGAGAGAGAGGGTGTGTGAGAGAGTGAAGGGAGAGAGGGGAGACACAGAGAGAAAGAAGACAGAGAGTCAGAAAGTGAGAAGAGAGAGAGGGTGTGTGAGAGAGTGAAGGGAGAGAGAGGGGAGACAGAGAGAGAAAGAAGACAGAGGTCAGAAAGTGAGAAGGAGAGAGAGAGAGAGGGTGTGTGAGAGAGTGAAGGGAGAGAGAGGGGAGACAGAGAGAGAAAGAAGACAGAGGTCAGAAAGTGAGAAGGAGAGAGAGAGAGAGAGGGTGTGTGAGAGAGTGAAGGGAGAGAGGGGAGACAGAGAGAGAAAGAAGACAGAGGGCAGAAAGTGAGAAGGAGAGAGAGAGAGAGGGTGTGTGAGAGAGTGAAGGGAGAGAGAGGGGAAACAGAGAGAGAAAGAAGACAGAGAGCAGAAAGTGAGAAGGAGAGAGAGAGAGAGAGAGAGAGAGAGAGAGAGAGGGTGTGTGTGAGAGTGAAGGGAGAGAGAGGGGAAACAGAGAGAGAAAGAAGACAGAGAGCAGAAAGTGAGAAGGAGAGAGAGAGAGAGAGAGAGTGTGTGAGAGAGTGAAGGGAGAGAGAGGGGAAACAGAGAGAGAAAGAAGACAGAGAGCAGAAAGTGAGAAGGAGAGAGAGAGGGGGTGTGTGAGAGAGTGAAGGGAGAGAGAGGGGAGACAGAGAGAGAAGAAGACAGAGGTCAGAAAGTGAGAAGAGAGAGAGAGAGAGGTGTGTGAGAGAGTGAAGGGGAGAGAGAGGGGAAACAGAGAGAGAAAGAAGACAGAGAGCAGAAAGTGAGAAGGAGAGAGAGAGAGAGGGTGTGTGTGAGTGAAGGGAGAGAGACAGGGAGACAGAGAGAAAGAAGAAAGAGGTCAGAAAGTGAGAAGGAGAGAGAGAGAGAGGGTGTGTGAGAGAGTGAAGGAGAGAGAGGGGAGACAGAGAGAGAAAGAAGACAGAGGTCAGAAAGTGAGAAGGAGAGAGAGAGAGGGTGTGTGAGAGAGTGAAGGGAGAGAGAGGGGAAACAGAGAGAGAAAGATGACAGAGAGCAGAAAGTGAGAAGGAGAGAGAGAGAGAGAGGGTGTGTGAGAGAGTGAAGGGAGAGAGAGGGGAGACAGAGAGAGAAAGAAGACAGAGAGCAGAAAGAGAGGAGGCATAGGGTAAGGGAGACAGAGAGATGGGGCAAAATAGAGAGGGTATGAAACAGAAAGACACACAGCTTTCACATAGGATTTACAGTATTTTGCGGGAGAAAAGAAAAAAAATAATAGGCCTTTCATACCTCTTGTGCTCATGCTGGCATGTTGAATAGTCACCACCAACAATACATCCATTATTCATTTGTTTAGGCAGGTCCTAAGAAACAGTCTAAGACTAACAGAATGTCCAGAGTCCTGAGCTTGATGACGAGCTTGGAGGGGACAACAGTGTTAAACAGCATTGAAGATTGTGTTGTTTGTGTTCCACGTTTCATCTCTTTCCTACCCTCACTCCACTTTGTTAGGGAGCAGGTGTAGGGTCGTACATTGAGAGTATCCTCATCGTGATACTCGTAGAAAATAATAGCAGTCCTATTTTTAAAAGCACGTGAGTCTCGTGTTCGTATTTCACAAACCTCAGCAGGCTTTTAGAGCTGCCTACACGCGACCGAAGAAAACAATAGACCAGATGTTGATTTAGACCACGTTATTGCATTGTTTCAAGTCCCTACACCTGTCACAAAGCAGGCATTTACACACGTTTACCCTTCATTAGATGATTCTGAAGAGATGAAGAGAGGAAACCCCCTAAAACCCCGGTATTCCACACACCACGTAGCAGACAAGCTGTATTTGTGGTGGTCAGCTATCTCTAACCTCAATGGCCTTCTTTACAACATGATAAAATAGTGCCAAATAATGTTATTCCAAATCGCAATCTCTCTCTCTGTTTCCCGCTCACCCCTAACCCTCATTTCCCAGCTCGGTCTGTCCATCTGTCCATCTGTCCATCTGTCCAGCTTCTAGTATGTCCTTCCCTTTGAAGTGTCCGTTCCCTCTGTCACAACGTCCAGTGCTCTGACAGACGACCCTGTGACCTCGTCCTTCACGGGGCCAAGTGATCAATAACTACAAGGGCTGATCTACAAACAGGCTATTCTGATCTCACCCCGCCTCAACCCAGCCAGTCAAACAAACTCATTCTCAGATTAACGATGTGTTTGTGTGTTTCTTATGTGCATGTCTATGTCTGTATCTGGCTTAGCCTGTGTGTGTGTGTGTGTGTGTGTGTGTGTGTGCGTGCGTGCGTGCGTGCGTGCGTGTCCAACTGGAGAAGATTCTGTGAGAAGCAGGGGATCGATACCTGGGCGTTCCTGATAATTAGAATTAAACATGTCTATTGATTAGTAGGATCTGGGCAATAGATTATCTGTTCCATATCACTGTCTGTTTAAACATATGGCATTTTAATCTATGGTCCTATACACATACTATTAACAAATAAGGGTACAAATCCAACCTAAAAATGTCTAAACTGTTATCTAGCTGAAAGGTCAACTCTTTAATCTCTGTTCAACTCTTTAATCTCTGTTCAACTCTTTAATCTCTGGTCAACTCTTTAATCTCTGGTCAACTCTTTAATCTCTGGTCAACTCTTTAATCTCTGGTCAACTCTTTAATCTCTGGTCAACTCTTTAATCTCTGTTCAACTCTTTAATCTCTGTTCAACTCTTTAATCTCTGTTCAACTCTTTAATCTCTGGTCAACTCTTTAATCTCTGTTCAACTCTTTAATCTCTGGTCAACTCTTCATTCTCTGGTCAACTCTTTAATCTCTGGTCAACTCTTTAATCTCTGTTCAACTCTTTTAATCTCTGGTCAACTCTTTAATCTCTGGTCAACTCTTTAATCTCTGGTCAACTCTTTAATCTCTGGTCAACTCTTTAATCTCTGGTCAACTCTTTATTCTCTGGTCAATTTTTCGGACAAAACAACACTGATTCCTCTTTGAATTGTCATCGGCTGTGAGGAAAAAAACTAGTTTTATGTTTCATCACCAATTAAGTTTTTCAATGGGTTTTTCAAAAAGAAAATCCCCCATTGTCTTCTGTACAGTATGAGATGGCAGACTTGACCTCATTGTCTTCTGTACAGTATGAGATGGCAGACTTGACCTCATTGTCTTCTGTACAGTATGAGATGGCAGACTTGACCTCATTGTCTTCTGTACAGTATGAGATGGCAGACTTGACCTCATTGTCTTCTGTACAGTATGAGATGGCAGACTTGACCTCATTGTCTTCTGTACAGTATGAGATGGCAGACTTGACCTCATTGTCTTCTGTACAGTATGAGATGGCAGACTTGACCTCATTGTCTTCTGTACAGTATGAGATGGCAGACTTGACCTCATTGTCTTCTGTACAGTATTAGATGGCAGACTTGACCTCATTGGACAACTGCATAGTGTTAGACTGGCACAGCAGGGAATGACGGACAATTTACGGGATCCTGACCAATTGTGCTATTTTTTTTAGATAATCTTAACTTTGTTTGCACATAATGTTTGTGTTAAAATGCCCTTTTATTATTTAGAAAATATTTCTCTTACTTGTTCACTCTGAACTTTTGGGAATGGGTGCTTGAGTTAGCATTTCAATGTGAAGTCTACACTGGTTGTATTCGGCGCATGTGACCAATACAATTGAATTGAATTTAGTTGACACATTGATACATTTTCATATGTAAAGCCATTGTATGTCAACTTTCTCTGTCCTACCTGAAATACACGTAGGCCTTACGATCTTTGTTCTAATGACCTGCTTCTTTGCAAATTGCATATCAATGTCATGCACTGTGGTTTTGGCATATGATACATAATCAAGGAGTATGTGTTATAATCACATCCCTATGTGTTATAAGACTTGGTTCTCTTTTGCAATGTTTACCTCTATGATTTTCAAAGTTTAAGTTATTATTACAAACCATAAAACTAGCATAAAAACAGTTTATTTTGATGAAATACTCTTATATTTAATGGTTTTATATTGAATTGGTCACCTGACCTGCTATCACACAACGTTGTCTTACGCTACCGGGAACCACATCACACCGGTAAATCCCGTCTCGGCCTGTGTGGGCAAACACTGGTTACCGATGACAGGCTTTCGGGAGCTGGGGGAGATGGGACTTTCATCCCGAGTTGTTTGTATTTACATTCATCTCAAGCCTTATAAGACATTATTAAAGCCCACACCTGCTCATACATTTATAACAAGTTATGAAACATTATACTATGTGCTTTAATAACTAGGCTAAAGCCCTGAAAAAAAATCTTATTTTTCAAATAGTCTTTATTCATCCATATCCCATTCCAACAGCTCAATGATACTTCAAGAACTGAAATGTTTAAAGGACCTTATCGTTACAATAATTGTTAGGATGTTATCTTTAGGGTGTCATCTTTAGGGTGTCATCTTTAGGGTGTCATCTTTAGGGTGTCATCTTCTTTAGGGTGTCATCTTTAGGGTGTTATCTTTAGAGTGTCAGCTTCAGGGTGTCAGCTTCAGTGTGTCATCTTCAGGGTGTTATATTTAGAGTGTCATCCTCTTTAGGGTGCCATCTTTAGGATGTCATCTTCTTTAGGGTGTTATCTTTAGGATGTTGTCTTTAGGGTGTCATCTTTAGGGTGTCATCTTTACGGTGACATCTATAGGATGTTATCTTTAGAGTGTTATCTCTAGGATGTTGTCTTTAGGGTGTCGTCTTTAGGGTGTCGTCTTTAGGGTGTCATCTTTAGGGTGTCATCTTTACGGTGACATCTATAGGATGTTATCTTTAGAGTGTTATCTCTAGGATGTTGTCTTTAGGGTGTCGTCTTTAGGGTGTCGTCTTTAGGATGACACCCTAAAGCTGAGCTGTAGTCAATGAACAGCATTTTCACATAGATGTTCCTATTTTCTAGGTAGGAAAGGGAAGTGTGGAGTGCAATAGAGGTTGCATCATCTGTGGATCTGTTGGGATGGTATTCCAATTCGAGTGGGTCCAAGGTGTCTGGGATGATGGTGTTGATGTGAGTCATGACCCGCCTTTTAAAGTGATATTCGGCACAGGGACTATGGTGGTCTGCTTGAAACATGTAGGTATTACAGACTGGGTCAGGGAGAGGTTGAAAATGTCAATGAAGACACTTGCCTGCTGGTCAGCACATGCTCTGAGTATGCGTCCTGGTAATCTGTCTGGTCCCGCGGCCTTGAGAATGTTAACCTGTTTAAAGGTCTTATTCACATTGGCAAGTGAGAACGTGATCACACAGTCGTCCAGAACAACCTGTGCTCTCATGCGTGGTTCATTTTGTAATCCATGATAGTTTGCAAGCCGTGCCACATCCACATCACATTGTAGATAACACTAAAATGATAACAGAACTAGAATGAGATTCGATTTCTACGGAAGTAACTAGGTGGAATGACGTGGTTATCAATTATGTGACTATCTGTTATTTGCCCATCGACAGCAGAGTAAATTACAGAGTGGGAATGGATTAGAGTTACAAGGGCCTGTTAACACTCACCCCTCTTAGTGCATTCCAATGCTTCTCCCAATACACACCCACACATACACAGAGACACATACACACACACAATTCTACAATGGCTGACGCCGTAGGACAACACATTTCACTGTGCTTATTTGGTGTATGTGACATTACAACAAAAACACACACACACACACACAAATAACAACACGCTCCACATATATTCTGTTTGAAAAACCGGAGGACAGCTGTATCAAAATGAAGTCAATACTAAATGAATAAATGAATAAACAAATGTGTAAATGAACAATCGAGCAGATAAATGAATGCATAAATGAATGAAACGGTTAAGAGGGGCCTTCTGTGCATCACCCATCAGTAGTCAGAAGACTGGCGGTGTGGTATTGATGAGAGGCCAGTAGGGAAATCAGTGGTGACGCTTTAAACATCTCATGCAGTCAAATAGTTTTCAGATACTCCATTGATGGACAGTTTCCTTTCAACCGGTTAAATACCGCTACACACACACACACACACACACACACACACACACACACACACTATTTCTCTCTCTCATACAGAAAAATCTACAATATATAGCACTGGTTACTGGTGGTTCTAAGCCTGGACATCGTTACAGTGCTCGGGTGCCTGACCTCTCACCCCTGACCCCTGACCCCAATGTGCTGCTGCGTGGTGAGCCACTAAGGTGGAGGGGAAGTCTCAGGAGAAAGAGACACAGCTCCATTTAGAAAGAGGGGGGATGGAGATGTGTGTCTGAATAGGAAAGGGGATCAAAAGGTATAGATAAAGCTGAGAACCCACACTTAACACACACACACACACACACACACATACATGTGCACACAGGCACACATGCAGGGACGAGCACAAACACACAGAAACACACACACATTGATCCCCTGTTTCTCACAGAACCCACACCAGGTGGACACACACACACATGAGAAACAGGAGACGTACGGAAGCCCAGAAACATCCACTTCTGAGAGAATTGCTGAGGTGTACCTAATGGATATCAACATGCATCTCCACAGACACACACATGGACACACGCACACAAAGACAGTAGCACACACACGCATGCACACACATGCATGCACACACACACACACCCACACACACACACACACCCACACCCACACACACACCCACACACACACACACACACATACACATACACGCACCATGGGAAACAACAACATAGAATTTCAACCCTAGATAGGTCCTAGCTGACGTTTGTTTTTACATCTGACTCTGAGGAAAAAGGGTGAGATGTTGACTAACACTGTGACCTGAGTGAGGCCAGTACGTTGTCACACAAAGTTTCATTATTTGTTTACATTGTATATATTTTGGTTGGTCCGGTTGCTTTCTTATTGCCAAACAAACTAAAATGCCTTGACAACCACGTGTTCAAGTCATTTGTTTTATTGGAGGAAAACATCTCACGCTAAATCCATTCTATGATTATCAAGAAGAATATCTTGTGTCCCAAAACATCATTAGTTTTGCTTTGGTCTTCCAACAACATGCGGGAGAAAACCATAGCTGTTGTAACCGCTAGTGAACAGGCTAGATTCTGTAGCCTATATCCCTGGCAGGTTATAGCACCCTCTCCCCTAATCTGCATCAGATGCCTCAAAATGCGTTGCTACTGACAAAATGTTTCAGAGATATTAAGTTAAGGAAGGCTACTGCATTTCATCAAATGTTCGAAGTCAAACAAGCAATAATACTGTGCGCCTCAGGTTCTTTTGCTGTGTTTGGTCCCGACTTCGTTGTCAGCTGCAGCGAACCCCAAGACCATCCTTTTTGAGCGAACGTTTAGTGCACTCCTGACAAAGTGTTCACAGGAGTCCAAACAAACTGAACTACGGGGGAAAACACTACAGTTTGGAAAAACAGCTCTAAACCAATTTGATGTGAAAGACCCCTTAATTAAGCTAACATCTAAACAACCTCAACCAAACGTCTTATCAACCTCAAACTATTGTCCAATAAACTCTCCACTTGAGGATCACTCTGAGGGACATCCCTCCCATTCAGGAAGCCAGTGAAGAGGGGGTGGGATTATCCCTATCATTCAGGAAGTCAGTGAAGGGGGGGGTTTGTCCCTCCCATTCAGGAAGCCAGTGAAGAGGGGGTGGGGTATCCCTCCCATTCAGGAAGCCAGTGAAGAGGGGGTGGGGTTATCCCTCCCATTCAGGAAGCCAGTGAAGAGGGGAGGGGGATTGTCCCTCCCATTCAGGAAGCCAGTGAAGGGGGGGATTGTCCCTCCCATTCAGGAAGCCAGTGAAGAGGGGGGTGGGGTATCCTCCCATTCAGGAAGCCAGTGAAGAGGGGGTGGGGTTATCCCTCCCATTCAGGAAGCCAGTGAAGAGGGGGTGGGGTTATCCCTCCCATTCAGGAAGCCAGTGAAGAGGGGGGGGATTGTCCCTCCCATTCAGAAAGCCAGTGAAGAGGGGGTGGGGTAATCCCTCCCATTCAGGAAGCCAGTGAAGAGGGGGTGGGGTATCCCTCCTATTCAGGAAGCCAGTGAAGGGGGAGGGGTGGGGGGGGGCATCCCTCCCATTGAGGAAGTCAGTGAAGAGGGGAGGGTGTTATCCCTCCTATCCAAGAAGCCAGTGAACATTTTACATTTACATTTAAGTCATTTAGCAGACGCTCTTATCCAGAGCGACTTACAAATTGGATCGAGTGTCGGTTTTTTCAGAAGGGGTGCAACTCTCGCTCTCTTGAAGACGGGGGGGACGTAGCCAGCGGTCAGGGATGAGTTGATGAGCGAGGTGAGGTAAGGGAGAAGGTCACCGGAGATGGTCTGGAGAAGAGAGGAGGGGATAGGGTCAAGCGGGCAGGTTGTTGGGCGGCCGGCCGTCACAAGACGCGAGATGTCATCTGGAGAGAGAGGGGAGAAAGAGGTCAGAGCACAGGGTAGGGCAGTGTGAGCAGAGGTACGGTGTCGTTTGACTTAGCAAACGAGGATCGGATGTCACGACCTTCTTTTCAAAATGGTTGACGAAGTCATCTGCAGAGAGGGAGGAGGGGGTGAGGGGGAGGAGGATTCAAGAGGGAGGAGAAGGTGGCAAAGAGCTTCCTAGGGTTAGAGGCAGATGCTTGGAATTTAGAGTGGTAGAAAGTGGCTTTAGCAGCAGAGACAGAGGAGGAAAATGTAGAGAGGAGGGAGTGAAAGGATGCCAGGTCCGCAGGGAGGCGAGTTTTCCTCCATTTCCGCTCGGCTGCCCGGAGCCCTGTTCTGTGAGCTCGCAATGAGTCGTCGAGCCACGGAGCGGGAGGGGAGGACCGAGCCGGCCTGGAGGATAGGGGACATAGAGAGTCAAAGGATGCAGAAAGGGAGGAGAGGAGGGTTGAGGAGGCAGAATCAGGAGATAGGTTGGAGAAGGTTTGAGCAGAGGGAAGAGATGATAGGATGGAATTTCTGCTGTTTGTCGCTGTTTAAATCTTCCCTGTGACCTGCCCTGTCTGGAACTGCGTGGTGTACCAGCGTTAGCCTACATTGCTACCATGACATCAAAAGCCAAAGGTGGAAGCAATGGAGAGGCTAGTGATTCTCTATCACAGGTGAAGGATCTTTCAAACAAACAAAAGGGGTTCTACAAGCAGTTCTTACAACAATAGGACAATAGCTTCAAGAGCTTTGTCCAAATACTGATGGACTCAACTAACAAAATAATGGACGATCTGACCAGAAAGGACCAAGACCCTAAGAATAGTTTGTAGTTCTCCCAGGGAGAGGTGGATGTCATTGTCACGCCCTGGCCATAGAGAGGCTTTTTATTCTCTATTTTGGTTAGGCCAGGGTGTGACTAGGGTGGGCATTCTATGTTCTTTTTTCTATGTTTTTGTATTTCTTTGTTTTGGCCGGGTATGGTTCTCAATCAGGGACAGCTGTCTGTAGTTGTCTCTGATTGAGAACCATACTTAGGTAGCCTTTTCCCACCTGTGTGGTGTGGGTAGTTGCTTTCTGTTTTTGTGTCTGCACCAGACAGAACTGTTTCGGTTGTTCTCTTTGTTGTTTTTTTATTCAGTGTTCAGTTCAAAATAAAAAGATGAACACGTCCCAAGCTGCACCTTGGTCCTCACCTTCTTCCACCAACAGCCGTTACAGAACTACCCACCACCAAAGGACCAAGCAGCGTGGAAGAATGGACTCCTGGACATGGGAGGAAATCTTGGACGGCAAGGGACCATGGGCACAGCCAGGAGAGTATCGTCGTCCTAAAGAGGAGCTAGAGGCAGCGAGAGGCAGCCCCACGGGGAGATTGGCAGAGTCAGGTAGGAGACCTGAGTCAACTCCCCGTGCTTACCGGGTGGAGCGTCGTACTGGTCAGGCACCGTGTTATGCGGTGAAGCGCACAGTGTCTCCAGTGCACGTTCACAGCCCGGTACGTTACATCGCAGCTCCTCGAATCGGCCGGGCTAGAGTGGGCATCGAGCCAGGAGAGATGAAGCCGGCTCAGCGCATCTGGACTCCAGTGCGTATCCTCGGCCCGGGTTATACCGCACCAGCCCTACGCACAGTGTCCCCGGTTCGTCAGCACAGCCCAGTGCGGCCTGTTCCAACTCTCCGCACTTGAAGTGTTGTTTTTGCAAGTTCACCTGCCTCATCTGAAGCCTCTTCTTTTGGGGTGCTGCTATATGACTTAAATGTAATGTAATGTAATAGGCCACCAAGTGCTAAGTCAGTATTCTGATGATATGTGTGAAATGCTTGATAACATGTGGGATATTATTTCAATTACCAAACAAAGATCAGTTACATGAAACACAATGTAAAAAGACTTTGGAGCACCTTAAATTATATAATGGGCAGAAAACACAATTCATCTCCATTGTTCATTAAAGTTGATGGGTCATTTATAACTAAATCTTTTGATGTTGCCAATCATTTCAATGACTATTTCAAAGTAAAACAACTCAGAAGTAAAATTACAACACTGAACCATCATATTTTGTTGTAAAATATTTAATAATGAAAGAAAAATAATGCTGTTTTGAATTTGGTCAAGTTAGTGTGGAAGAGGTGGAAAAACTATTGTTAGCTATGAATAATGATCAGCCATCAGGTACAGACAACCTTGATGGGAAACTATTGAGAATAAGCAGACTGTATTATAGACAACCTTGATGGGAAACTATTGAGAATAAGCAGACTGTATTATAGACAACCTTGATGGGAAACTATTGAGAATAAGCAGACTGTATTATAGACAACCTTGATGGGAAACTATTGAGAATGGTAGCAGACTGTATTATAGACAACCTTGATGGTAAACTATTGAGAATGGTAGCAGATGGATTACCACCAGGTATAGACAACCTTGATGGTAAACTATTGAGAATGGTAGCAGACTGTATTACCACCAGGTATAGACAACCTTGATGGTAAACTATTGAGAATGGTAGTAGACTGTATTACCACCAGGTATAGACAACCTAGATGGTAAACTATTGAGAATGGTAGTAGACTGTATTACCACCAGATATACACAACCTTGATGGTAAACTATTGAGAATGGTAGCAGACTGTATTATAGACAACCTTGATGGTAAACTATTGAGAATGGTAGCAGACTGTATTACCACCAGGTATAGACAACCTAGATGGTAAACTATTGAGAATGGTAGCAGACTGTATTACCACCAGGTATACACAACCTAGATGGTAAACTATTGAGAATGGTAGCAGACTGTATTACCACCAGGTATAGACAACCTAGATGGTACACTATTGAGAATGGTAGTAGACTGTATTACCACCAGGTATAGACAACCTTGATGGTAAACTATTGAGAATGGTAGCAGACTGTATTATAGACAACCTTGATGGTAAACTATTGAGAATGGTAGCAGACTGTATTTCCACCAGGTATAGACAACCTTGATGGTAAACTATTGAGAATGGTAGCAGACTGTATTTCCACCAGGTATAGACAACCTTGATGGTAAACTATTGAGAATGGTAGCAGATTGTGTTACCACCCCTATTTGCTATATATTTAACCAAAGCCGAAAGGAGTGTGTGTCCACAGGCGTGGAAGGCAGCTAAAGTCATTCCACTGCCTAAAAATTGTAAAGCACCCTTTGCTGGCTCTAACAGCCGCCAATCACTTTGCTGCCTGTTCTTAGTAAACTGATGGAGAGGATTGTGTTTGACCAAATAAAATGCTATTTTTCAGAGAACAAATGAACTACTGACTTTCAGCATGCATATAGAGGTAATTCAACTGTTACTGCGTTGACTCAGATGACAGATGATTGGTTAAAATAAATGGATAATAAAGATGATAGTTGGAGCCGGCCTGTTAGATTTCAATGCAGCCCTTTGAAGTTATTCATCATAAATTGTTATTGAAGAAACTAATTTGCCATGGCTTTACATCACCTGCCATCACACGGTTGAGAGTTATTTATCCAATAGAACCCAGAGCGTATTCTTCAATGGAGGCTTCTCTAACATCAGATATGTACAGTGCAGTGTCCCTCAGGGCAGTTGCCTTTGGCTGTTACTCTTCTCAATTTTTACAAATGATTTGCCACTGGTCTTACACAAAGGTAAAAAAAAATATATATTTTACCTTTATTTAACTAGACAAGTCAGTTAAGAACAAATTCTTATTTTCAATGACGGCATAGGAGCAGTGGGTTAACTGCCTTGTTCAGGGGCAGAACGACAGATTTTTACCTTGTCAGCTCGGGGGTTTGATTTGATGATTTGTTTACACAAAGATCAACTGTACCAGTTTTTCAGGCTTTGATCTTGTTCCATCTTGATTACTGTCCGGTAATATGTTCAAGTGCAGCAAAGAAAGACCTAGCAAAGCTGTAGCTGGCTCAAAACAGAGCAGCACACCTTGTCCTTAACTCCACATACAGAACTCACATCAACAAAATGCATGCCAGTCTTTCCTAGTTGAGGGAGGATGTGAGATTATTGTGATGAAAAAATGTCAGATTCTCTACATAATCAAATAACATTCAGCTCAGACACCCATACATACCCCACAAGACATGCCACCAGGGGTCTCTTCACAGCCCCCAAGTTCAAAACGAATTCACAGCAATGCACAGTACTATACAGGGCCATGATCACATGGAACTCCCCTTCCATCTCCAATTAATCAAGCAAACATCTGTGGTTGATGAAGTGGTCAGCGGTCCAGTTAAATTGGATGAGGCTTTAAAAGGAATTCCTCTATTTCATGGATAGGTGACTGGGCTCTGTTCTAATGAGGGCCACATTAAAGGGCCATCAAGCTTTGATCATTTGAATCAGTTGTGTAGTGATACGGCAACACTACACAGCTGGGGTCTCGAGGACCAAGTTTGGGAAACGCTGAGTTAATGTGAAATCAGTAGGAGGTGGTCAAAATATCTCTCTCTCTCAATTTCTCTCTCTCTCTCTAATAGGATTTTGCCATCAATCCCATACACATCTCATATGATTTACATGAATGTTGAAGTTACACGTGCACATGCATTATGCTAAGGTTAAATTAATTTATAGTTGACGTAAATATTGATTATGTTCCATTTCTACAGTGCCTTGCGAAAGTATTTGGCCCCCTTGAACGTTGCGAACTTTTGCCACATTTCAGGCTTCAAACATAAAGATATAAAAACAGTATTTTTTTGTGAAGAATCAACAACAAGTGGGACACAATCATGAAGTGGAACGACATTTATTGGATATTTCAAACTTTTTTAACAAATCAAAAACGGAAAAATTGGGCGTGCAAAATTATTCAGCCCCCTTAAGTTAATACTTTGTAGCGCCACCTTTTGCTGCGATTACAGCTGTAAGTCGCTTGGGGTATGTCTCTATCAGTTTTGCACATCGAGAGACTGACATTTTTTCCCATTCCTCCTTGCAAAACAGCTCGAGCTCAGTGAGGTTGGATGGAGAGCATTTGTGAACAGCAGTTTTCAGTTCTTTCCACAGATTCTCGATTGGATTCAGGTCTGGACTTTGACTTGGCCATTCTAACACCTGGATATGTTTATTTTTGAACCATTCCATTGTAGATTTTGCTTTATGTTTTCAGTCCCAGTCTCAGGTCTTTTGCAGACTCCATCAGGTTTTCTTCCAGAATGGTCCTGTATTTGGCTCCATCCATCTTCCCATCAATTTTAACCATCTTCCCTGTCCCTGCTGAAGAAAAGCAGGCCCAAACCATGTTTGACAGTGGGGATGGTGTGTTCAGGGTGATGAGCTGTGTTGCTTTTACGCCAAACATAACGTTTTGCATTGTTGCCAAAATGTTCAATTTTGGTTTCATCTGACCAGAGCACCTTCTTCCACATGTTTGGTGTGTCTCCCAGGTGGCTTGTGGCAAACTTTAAACAACACTTTTTATGGATATCTTTAAGAAATGTTTTTCTTCTTGCCACTCTTCCATAAAGGCCAGATTTGTGCAATATACGACTGATTGTTGTCCTATGGACAGAGTCTCCCGCCTCAGCTGTAGATCTCTGCAGTTCATCCAGAGTGATCATGGGCCTCTTGGCTGCATCTCTGATCAGTCTTCTCCTTGTATGAGCTGAAAGTTTAGAGGGACGGCCAGGTCTTGGTAGATTTGCAGTGGTCTGATACTCCTTCCATTTCTATATTATCGCTTGCACAGTGCTCCTTGGGATGTTTAAAGCTTGGGAAATCTTTTTGTATCCAAATCCGGCTTTAAACTTCTTCACAACAGTATCTCGGACCTGCCTGGTGTGTTCCTTGTTCTTCATGATGCTCTCTGCGCTTTTAACGGACCTCTGAGACTATCACAGTGCAGGTGCATTTATACGGAGACTTGATTACACACAGGTGGATTGTATTTATCATCATTAGTCATTTAGGTCAACATTGGATCATTCAGAGATCCTCACTGAACTTCTGGAGAGTTTGCTGCACTGAAAGTAAAGGGGCTGAATGATTTTGCACGCCCAATTTTTCAGTTTTTGATTTGTTAAAAAAGTTTGAAATATCCAATAAATGTCGTTCCACTTCATGATTGTGTCCCACTTGTTGTTGATTCTTCACAAAAAAATACAGTTTTATATCTTTATGTTTGAAGCCTGAAATGTGGCAAAAGGTCGCAAAGTTCAAGGGGGCCGAATACTTTCGCAAGGCACTGTATATAGGGTGTTCTCTCTTTATTTTTTTTTATTTTTTCTAACAATTGGATCCAAAGAACTGAACAGGCTTGGCTGACACGCTTATAGACTTGCTAGGACTTTATAAATATGAGCATGAATTTATAATATTGTGCTGTTATTATTTTTAGCAGTATGATCTATTATTATTATTTTTAAAAGTCTGACTGTTTTCCATGTTATTTGGTTAGTTCTCTTAAAAAGCACCCTTATAGATATGCAATAGACCTACGGGGCTTTGAATGTGTTAGTTAAGGGTGGCAGTATTGAATTCTGTTATCATGGGACTGCCCATATTTCCCTCTGACCGACGCCAATTGGAGATGGTCTGATGGTCTTAGTGACAACAGACCTAGATATGGGGGAGGATTTAGTGGGTGAAATATTAGGACAATTTGAGGTTTTCAAAGTTGCAGCTACAGTATGCTTAACAGTGCAAATTATGGTACAGCCACAGTATATGGACACTTAATCAACATGGTGCGTTTTAATGGTAAGTTTACAAACATTGCTTGTGATAAGTATAATTGAAACTTGGGCATCATTATGGTAAGTGGGGAAATAAGTATAGCCAATTACAATTGCAATGACTTAGCAGGTCCTAAAAAAACAAGATACATTTTTAGAACTAGTGGATATATGGAGATATACTGTACATAGAGGAGGCTTAACCCAAGCTAGCCGTCTTGATTACTTCCTGGACTCATTCTTGCTGGCATCAAACGTTTTTAAAAAGTATTAATAGGAGACCGAATGCGATCGGACCACCATCTAATTGGCCTCCATATAACTCTTACAGCATTTCCACGTTGACTGGGATATTGTAAATTTAATCAAAGCCTATTGGATGACAATTTGTTCTTAACTAAGACAAAATCATTCATAATGAACTTTTTCTGCACAAAATGGGTATGACGTAGATACATAGGTATTGTGTGGGACACTTTTAAATGTACTTTTAGAGGCCATTCAATACAATACTCATTAAAACAAAAGCAGTTTGGGTCAAAAGAGATTAGACTAATAAAGGACAAAATAGGTTAGAAGAAAAACAAAGAAATGGAGGTACTTATTCAAGATCGATCAAGTGTAGTGCGTTACAAAAATAAAGCGAATTGGATGGAAAATTGTGAAAAATGCACAAAATGTTTCTTCAATCTTGAACACAGAAATGTTACTCAAAATAATATACAGAAACTTGTTACAAAGGATGGAGTCATCCATGAGTCACCAAATTATATTTTGAAGGAGGAAGCAAAATATTTATCTTCGATCTCCACTGAATAATGTTAAGTGTAAGGATTTATTTCCTTATAATAATAATAATGTAAAATTAACAAATTTACAGAAAGACCTGTATGAAGGCCAACTTAGAGAAGAGGAACTTTGAGGCAATTCAATATTTTCAGACTGGAAAAACACCAGGGCTTGATGGTATACCGGTAGAGGTATATCAGACCTTTTTTGGTGTATTCAAAGATCCATTATTAGCATTTTAATTACTCCTATAAAAATTGTAGACTTTCAGGTACTCAACAAGAAGGTCTGATTTCATTACTACTACAACAAGACCCAGTGAAAAGTATAAAGATCCAGTCAATTTAAAAATCTGGAGGCCTCTTACACTTCAAAGTTGTGATACGAAAATCCTGGCGAAATGCATAGCACATGGAATAAAAAAGGTTTAACCAGATATTGTTCATCCTGATCAGACAGGTTTTTTACATGGACAATATATAGGAGATAATATACGACAATTACTTGAAAGAATTGAACATTATGAAACATCAAAGATACCAGGCCAGGTCTTCATAGTATGACTATAATTTATATATAAATGCCTTTAAATTACTTTTATTTCGGTGAATCTCTTATACAATGGGTTAAAGTTATGTACAGCAACCCCAGATGTAAAATAATAAAGAATGGTTACTGCTCAGAAAGTATTGAGCTTTTAAGAGGAGTTAAACAAGGCTGTCCGTTGTCTCTATTTATTGTGGCCATTGAAAACAAAAGACTCAAGTTTTTGTCCGCAGCCTGGATCCCTGCATAGTCTCATTGAGGATCTTGATCACTTTTCTAGCCTCCCCAACTAAAACCATATTACTTATTTGATCGCTAAAAGACAGCGTTTACACTACCTAGTTTACACTACTAGTTTTACCAATAAAATGGGCGGATGGTGAAGTAATGTGAATCTCAAAAAATATAAATGAACTTACCAGAATATATTTCAATAGAAAGTTTGCAAAAATAGATATGATTCTGCAACTATGGAGAGGTAAATACTTGTCTATTTATTGAAAATTCACTCATACAGAAGTTATACTTAAACCCAAAATGGTTCTCCAGTAGATTATTAAGAAAGGCTCATCCTTTGTTCAAAAATTGCCTCTTTTGCCTTCATACAGATTGCAACTTCTAATTTCCGACTAATTTAAAAGTATCGCCCATACAACGTAACCAGCCATACAAAACTGGTTACAATTTCAGTTTTATCCTCCACAAAATATCCAGAACAAATATTACAACAAATGTTGTGGTTAAACTCAAATATACGGATTAATAAAAAAACATTCTTCATGGAAAAAAGGTTTGAAAATGTTATTATATTTATTTATGATATTATTAATAGAAACGGTGGAGTTATGTCACATATGCGGCTATCGGAATTAAATGGGAAAGTCTGCTCAATCCAAACTTACATTTAACTGATTGCAGCATTACCACAAAAAAATGAGGAGGCAAGTGGAAAAGGGAGAAGGTAGGGAACTTGTTTGCAATTTATTAAAGATACAAATTGGCTGAAAGGAATTTTCATAAATAGACAAATATACCAGTTTCATTTGAGGACAAACATGTTGACAGCTTCGCCATACAGGTTGCAAAACAAATGGGAAGAGATTTTCGATATACCGATTCCATGGCACATGGTTTATGAACTGGTACAAAAAACAACACTTCACGTTTTTCCATTTAAATGATCATACAAAATTCTTGGCACCAACAGAATGCTATACATATGGAGCGGTTACAACATTCTCTGTGAAGAGACAGAATCACTACATCATTTATTCTAGTATTGCCCCAATGTAGCTTGTATCTGGTCAAAGGTTCAGGAATGGTTAACAAATCACAAATTTCAACTCAAATTAACCTTACAAATAGCAGTGTTGAGCGATTTGGAAAGCCAAAGTCAGTCAATAAATAATATAATGATACTCATAGTAAAGGTTTCATCTTTAGCTCACAATCTGTGGATACTATATGATTAGAATGGTTCAAAATGTATGTAAAACATCACAGCACAATTTTAAAAATATATGCACATGGAAACCAAATGAGGGTGGTCCATGGCGATAGGTGGGATGGGGTGAGAGTGGCTGAGGGGTGGTCCATGGCGATAGGTGGGATGGGGTGAGAGTGGCTGAGGGGTGGTCCATGGCGATAGGTGGGATGGGGTGAGAGTGGCTGAGGGGTGGTCCATGGTGATAGGTGGGATGGGGTGAGAGTGGCTGAGGGGTGGTCCATGGTGATAGGTGGGATGGGGTGAGAGTGGCTGAGGGTGGTCTATGGTGATAGATGGGATGGGGTGAGAGTGGCTGAGGGGTGGTCTATGGTGATAGATGGGATGGGGTGAGAGTGGCTGAGGGGTGGTCTATGGTGATAGATGGGATGGGGTGAGAGTGGCTGAGGGGTGGTCTATGGTGATAGATGGGATGGGGTGAGAGTGGCTGAGGGGTGGTCTATGGTGATAGGTGGGATGGGGTGAGAGTGGCTGAGGGTGGTCTATGGTGATAGGTGGGATGGGGTGAGAGTGGCTGAGGGGTGGTCTATGGTGATAGATGGGATGGGGTGAGAGTGGCTGAGGGGTGGTCTATGGTGATAGATGGGATGGGGTGAGAGTGGCTGAGGGGGTGGTCTATGGTGATAGGTGGGATGGGGTGAGAGTGGCTGAGGGGTGGTCTATGGTGATAGGTGGGATGGGGTGAGAGTGGCTGAGGGGTGGTCTATGGTGATAGATGGGATGGGGTGAGAGTGGCTGAGGGGTGGTCTATGGTGATAGATGGGATGGGGTGAGAGTGGCTGAGGGGTGGTCTATGGTGATAGGTGGGATGGGGTGAGAGTGGCTGAGGGGTGGTCTGATGGTGATAGATGGGATGGAGTGAGAGTGGCTGAGGGGTGGGGGTGGTCTATGGTGATAGATGGGATGGGGTGAGAGTGGCTGAGGGTGGTCTATGGTGATAGGTGGGATGGGGTGAGAGTGGCTGAGGGGTGGTCTATGGTGATAGGTGGGATGGGGTGAGAGTGGCTGAGGGGTGGGATTAAAGGTGAGGTCTATGGTGATAGATGGGATGGGGTGAGAGTGGCTGAGGGGTGGGATTAAAGAGTGGTCTATGGTGATAGGTGGGATGGGGTGGGAGAGTGGCTGAGGGGTGGGATTAAAGAGCTGAGGTCTATGGTGATAGGTGGGATGGGGTGAGAGTGGCTGAGGGGTGGGATTAAAGAGCTGAGGTCTATGGTGATAGGTGGGATGGGGTGAGAGTGGCTGAGGGGTGGTCTATGGTGATAGGTGGGATGGGGTGAGAGTGGCTGAGGGGCGGGATTAAAGAGTTTATGTTTGGTAATGTATTGTTGTTATGTGACATGTGTATGCAGTCTGTATATATAATGTGTATGTAAAATGTACAGTTGAAGTCAGAAGATTACATACACTTGTTTACAACACTGGGTTGCAGTCATTAAAGCTCGTTTTTCAACCCCTCCACAAATGTCTTGTTAGCAAACTATAGTTTTGGCAAGTCGGTTAGGACATCTACTTTATGCATGACACAAGTCATTTTAAATAAACCTTGGTTCTTAACTGACTTGCCTAGTTAAATAAAGGTTAATTAAAAACAAATCTAATAAATAAAGGTGAAGCGGCGTTCATCACTCCAGAGTGTTTCCAGTGTATAACGGCAGTGAGGTTTACACTACTCAATCTGATGCTTAGCATTGTGAATGGGGAACTTGTGAGCGTCTGCTCAGCCATGGAAACCCATTTCATGAAGATAATTTGACGAGGTGTCCACATACTTTTGTATATATAGTGTATATTCTTCCTGTGTTGAGTCATGGCATGCGTCCGATCAGTCTCTGAAGTTCTCAGGCAGCCTCTTTTACTGAGTGGTAATCTGATGTGTCACACACCACGTCCAAGCCAAGACCAAGCTCTCCAAACAGCACCATGCCCGGGGAGGCAAAGAGGGAGGCAGGGGGAAATTGAATTTCCCACCGTCCCACCGGCAACGACCAGAGCCCCAATCCCCATCAACACAAGCTTAGAAAGTCCTGCAAGGCCTTCTGTCCACCAGGTTTCATCTACTACGCTTGTCTAACTAATCAGAGATATCAACAACCTTTGGGTCTGGTTACAAACATTTACTTTAGGAAATAAGCCCTTCTGTCCACCAGGTTTCATCTACTACGCTTGTCTAATTAATCAGAGATATCAACAACCTTTGGGTCTGGTTACAAACATTTACTTTAGGAAATAAGCCCTTCTGTCCACCAGGTTTCATCTACTACGCTTGTCTAACTAATCAGAGATATCAACAACCTTTGGGTCTGGTTACAAACATTTACTTTAGGAAATAAGCCCTTCTGTCCACCAGGTTTCATCTACTACGCTTGTCTAACTAATCAGAGATATCAACAACCTTTGGGTCTGGTTACAAACATTTACTTTAGGAAATAAGCCCTTCTGTCCACCAGGTTTCATCTACTACGCTTGTCTAACTAATCAGAGATATCAACAACCTTTGGGTCTGGTTACAAACATTTACTTTAGGAAATAAGCCCTTCTGTCCACCAGGTTTCATCTACTACGCTTGTCTAACTAATCAGAGATATCAACAACCTTTGGGTCTGGTTACAAACATTTACTTTAGGAAATAAGTCCTTACAGTGGAGGGCCAAATTCAACATCATAACCGATTCTGGATAAATCTGATGTTTTTACCCACAAATAGGATATAATTAAGGGCAGTTTCACTGGTCGTGTCACCTGTGGATATTCCTCCCAGCCCTGGCCTGACTAAAGTGTTTCTCCCTGCATGGGCATCCGGGTCAGTGACCCCTGCCCCACCCTGAGTGCCACTGGTCCTGTGTTCATGGACCCAATATATCTCCAAAATAAATGGAAACAGCTTGGATACAGATGTAGGATCTTAATTTGATCACCCTGTTGCAAGACAACATTCCTGCAATGCAGGACATTTGAAACTTATAGAGTATTTGAGGTTTAAAAAGGGTTCTGAAATTTGAGAATTCCACTTAGAAATGTCAAACTTGATTTTCCCTTACCATCATTCACAAACAAAATCACTTACTGATAATCCACATAATAATTCACATTTCCTGTTGCGGCAGGATTATTTTCCTGCTGTAGCATACTGGCTCATATTAAGATCCTACATCTGTATCACTTTTAGGAGTTATGGCACCAAGACCCCCCCCAATCCCAACACCCTACTGCATGCCCTAATAATGGTCCTCAACTCCTGAGCTGTGTTTGGATACTCATATTATCCGCAGTAAGCATACTATTTGTGATGTAAAGTGAGTATTTAGTATGCTTTTTGGTCATAGTATGGATCTAGTTAGTATGCTAAACGTTCCCGAATGTCGTACTACAATCCCCAAAATACAAAGTATATAAACTGTGGACACTATTTACGTGGCTTTTAGGGCTCATAAAGCAATTCTTCAGAAAACGGGCGTGGCTTCACAACATTTTCAGATTTTAAGAAAATGGTGGAAAATATGCAGCTGAAGTCCCACGAGAGCAGAAACAAATTCATTGCTTTAACTAATTAGGACAAATCTTAAGAAATGTAATAAAGTAGTGACTGACAATTTGTTAGCTATGCTAGCTCTTCAAACCACATATCTTATCATAACAGCAGTTGCTTGTATGTTCCGTGCCAGTATGTTAACTATACGCTATCTATCTAACTACCCAACATTTATTTACTTGATTATTCACGTCATTCTTAGCTTAGCTAAGTGGTATAGTCATTGTGTGTTCTCAATGCACATTGTTAATGAAGTCGTAAGATGTCTAGCTGGTAATTTGTTATGCAAACAAGCTAGCATCAAGTTGCATAGCAACAGTATCAACCTCCGGTAGACAAGCACTAGTACACTCAACTGAAAGGATACCGTTTGTTTACAGTATACTAAACTAATAGTATGTAGTATATACTCATAAAGTATGTAGTATACAATCAAATGTATTTATAATGCCCTTTTTACATCAGCAGATGTCCCAAAGAGTTATACTGAAACCCAGCCTAAATCCCCAAACAGGAAGCAATGCAGATGTAGAAGCACGGTGGCTAGGAAAAACTCCCTAGAAACGCAGGAACCTACGAAGAAACCTAGAGAGGAACCAGGCTCTGAGGGGTGGCAAGACCTCTTCTGGCTGTGCTGGGTAGACATTATAGGAGTACATGGCCATTAAGGCCAGATTGTTCTTCAAGATGTTCAAATATTCATAGATGACCAGCAGGATCAAATAATAATCACAGTGGTTGTAGAGGGTGCAACAGGTCAGTACCTCAGGAGTAAATGTCAGTGGACTTTTTATAGCCAAGAATTCAGAGGTTGAGACAGCAGGTGCAGTAGAGAGAGAGAGTCGAAAACAGCAGGTCCGAGACAAGGTAGCGCGTCCGGTGAACAGGTCAGGGTTCCCTAGCCGTAGGTAGAACAGTTGAAACTGGAGCAGCAGCATGACCAGGTGGACTGGGGACAGCCAGGAGTCACCAGGCCAGGTAATCCTGAGGCATGATTCTAGGGCACAGGTCTTCCAGGAGGGGAGGGAAAGAGCGAATTAGAGGGAGCATACATAAATTCACACAGGACACCAGATAAGACAGGAGAATTACACCAGGTATAACAGACTGACCCTAGCCTCCCGGCTCCCCTTGGGCGCTCAAAACCGGACAGGAAGATCATGTCTGTGACTCAACCCACTCAAGTGATGCACCCCTCTTAGGGAAGGCATGGAAGAGCACTAGTAAGCCAGTGATTCAGCCCCCGTAATCAAAATCAAAATCAAATCAAATCAAAGTATAAAATCTGGTCAGAGGCAGAGAATCCCAGTGGAGAGAGGGGAACCGGCCAGGCAGAGACAGCATGGGCAGTTCGTCACTCCAGTGCCTTGCCGTTCACCTTCACACTCCTGGGCCAGACTACACTCAATTATAGGACCTACTGAAGAGATGTGTATTCAGTAAGGACTTAATGGTCGAGACCGAGTCTCCGTCTCTCACATGGATAGGCAGATAATTCCATAGAAATGATGCTCTATAGGAGAAAGCCCTGCCTTCAGCTGTTTGCTTAGAAATTCTAGGGACAACAAGGAGGCCTGCGTCTTCTGACCGTAGTGTATGTGTAGGTATGTACGGCAGGACCAAATCGAAGAGATAGGTAGGAGCAAGCCCATGTAATGCTTTGTAAGTTAGCAGTAAAAACTTGAAATCAGCCCTTGCTTTAACAGGAAGCCAATGTAGAGAGGCTAGCACTGGAGTAATATGATTACATTTTTTGGGATCTAATCAGGATTCTAGCAGCCGTGTTTAGCACTAACTGAAGTTTATTTAGTGCTTTATCCGGGTAGCTGGAGAGTAGAGCAGTGCAGTAGTCTAATCAAAAAGCAGTCGTTTCGTTTTCTTCTTTATTTGAAATTTGCTGTCAGAAATGTTAGCAACACCTCCGCCTTTGCAAGATGCAAGGGGGATATGGTCACTAGTTTAACCGGGAGGAGAGGCCTCATTTAACACAGTGAATTCATCAGGCTTGAGCCATGTTTCAGTCAGGCCAATCACATCAAGATTATAATCAGTGATTAGTTCATTGACTATGACTGCATTGGAAGTGAGGGATCTAGCATTAAGTAGCCCTATTTTTCAATAATGACAGGAATGGAGGAGGTCTTTATTCCAGTGAGATTGCTAAGGCGAACACGGCTATGTTTAGTTTTGCTCAACCTAGACCGCACAGACACAGTCTCAATGGGGATAGCTGAGGTGACTATTGACTGTGCTAGTGACAGACTCCACTAAGCTGGCAGGCTGGCTAACAGCCTGCTGCCTGTCCTGCACCCTCTCTCATTCTGGAGCTAGAGGAGTTAGAGCCCTGTCTATGTTCATAGATAAGATGAGAGCACCCCTCCAGCTAGGATGGAGTCTGTCACTCCTCAACAGGCCAGGCTTGGTCCTGTTAGTGGGTCCCAGAAAGTGGGCCAATTATCTACAAATGCTATCTTTTGGGAGGGACAGAAAACAGTTTTCAACCAGCAATTGAGTTGTGAGACTCTGCTGTAGAGACAATTACTCGATGCCGACACATCTTTCTAGCTGATTTACACGCTGAAGCTATGTTGAGCTTGGTGACTTCTGACGGTTTCATCCTAACATTGTTGGTGCCGACGTGGATAACAATATCCGTATACTCTCTACACTCGCCAGTTTTAGCTTTAGCCAGCACCATCTTCAGATTAGCCTTAACGTCGGTACCCTGCCCCCTGGGAAACAGTGTATGATCGCTGGATGATTCGTTTTAAGTCCAATACTACGGGTAATGGAGTTGCCAATGGGTTTTCAATTTGTCAGAGCTTATGATGGGAGGCTTCAGTGGCTCAGACCCCATAGCAGGTGGGGGAAAGACCTGAGAAGGCTCTGCCTCCGACTCGTTGCATCATGGGGAGAACCAGTTGAAAGTGTGTCGGCTGAATGAGCAACACCGGTTGAGCATTCCTACAGCATTTCTTGCCAGAAGCCTTGAGAAAATTGTCCGACTGCGGGGACTGTGCATGCGGTATTTATTAAACTATCTGTACTTACTGGTGGCACAGACGCCATTTCATCCTTTCCTACACTTAAATTACCCTTGCCTAACAATTGGATCTGAAGCCGTGCTTGCAACATGACAATCCTTACCATAAAGCGACAGTTCTCCTGTATATTATGAGTACAGCGTCTACAATTAGATGGCATAGTATTAATGTTACTACTTAGCTTTTCCGGCTGGTGGAGGTCCTGTAGAACCATGTCCAGATAAAGTGTCCATGGTGAAAAAGTTGAATGAAAAAAGTTGAGCGAGGAAAAAACTAAGACATTGGTAAATGTATTAAAAGTAAAAAACCAAATGGTTTGGCAGATACCCAAGTAGCAACAAACAGCACAAAGTCCGGAATTTGAGGGAGGAGCGATTCAGTGAGTATACAGTATGTTAGTATGGGTATTCCAACACTCCAACACTGGTCCTAGGACTGACACTGGTCCCTGGGATGTTATTAGGTCTTATTTTTAACTTCATAGGTTTTTGCTCCTCACTCTCTCACTCTGCCTTGCACTATCAAATTTGTATGTATTGTTTCCTTAATGTAAGCACACATTGGGCTCCCGAGTGGCGCAGCAGTCTAAGGCACTGCATCTCATTGCGAGAGGTGTCACTACAGTCCCTGGTTCAAATCCAGGCTTTATCACACCTGGCCATAATTGGGAGTCCCGTAAGGTGGCGCACAATTGGCCCAGCATCGTCTGGGTTTGGCTGGGGTAGGCTGTCATTGTAAATAACAATTTGTTCTTTAACTGACTTGCCTAGTTAAATAAAGGTAAAATAAAATGTACAAGTGATTGGAAAGGTGAAAGCAAGGTTAACTCCCAATTACTTTCACTGATCAGATCTGTGATTAGGTCAAGGAAGGAATGATGGTATTTCTAAAGTATTCGAACAGGTCCTATGTTTTAGATAGAGAAACAATACCACAACTTATAACGAATTGAAATGGGTTCTACAGGGTGGGGTCAGAACTTGTTTTCCTTTGAAAATCCCATAGTTTGGGTAGTGGCCATGTTACTCACACAAGCAGACGGAGGCTTGTGAAAGCAGCATGGGATCAACTCTTGTAAACATTGTACGCTAGGACCGCGCATGCATACACACACACACGCACACACACATACACACAACTGAAACCAACAGCCCCCCCTCCCCCTCCCCCTCCCCGCACACTCACGCACACAACTGAAACCAACAGCCCCCCTCCCCCCTCCCCGCACACTCACATGCACACAACCAAAACCAAAACCAGCACCTCCAACCACTCCCACACCCCTCCCCCCACACACACACACCCACACCCACGCGCACACACACTCACACAATGCCAGGTCGCAATTGTAAATGAGAACTTTTGTTCTCAACTTGCCTACCTGGTTAAATAAAGGTGAAATAAAAAAATAAACACACACACACACACAGTCTTGTACAGCTAACTCTTATCCTAACCCTACTCTTACCCTAACCCTAACCTTAACCCTAAACCTAACCTTAAGCCAAAAACATGACCCTAACCCTAACCCTTAACGTAATTCTAAAGTTAACCCTAAACCCCCTAGAAATAGCATTTGACCTCGTGGGGACTAAACACACACACACACACACACACACACACACACACACACACACACACACACACACACACACACACACACACACACACACACATGCACTCAACCAAAACCAACACCCCCCTCCCCACACACACACACACTAAACGGTGGTCCAGTCCATATCCTGTGTATAATAGACTACTAGCCTGTTGAACAATACGTCCTTTAGATAAGATCTGATGTGAGATGGCTGTAATAAATGATAGTATTCATTTTGGCCCGGGCCTCCCAGCATTACTGCAGCTGTCTGCATGGACTCACTGACCTTCCATCAGTACAGGTCCTGGGGCTATCAATCCTGATGGTCTGAGTCCCAAATGAAACCCTGTTCCCTATAGGACTCTGTTCAACAGCAGTAGGGAATAGGGTACCATTTGGGATGTATTGTATCTGGACTACGGGTTGCAAAGTTCCGGGAACTTTCAATACATTTCTCGGTTTTCCCAAAATCCCGGTTGGAAGATTCCCGGAATCAGAAAGGAATAAGGAAATCTGGAATCCTCCAACCAGGACTTCTGGAAAATCTGGGGAAGTTCTTGGAATTTTGCAACCCTGATCTGGACACACAGCCCTGCAACTAGATACTACTCCTAAGAACCTTGTTTGGACAAATTCATTTATAGCATATTAAAGTAGTAAAAGGTTTACTATTTGGTCCCACAATTACTACATCAAGCGGGTGACTAAACAAACTTGTTGGATGCATTTGCGGTTTGTTTTGGATGTGTTTCAGACTATGTTTTACTTAATAGGAACTGATTGGTGAATAATGTCTTCAGCCATTAATAGAAGATATTTCTGAACACTTCTACATTCATGTGGATGCTACCATGATTATGGATGATCATGAATAATGACGAGTGAGAAGGTTAGAGGCACTATGATCATACTCCCCTAAACATGCTAACCTCTCCCCATTACCAATAACAGGGGAGATCTTAGTGATCTTTCTTAATCATGGCATTATCAGGATTCATTTAGAAGTGTTCAGAAACAAAGATTGTTCAACAAATTGTACAACCAACTATGGTTGTAATATGATGAGCCCTTGAAGAGTAGTCAGAACTACTCATTTCCGATTATTTCATGCAAAACAACTGCACACATTTAGCTCCATCAACAGAGTTATTCAGCAACTAATGGCATGCTTTTCATGATCAGTAAACATCAATTGATCATGTATTCTCAGATATATGAGTGTAGCCTATCCATTTGGCATGTAGCTAGCTAGCTAAGCAAATCATTGCTTATATTTATCCAAGCTTCATCAGAGATGAGGTTTTTGGAAAGAGCTTGACATCAGCAAATATGTGAATCAAAACTCCTTCCTGGTAAAGTTGTCTGTCTGACTACTGTCATCACCCCTATAGATGGTCAAATCGACGTGATCTGTCATTAGCTAGCTAGCTAGCCAATTTGATGTGGTCCTCCAATTAATGTAACCATTTACATGTCTTTCAAACACTCAACAATGATGTTTAAATATATGGTTCTGTCGGTAGCTAGAAACTTTGTACAGTTGGCTAAACATAGTGTTAAGGTATGTCCTTTTTTCTCCAACCAACTAAGTTAGCTAACATTGTCCCCTTTTCATGAGTTGAGACAACTTTTAGATTGGACTCCATGTTAGCACCTCTGACCATTGCATTTATCCATTGATGAAGAGAATTTGGAATCTTGTGCATATCATTGTTTAAAATTCTGAAAATTCAGTGAACTGCTATTGGTCAATATCGACCATGGGGAGCTAACATGGCATGTCATGTAAATGCATCATAATGCAGAAACATCAATGTCCCAAATCTCTAAATATATGGCTATACCTACTTGCAAAAATGATCAGCTAGCTAGATATTACATGGGCAAATGTTACTACCATTTTATTTGGCCATGTTTATTGTTCAGAAATTAGGTGGGTCGTCTCTTCATTCACAGGACTTTATCCTGCTAACTGTTCCAAATGTCCAAACTGAATTTGGTAAAGGGGCTTTTATGTAGTCTTGCGCCATCGGCTTGGAACACCTTACAAAATACTTTTCAACTGGAAGAACTTGTCCTGATTGGTGTTTTTAAATCACTGATGAAGGATTTTGAGGATGATTCCCTGACCTGTCTGTTTTAATTAGCTGTTTTATGATTTTGTTATACTCTTGTGAATTCTATGTTTTTGTTACTAGATTACCTGTAGTTTTTCATGTTGTCTGTCTGTAATTGTGTAATGACTTGGTGATGCCTATATTGGACAGGACACTCTTGGAAAAAATAGATTTCAAGTCTCAATGAGCCCTGAGCCCTTCTTTAAATAAATATTAAATAAATAAATAAAATGGGCAAAAGTGTTCTTATGCTGCCTGACAGGCAGAACTTATTAAGGATGAAAATTTACTTCAATCCCACATACTTTTTCAGGTATAGTACATTTGATTTTATATCACAAATATCCCATTAATGGTGGCCAATATTAAGAGAGTGTAATCCAGTTGTGTTTCTGGGCTGTCATGCATGCCCTCCAGCTGGGAATGAAATGTTTGAAATGGAACAAAACGTGACATTGTTGATAACAACGCATTAGGTCAAACAACCCAAAACACAACCAAAACAAACTGGAAATGCATCCAAAGAGTTTGCAGTGTCACACCCTGACCGTAGATTGACTCTACGTGGATGGACTGGAGAGTATTACTGTCACACCCTGACCGTAGATTGACTCTACGTGGATGGACTGGAGAGTATTACTGTCACACCCTGACCGTAGATTGACTCTACGTGGATGGACTGAGAGTATTACTGTCACACCCTGACCGTAGATTGACTCTACGTGGATGGACTGGAGAGTATTACTGTCACACCCTGACCGTAGATTGACTCTACGTGGATGGACTGGAGAGTATTACTGTCACGCCCTGACCGTAGATTGACTCTACGTGGATGGACTGGAGAGTATTACTGTCACGCCCTGACCGTAGATTGACTCTACGTGGATGGACTGGAGTGTATTACTGTCACACCCTGACCGTAGATTGACTCTACGTGGATGGACTGGAGAGTATTACTGTCACACCCTGACCGTAGATTGACTCTACGTGGATGGACTGGAGAGTATTACTGTCACACCCTGACCGTAGATTGACTCTACGTGGATGGACTGGAGAGTATTACTGTCACACCCTGACCGTAGATTGACTCTACGTGGATGGACTGGAGAGTATTACTGTCACACCTGACCGTAGATTGACTCTACGTGGATGGACTGGAGAGTATTACTGTCACACCCTGACCGTAGATTGACTCTACGTGATGGACTGGAGTGTATTACTGTCACACCCTGACCGCAGATTGACTCTACGTGGATGGACTGGGAGTGTATTACTGTCACGCCCCTGACCGTAGATTGACTCTACGTGGATGGACTGGAGTGTATTACTGTCACACCCTGACCGTAGATTGACTCTACGTGGATGGACTGGAGTGTATTACTGTCACACCCTGACCGTAGATTGACTCTACGTGGATGGACTGGAGTGTATTACTGTCACGCCCTGACCGTAGATTGACTCTACGTGGATGGACTGGAGTGTATTACGTCACACCCTGACCGTAGATTGACTCTACGTGGATGGACTGGAGTGTATTACTGTCACACCCTGACCGTAGATTGACTCTACGTGGATGGACTGGAGTGTATTACTGTCACGCCCTGACCGTAGATTGACTCTACGTGGATGGACTGGAGAGTATTACTGTCACACCCTGACCGTAGATTGACTCTACGTGGATGGACTGGAGTGTATTACTGTCACGCCCTGACCGTAGATTGACTCTACGTGGATGGACTGGAGTGTATTACTGTCACACCCTGACCGTAGATTGACTCTACGTGGATGGACTGGAGTGTATTACTGTCACACCCTGACCGTAGATTGACTCTACGTGGATGGACTGGAGAGTATTACTGTCACACCCTGACCGTAGATTGACTCTACGTGGATGGACTGGAGTGTATTACTGTCACGCCCTGACCGTAGATTGACTCTACGTGGATGGACTGGAGAGTATTACTGTCACGCCCTGACCGTAGATTGACTCTACGTGGATGGACTGGAGTGTATTACTGTCACGCCCTGACCGTAGATTGACTCTACGTGGATGGACTGGAGAGTATTACTGTCACCCCCTGACCGTAGATTGACTCTACGTGGATGGACTGGAGTGTATTACTGTCACGCCCTGACCGTAGATTGACTCTACGTGGATGGACTGGAGTGTATTACTGTCACACCCTGACCGTAGATTGACTCTACGTGGATGGACTGGAGTGTATTACTGTCACGCCCTGACCGTAGATTGACTCTACGTGGATGGACTGGAGTGTATTACTGTCACGCCCTGACCGTAGATTGACTCTACGTGGATGGACTGGAGTGTATTACTGTCACGCCCTGACCGTAGATTGACTCTACGTGATGGACTGGAGTGTATTACTGTCACGCCCTGACCGTAGATTGACTCTACGTGGATGGACTGGAGTGTATTACTGTCACGCCCTGACCGTAGATTGACTCTACGTGGATGGACTGGAGAGTATTACTGTCACGCCCTGACCGTAGATTGACTCTACGTGGATGGACTGGAGTGTATTACTGTCACGCCCTGACCGTAGATTGACTCTACGTGGATGGACTGGAGAGTATTACTGTCACGCCCTGACTGTAGATTGACTCTACGTGGATGGACTGGAGAGTATTACTGTCACGCCCTGACCGTAGATTGACTCTACGTGGATGGACTGGAGTGTATTACTGTCACGCCCTGACCGTAGATTGACTCTACGTGGATGGACTGGAGTGTATTACTGTCACGCCCTGACCGTAGATTGACTCTACGTGGATGGACTGGAGTGTATTACTGTCACACCCTGACCGTAGATTGACTCTACGTGGATGGACTGGAGTGTATTACTGTCACACCCTGACCGTAGATTGACTCTACGTGGATGGACTGGAGTGTATTACTGTCACGCCCTGACCGTAGATTGACTCTACGTGGATGGACTGGAGTGTATTACTGTCACGCCCTGACCGTAGATTGACTCTACGTGGATGGACTGGAGTGTATTACTGTCACGCCTGACCGTAGATTGACTCTACGTGGATGGACTGGAGTGTATTACTGTCACACCCTGACCGTAGATTGACTCTACGTGGATGGACTGGAGTGTATTACTGTCACGCCCTGACCGTAGATTGACTCTACGTGGATGGACTGGAGTGTATTACTGTCACACCCTGACCGTAGATTGACTCTACGTGGATGGACTGGAGTGTATTACTGTCACGCCCTGACCGTAGATTGACTCTACGTGGATGGACTGGAGAGTATTACTGTCACGCCCTGACCGTAGATTGACTCTACGTGGATGGACTGGAGTGTATTACTGTCACGCCCTGACCGTAGATTGACTCTACGTGGATGGACTGAGTGTATTACTGTCACGCCCTGACCGTAGATTGACTCTACGTGGATGGACTGGAGTGTATTACTGTCACGCCCTGACCGTAGATTGACTCTACGTGGATGGACTGGAGTGTATTACTGTCACGCCCTGACCGTAGATTGACTCTACGTGGATGGACTGGAGTGTATTACTGTCACGCCCTGACCGTAGATTGACTCTACGTGGATGGACTGGAGTGTATTACTGTCACGCCCTGACCGTAGATTGACTCTACGTGGATGGACTGGAGTGTATTACTGTCACGCCCTGACCGTAGATTGACTCTACGTGGATGGACTGGAGTGTATTACTGTCACGCCCTGACCGTAGATTGACTCTACGTGGATGGACTGGAGTGTATTACTGTCACGCCCTGACCGTAGATTGACTCTACGTGGATGGACTGGAGTGTATTACTGTCACGCCCTGACCGTAGATTGACTCTACGTGGATGGACTGGAGTGTATTACTGTCACGCCCTGACCGTAGATTGACTCTACGTGGATGGACTGGAGTGTATTACTGTCACGCCCTGACCGTAGATTGACTCTACGTGGATGGACTGGAGTGTATTACTGTCACGCCCTGACCGTAGATTGACTCTACGTGGATGGACTGGAGTGTATTACTGTCACGCCCTGACCGTAGATTGACTCTACGTGGATGGACTGGAGTGTATTACTGTCACGCCCTGACCGTAGATTGACTCTACGTGGATGGACTGGAGTGTATTACTGTCACGCCCTGACCGTAGATTGACTCTACGTGGATGGACTGGAGTGTATTACTGTCATGCCCTGACCGTAGATTGCTTTGTATGTTTCTATTCTTAGTTTGGTCAGGGTGTGATGTGGGTGGATATTCTATGTTTTATGTCTAGGTGTTGTGTTTCTATGTTTAGGCCTGCTATGGTTCCCAATCACAGGCAGTTGGTTATCGTTGTCTCTGATTGAGAACCATACTTAGGCAGCCTGTTTTCCCACTATGGGTGTGTGTAGTTTGTTTTCTGTTTCGTATCTGTACCAGACAGAACTGTTTCAGTTTCGTTCACGTTGTTTTTGTATTTTTCAGTGTTCCATTAAAATAATTATGAACATGTACCACGCTGCACCTTGGTCCTTACCTTCTTCCACCTACGACGTTCATTACATGGAGAGTCACAGGCTTGACGTAGTTATTGTACGCTAGAAATATGGGACCAAATACTCAACTTTTGAGTATTTGAATACTCTATAAGTGAATTTGTCTAAATACGTACGATTTTTTCACTAGATATATAAAGTGCTTTGCTAAACGGAAAAACGGTTATATATGAAAATACCCTCAAATAAAAGGTGCCATTTTGTACTGTCACCTGATATGAAACATTTGATCTCAAATCCTGGAGTATAGAGCCAAATTAGAACATTTAACATTTGGAGGGGAGTGTACGTAACTACACAGGCATTGAAGGTTTGGGTGTACACATGCTCTCTCGCTCTCTCGCTCTCTCTCTCTCTGTCTCTCTGTCTCTCTCGCTCTCTGTCTCTCTCGCTCTCTCTCTCTGTCTCTCTCGCTCTCTCTCTCGCTCTCTCTGTCTCTCTGTCTCTCTCTCTCTCTGTTTCTCTGTCTCTCTCTCTCTCTCTCGCTCTCACTCTCGCTCTCTCTCTCTATCGCTCTCTCTCTGTCTCTCTCGCTCTCTCTCTCTCTCTCTCTCTCTCTCTCTCTCTGTCTCTCTCTCTCTCTCTCTCTCTCTCACTCTCTCTCTCTCTCTCTCTCTCTCTCTCTCTCTCTCTCACTCTCTCTCTCTCTCTCTCTCTCTCTCACTCTCTCTCTCTCACCCTCACCCAACCACTCACAAGTTTCATTCATGCCATCTTCTGTCTCTATACACAGATAGATCCTCTCTCTACTGACCATATCTCAGTCACATGGGTGTCATGAGGCCCATCTCCTAACAAGAGAGGACACACACACACACATCTCACAGACACACAAACATTGTGCGATGTTCATGGCCATTGCGCTGCAGGGCTCATACTCACAAAGCGTCTCAGAGTCGGAGTGCTAATCTAGGATCAGTTTAAATCATATTGAATAAGGGGAGCCTGTGTGAGCACACACATACACACAGTACAGTCAAAGATGAGTGCAAAACCAGAAACACATAACAGTGTGGGAGAGATGTGTTGTGGGAAAGATGTGTAAATTAGTTTCTGGGCAGCATGTATTTCCTTTACCTCACTTCTGACATGCAGACGGCAGCTCGATGAAAGCTACACAGCCTAAACTCTTAGAAACATTTTGACAATGTGAACACTTCAGTGATATAAACACTTAGACGCAGACACAGGTGCAGACGCAGGCGCAGACAGGCACAGGCGCAGGCAGGCGCAGACAGGCGCAGACAGGCGCAGACAGGCGCAGACAGGCGCAGGCGCAGACGCAGACAGACAGACAGATGCAGACAGACACAGACAGACACAGATGCAGACAGACACAGACAGACACAGACGCAGACAGACACAGACGCAGACAGACACAGACAGACACAGACGCAGACAGACACAGACGCAGGCGCAGACAGGCGCAGACAGGCGCAGACAGGCGCAGACAGGCGCGCGCAGGCGCAGACGCAGACAGACAGACAGATGCAGACAGACACAGACAGACACAGACGCAGACAGACACAGACAGACACAGACGCAGACAGGCGCAGACGCAGACAGACAGACAGATGCAGACAGACACAGACAGACACAGACGCAGACAGACACAGACAGACACAGACGCAGACAGACGCAGACGCAGACAGACGCAGACAGACACAGACAGACACAGACAGACACAGACAGACACAGACAGACAGACACAGACACAGACGCAGACGCAGACACAGACAGACACAGACAGACACAGACAGACAGACACAGACAGACACAGACAGAC